>NW_028301058.1:0-600000 GCF_049000335.1 Polistes dominula | reverse complement strand
CAAACGCAGTGAAAAGGCCCGCAGTGAAGGCGTCAGGATTCCTGGCGCCTATTTATTGAACGACCCTACCACATAGCTTAAATCGTTGCTCCTCTTTTCATTTGCCCAGATATCCTAGGATACATTGAATTAACATTTATGCAAAATACTTCATTAAAAAATAAAAAATAAATAAATAAAGAAAGAAAGAAAGAAAGAAAGAAAAATTCAATTATTATTAGAAGTAATAAGATTTCTTTTAGTTTAGTTTTACAAATTGAACAAAAAATAATATACACATGATTTAATATTTTTATTTATATGCAATATTCTTAGTAGAATATTATTTAAATATAAATAAACAAACAAAAGAAGTAGATTTTTATGTTAAATTGGCATGTGTGTAAACGTTAAGAACGTTAGCTTTAATATTATCGATTGATACAACGTGAAAACAGCTTAAACACGTAAGCTAGCAACGTGACTTATTTTTATTTGTAGAAACCTATACGAATAATGCTTCTTCGAAATGGTTTAAGCAAGAAATAAAGAAAAAGATAAAATCAGAAAATGATCGGAACAATGATCATAAAAAAATCGAAATCGGTTGATGTGTTATTGAGTTATTCGTCCATTTGTCGCACACATATTAAGACTTATATGGTTTTCTCATGGATGCTATTGTCAGAACTGGACCAAATTGAAATGGAACCATATGGGAGGCACCAGATTTTCAAATAAAAAAAGAATCATCAAAATCGGTTAACCCATAAAAAAAATACAGTCAAATTGAGAACCTCCTTCTTTTTTAAAGTCGGTTAAAAATGCACAATTGACGAGCATATTTCCTTGAACGAGTTACTTGACCTCGATTTCGATTAGTATAATTAACATTTCAAGATTATTAACATTTCTTTTCTTCTTCTTCCTCTTCTAATCCTTTTTCAATATTCCAAGAAATAAAAATTTTTCTAAAAGCTCGTTCGTTTGAATTTCGCGTTCATGGTTGAATCCTTGAATTTCACCGATTGGAAGGAAACACATTGAATAGCACACGTGCAGAAAATGACGTGTAGAAATCGATCGGCTACGAGAAAGCGGATCAAAGGATGCACTTTGACATTTAAAATGCGTTTTAAAAGATTCTCCTCAATACTGTGCGTTGAATTTCCTGATAGAAACTACACGCGTGTGTATTCCAAGGTTAACCTACAGATAGATGTGGTTTTTTTTTTTTTTTAAATCTTACGCGTATTTCTCGTAGGAGAGAAAACATATTTAAAAATAAAATACCAAAGCACACATCAAACCCACACATACATACACATGTACAAGCAAGCGTCATTTATTATTCTTTCTTTTTACAAATAAAAAAAAAAAAAATTAATATCCGCATTGTCACACGTCATTGCAGATTTACGTCATGACTGATATTTATGCAAAGTATTAATAAAGCTCAAAATGTTTGTTTAATTATAATATGTAAAATTAATATTAGTTCTATTTCCTAGTAATCTTAATATATAGTCAAAGTCAATCTATTAAAAAAAAAAAAAAAAAAACCAAGAAGAACCAGAGTGTTTGTATGTGTGTTAAAGCTAACTAAACCAATTGGTGTCATCGCGATAACCCAACTGGCATACTCTAGCACAATTTGTTATAATTTTGGCGTCGATAATAACCGGCAATTTGAAGATAAACCGACTAGGACAACGACTATCATAACCGAATCGTTTTACGATCAATAAAAATAGTATTTAATAGTTCACAGATTTCAAATGTTGATTGCTAATCTGTTAATTGGACCACGAAACGTGATAATCTATCATATATATATATATATATAGTTTTTTTCTATTGAACTATTTTCTAGATAGTAAAAAAAACATGGAAAAATTGGATCAAACGTTTTATAAGAAAGGTTCTTTTCATTTTCTATATTTCTTTCAACCCTATCGTAAATGACATTATTCTTGGCACGAGTATCGTTTCGTATAAATATTCTCTACCCATTTCTGTATAAATCGATAGGTTGTTCATACGTAATCTTACTAGAAAATATAATAAAAGAGAAAAAAAGAGAACTTGGGTTATTTTGAAGTAACAAGATTATCATTTAAGTTGAAAGTAAACATAAACACATTTAACAAACTAAATAAAAACGTTTAAATGATTGGAATTGATCGTTAAACGAGATACAAATAAAAAGAAGAATAGTTTTAAATGAAAATGACGAGACTATGATAGGAAGGGTCGGAAAAGGGATAGTAGTAAGTCTTGGTGATATGAAATTATGAAGAAATTCCCGTAATTCTGTTGGGAATCATCAAGTAGAGGAAGGAAGGAAGGAAGGAAGGAAGGAAGAAAAGAAAAAGGTGTTAACAAGTAAACGGGCTCGTAATAATTGGCTTTAGTGGCTTTGAGAGACCAACTTGATGAAGAGAGAAGGAGAGAGAGAGAGAAAACAGGTGTTTGCCCGTTAACGCCGGTTTTCTTCAGTCTTCTTGCGCCACTGGTACCACCACACAACCACCACCACCGCTATAATGTATTCAAGGCCAGCTAAGGCTTATTCATAAATCAGATCTCACTTTCATTCATGTGCTTGCTCGACGCGACACACTCTGACGAACTCGACACAACACATCATCAAACCTATCTCTTTCTCTTTTTATTTTACGTTTTTCTTTTTTTCACATTTTCCATAACCATTAGATTGAACAAATGTTTAATAAAATATCTAACATAATTAATTGAATTTATGTAACATCATAGGTGCCATTAATAATATTCAAGAACCAAGTGTGTTTTAAGACACACCTTTTTGTCAGACACACTTATCTAACGTTCTTACGACTAAATATAACTTCCTGTTACTTCTCGTAAGACTTCTTTTCCCTTGTGTTCCCCAATGTGTTAATAACGGTTTGATCCTACCATCTATGGTGATCCATCGAATTCATAGCTACCGGTTAGCTTTCATATTTCAACATTGTTCTTCCGGTCAATCTATAATCCCATTTACCAACTCTAACACATTTCTAACAGGAATAAACAAATGATCGATCAATTTCTATCATTTTTACATTAATGCACTTTGCCATCATTTGCGAATAATTATTTATGGGATTAGGTATTGATAAAGAAACCAGCAACTGTCTATCATCTGTGTAAAATAAAAATAAACAAAAAAATGATGTTGCTGAAGGATTGAATTTCATTCTCATCATTTCGTTTATTCGACGTTGCACCTACGATCGATTACGTAATCCCTTAAAGTTAGTACTCGTGGGACCGGACTCACTTTCAGCGTGTCAAGGACATCGACGGACAGGTCCTCACGGCCTAATTCCTCTGTACGATGAGCTCTCGCCGTTAAAATCGTATTAAACATCGACTATAAGAATCTTTTGATCATTCTCATTATATCTCTTTTATACTTAGATTCTTTTTCTCCTAATGAGAAATCTTGTGTGAAACTTGCTCTAAACACGTGTATACGTCCTACATATGTGTGACACACACGAAAAGTGATATTATATTTAAACAACTATGGCTTTCAACATTTCCTCATCTTACTTTCTAGAATTGAAGGTCCTAAAAAAAGAAAAAAGATAAAAAATCATTTTACATTGCAATCGATAAAAATGGTCTTGCGGAATTAGAAACATTTGAAAGTTCAAATTTGGAGAAATGCGAGAAGGTACGTTTCACATTTTTTCCAATATCCAACATCTCTCTCTCTCTCTTAGATCGTAAATAATAAAACGTGATTTATAGCTGTAGTATAATGTAATGTAATATTTACCTACTCACATGGAATACATAAAAGTATTTTTTTATATGTAAATAAAAAAGTGAAGCACTCATATCATGTCGAGGGATGCAAATTTCAGTCATAGGTTGATTCCAAAATTCTGAGTGTAACATGTCAAGGTTTGTAATAGAATTATACCATGTTATTAAGCCTGAAATCAAAATTACACATATGAAATACATAAAAGTATTAATGTATATGTCTGTGAACCTTAAAATTCTAGCCGTGAGACTTAAACTTTTAAAACTAGGAAATATTGACTTCCCCATTTTTCTCTTGAACTGCATCGTTACTTCAAATTGACCTATTTTATTTTACATTTAGTTGTGCATCACGTAACACCTACATGGGTTCTACTTCAACTATTTATCAGTAGTTTATTTTTATACTTTTTATATTTCAATTGTTATTGGTTTATTTAAAACATAAATGATGATTATTAATAATAATATGCATAAATTGTATCCTTTTTGTGACAACATCTTGCACAACCAAGCATGCAGCACACGTTCAGTCAAATTTAATGGGGGGAAAAAGAAGAAGTAGAGGAGGAATGATTTTTCGATGCTCTTAGGAAAGTATGCGAGAATAGACGCGTTGTCCTTGACACGCCATGAGTCGACTGGATCCGCCGAAGGAATTTAATTCTTTTGGGCGCCGAAAGTGAAACACACACGATGGGGTCCCCTTTTGGCTTATCGAACGAATACGGCAACTAAAGTTGTCTACAAATACGTGACACGAAATTATTCTCAACTATTTACAAATTGTCTTCTTTATGAAAACATATCTACACATTATTTGATAATTTATCAACAATTTATCATTATTAATTACAATTAACTAATTATTAGGGAAATATATTTTATCATTTTAGGTAGGGTAGGTTTCTAGCCTTACCCTGGAACCTATCCCTTTTACTTAGGACTTGGGATAATAATATAAATATTTAATTATTCGAATATATTTATAGATGAGATAAAAAACTAACCATAACAAATACTTTTGCTATTTTATTATGCTTATCTACGATTAATTATTTGTGACTATCAAAAGAAGGGGGTTAACGATCCTATGGGTTTCATGAACTTTAGTAAATAAAAATAAAAAGATAGGAGGGGCTGAAAAATCGAAAGCAAAAAGATATAACCACAATTTGTAATTCAATTCTTAATTACGACACATCAGGTTTTTTTTTCTGTTGGGTGGGTTAACGAAACGATTCTAAAGTTAGAACGGCACAACTTTAGAATTCCAGCTATCGCAGACATTACGTGTATGTGTTTTATGTATGTCTATGTGTTCGTTTTCTTTTTCTAAAAACATTTTCGATGTGTCCAATAGCATTTAAGGCTTTATATAACGACAGACTTAGGGCGACAATAGAAAAAGAAGAAGAAGAAGAAGAAGAAGGAGTATCACGTATCTTTTTCACGTTTCAAATTTTCAACATCAAAAGAGAAAAAGAAAAAGAAATCACAAAGGTGGCTAAACAATTTTGATTTTGATTTTGATTTTTATTTTTATTTGTATACGTCATTTTATGTACGTCATCATATCTGTCGGTGGTGTTTACGATGCACGAAATTTGATCAAAGTTTTTTTTTCCTTCATCATCTTAAGAGAGAAGGGGGTGGAAGAGGAGGAAGAAGGGAAATAAAAGAGAAATAAGATGATGTTGTTATCGGAATTCTTTGAAGATTTGCCAAATGTAATTTACGCAATTTAATATCATTACCATAGACTTACAAATAAGATTTGAATTTGAAACTTTACACGCACGTCAAAATTTTACGTCGAAATTGTGAAATGATAATAATATTGTTTCTACTTTTATAATCTAAAAGTATTTTTCTTTTTTTTTTTAAATAATTTTATTTAGCAATCAATTAAGATTTGTTTTTATGCTAAACGTATGATATATATATATATTTTTTTTCTTTTTACGGGTCATGTTTGATTATAATATTGTTTCTTCTATTTAATCAAAGATATGAAAACAAAAAATTCGATGTTATTCCAAATTCATAATAATTAACGATTATTATGTTGATTCTTTAAATATTTCTCAATCATATTTTCATTTCGTACGTTGTAATTCTTTATTTAATAGAAAAGAACAAAATTTTAATTAAAAATTTACGTGGTTAAATTTAATTTAAAAATACTTTTTTTTTTTTACACATTCTCTTTAAAAAAAACCGAAGTTTCCAACGAAACTGAAATATACCTAAGACTCGTTTCAACGTAATTCACATAATCAAATATTGAAACGACGAACACTCTCTCTAAACAACCATCATCGTCATCTTCCTTTTTTTCTCATTCAGTTTTCACTCTCGTTTGTTGCAAGATCTTCTAAGAAAAAAGAAAAAAAAACCGAAGACAAACATGAAACAAACTCATTGAAACGAGTCTTCTTTTTTAGGTCCTTCTTTCCAACCCTTATTTTATCATTTTCTTTTTCATACTATTTTTCTTTTATTCCATTTCTTTTAATTTCAATTTCTCATTCACTCATACAAATTTTCTTGTTCTCTTTCAGTGAAACGTGTCGTCACCAATGCCAAAATCATTTCAAAATGATTCCCGTTGTGTCGTAACGTTAAATACGCTACCAAATCTTAAACTCACATGTTCCCTCTTCTTCCTTTTTCTTATTTCGAATTCGGCAAGAATTCGTGATTACGCGTAGGAGAATTTCATCGACATTAAAGGTATATGTATATGTGTGTATGTGTAAAATACTTATGTACGACGACGCAACCGTTAATAGATACATAAACGTTAGGTAACATCGAACATAATCGCTTGAGCAACCATTTCAAATTTAATCGCGATTTCTTCTTCTTCTTCTTCTTTTCTTTTTTTTTTTTTTTCAACATTACGAACGATTAGAAATACAACAATAAAATGTTACAAGTGTTAGCTGATCAAAAAAAAATAAATAAATAAATAAATCATAGAATAGGAATGATTAATAATTGAAATTGATGTTAGTTCCTTGTTGTATGATAGTTCGTTTGATTCCATAAAGGAACTGGATCGACGAGTATCTCGTGGTTTGCGGATTTAAACCCGCCCACCACGAGAGGAGAAGAAAACACGCACATCCACGTTACACCTATTAACCACAAAGTCCTGACAATGAACTAGATAACGAACGTCCGTAGTGTGTCTAGGTTAGTAGTGACAACTTTGCAACTTCCATATCAACGTGACACATAAATTCAGTATACCAGTTCCAGTCATTTATTTCATTATTTTTAAATATCAAATTATATTTCCTGTACCTTCTTTTATTGTCCCAAGTCCAAGTCCAAGATAAACTGAAAGAAAAACAAACGACAGAGAACAGAGTACCGATAATATCACCCATGAAGTAAAATATTGCAATTGGTGAGTTGGACATAATGATTATGGCATGAGAACCACTGAACCTAAACTATTGCCATTTCTAAAGTTGCATATTTATTGTTCAAGGAGCACGGCATTGATCCACATATTGCCTCGCATTGAAACGTCACGACAACGATCAAAATCGAAATTACCTTACTTGTCTTCGTTTAGAAATAGACCAACAATTGCACTTGGATGCAATAAATTTAATATCATCTTAACATAAGTGCACTCCTTAGTCTATCATAAGATTCATCTAATTGGCATAGAAAATAGTATAAGAAAGGTGTGATGATATTTTAGTTTGAGGTTTTAGAGGTTGCTAGTTTAGTACATAAATCATCATAAATCAACATTTAAGATTGTTCAATTGTATGATAACTGAAAGGGCCTATAAATAAATCGCGAGATCGCGAACGTAATCGGCGCAGCTCGTTGTTTTTCTGTTTTCACGATCAAGTTTGCCGAGAGGGGCTGACTAGCCGGAGCCGCTGACACTGGCATTGGCCTACTCTCTCTCCGGCGTCATTCACTCTCCTGCTTCGCCTTCGTGTTCTCACTCTCTTTCGTTCTTTGCAACATAAACTTAACTGCCCCGAGTCTCTCCTCCTAAACTCTTTTTCTTTTGCTATCTAAGCTTTCCCCTCTTATCAATCTACGAAGCAAACTCGTTCATCTAATCAATGAACACAGACGTTGTTCGTTAAATAAATCATGTGTCAACAAGCTGCAACAAAACAAAGTTTAAAAAGACATTGCATTATTTGCGACAAAATTCAAATAGCAAAAGTAAAAAGAACTTAACTGAATGTTTTCTGTTAATAAATTAGATGAGGAAGTAAGAAGAGAAATTAGTTTGATGGGGGGAGGGGCAAACAACGAATAACACAACCAACTACGACGATTAAGAAGAAGAAGAGGAGGACGACCTGGTTTCGAAGCGAGAAAAGTCGTTCGTTTCTTATTCAGAAATCGGATGAGAGTCAACGAAGAGACCATGAACTAAACGGAGGAGGGACGAAGAATCTTCCCGATTCTGGACCCTGGAAAGCACTTCTGTACCTTCCTTTCTCTCGTAGCGTACATATCCACATACACTACCTTTCTCTCTTTCTCGTTCTTACATTGGTTGGTTAGTTTGGTTTGCTTGGTTGGTTGTTTGGTTGGTTGGTTGGTTGGTTGGTTGGTTGGTTGGTTGGTTGCTTGCTTGCTTGCTCTCTCCGTCGTTCAGTTATGAAAGTGCTGCAAGTGGAGCGCGCCTTTGCGACAAACAAAGCTGTAGTAGTACTTTTATTTACGATTGACCGACTTGCATCAAAGATGAGAGCTGTTTTAGCGCTAGAAGAATAAGAAGAAGAAGAGTAATACGACCGGAACGATTTGAAACACCTTCCGCTTTGCTTTTTTATCCTTCTTATCCAACAACCACGTGTATATATCTAAATATCGAGATGTAGTGTAATTGGAAGTGTAAGAAAAAGGAAAGAAGGGAAGAAAAAAAGGACATCATAGCGGATGCAAAGAGAGAGTGGAAAAATAAAGGTAAACCGAGAGAGTGGCAGCAACTGACAACCTACCAAACATTCAAGAAAAATCATTCAAAGACGATGATCCTCTTTCTTGAGAGAGTTTGGATTCTTCAACACCGGACGTAAGGATTCCTTTTCCTTTTGCGAGAGTGCAAGAGCGCGTGCATGCATACGTGCATGCATACATGCATGCATGCCACTTCGGAAGTTCGAGAACCGCAGAGTTTCCATTCAAAGTTGGCCGATATATCTTATCGATTTTCCTCTCTTGTTCTGGTAATGGAAAGAAACGATTGGAAGGAATCGAAAGGAAGATCGAATGAGGGAATCGAGAGCGAGCCTCTTCAAGAGAGAATCAAGCGGTACGACTCTTATTAGGGAATTGCACTTTCTTTCGTACTCGCTCACTCGTTTGCTTGTTTACTTGTTTGTTCCCCGTTTTTGGTCCGGCCTGTTTTGTTCTGGTCAGCTTTGGGTCTGGTTTGGTCTGGTCTGGTCTCGTCTGTTGAGTAAAACGATCGGTTAGCAGTAACAGCAAAGACATTAGCAAGCTATTGGCGACATATCGCGAGATCATCACACACAGAACGGCTGTCTTCGAGGACGGCCGAAGGTGAGAAGAACGAGGAAACCGAGCAACTCTCCTCCAAGTCCAACGACCTCAGCTTGCTAAGTGGGTCGATTGTGGGCGCACGCAATCGGTCCCAACGATTTTGAAAAAATAGCCGACCCACATTTGCAAGGGAGTACTTTCACGGTCGCTAACCCCGCGCAAAGCGAGAAGATCGTACCCGTACCGCACTGTACCGCACCACGCCGAACTACTACTATTACTACTACTACTACTACACCGTTAATCTAAGAAAAGACACTAACTCTTCTTTCTTTTCTTTTCGTTTCTTTTTTCTCATCTTGTCATTGGTTGTCTCTTGCCACGTGAAAATCGTCTCGAACTCTCTAAGCCAAGTCTCTTTAAAGTGAATACCACTCTTACCGCTTGGCATGAATCAAGAGTGACTTCCTCTTCAAGCGAGATGACAAACAAAGAAAGAGAAAGATACCTACTAACAAACGACACATTTCTTTTTCACCTTCCAAATTAGATTTAGATCTTTTACACTTTTTAACAAGTAAATATATTGTCATTTAACTGAATACAATATCTGCTGATGATCACTGGCCAACCAAATAAAAAAGAAAATTACAAACGAAACTAAAAAGCAAGACTAGAACAACAACAACAACAAAATTTGCATAATTTAAACATTGAAGTTTCTCCTAGAGATCTTCTGAAGGAGCCTTTCTCGATCCTTTCGTTTTTCAGAAAGAGATTAGTCAGATTCCTCATTTCTACATTGGGTTATTAAAGAGTCGTCGCTCCCAATGTTTTCCCACCCGTGCAGATCGTATTTTTCGTCCTACACGCGATAGGATTTCCCCGTTGGATTTCTCAACTTTTACCCTCGTGCGAAGCGACGATGTTCTACGTAAGGAGCCCCACTTTTCACCACAGATTCTCACGATATCGTGCTCGGAAAGTAGCGAAAACGTGCTCGAGGATTTCTTCCCCCCTTTTACGTCTCATCTCCCTGGTTGGTTGGTTGGTTGGTTGGTTGGTTACTTGCTTACTTACTTTGTTGCTTGATATATACATATACTTGAGAGGATCGCGTTGTGCTGCTGCTGGTCGGTTCGCTTTTGCACGGTTCGCCATGCACAGAGGATAAAACTGTCATCTCGAAAGTTGGCCTACTATCTCCTCGAACGCGATAATAGCACCACAGTCACGATCTCTCTCTCTCTCTCTCTCTTTCTCTTTCTTTCTTTCTTGCTTTGTTTCTTTCTTTCTCTTTCTACTTTCCACCCTCACCTTCTTCCTCTTCTTCTTCTTCTTCTTCTATTTGGTCCTATCTCGATCGGGATTTCTTATCGACTAGCTTTAATCGTTTTACCAAGTAAGCCTAAAAAGCAACATTTTTAGCTAACTCATGCAAGATAAATAGATAGATAGATCATTTTCTTTTTACCTCAAGAATAATCCATTAAAACTATATTAAGATAAAATCATCGATAGAATCTACTTAATCTCACATTTATTATTATTTGTTTAATGAGGATAATATTAGGTAAAAAAAAAGATTTTTCTTGACGTATGATAAAGAGCCAAGGATCAATTTATTTACTTAGTGTGCAGCATCTACTTGGTAAACCAGAGACTAGACAACTTGCATGCGGTATTACGAGGACCAATCAGGATTCGAGCCCTACGACGCAGGACTTGTTTATACATCGTGACTAAATATTTCAACAAGATCTACGTTCAATAAACTAAATCTACAGTTCTGACTCTGTTTTATATTCAACAATTATCAATGTTGAAAACTTCAATAAATCATCAACTTTGTTCTGAAAGACAAACAGAAAAATTCAATTATGGAGGGTCAACATATTAATTACTGTTATGACTAGAATCATATTTATACTCATTCATATCATATCGTTCAGAAAAGATATTCAAGTTACTAAAGTATATTTAGGGAAACTCATCCTGAAAACAAAGGGAAAATCAATAATACCCCATGGGTTTACGCATTGCGTCTACCATAGACGCAATCTCGCAACGTATCTTGAACTATTCTCATAAAATTAGTATTCCAATAAATAAACTCTTCTAATTCTCTTGGCTACTTTCAATTTAATTTCAAAGATCGAATTTTAATCTTTGATTTGTCGAATGATTTCTAATAAATCAACTTGAATAATTTATTCTCTCACCTTGTTGCATCGTTCGTATTTTCTCTCTCTCTCTCTCTCTCTATCTCTGTCTATCTATCTATCGTTCTTACTTTTTCTTGTTCATTGCAATTGTGTAGAAGATCAGATGCAAATGCGTGCAGTTCGTGCCACGCTACACCTGCCGCGTATTCTGGACGAGCTCTACTGTGTGCCTCTTCGTACGACCTTGACACGCTTGACTGAGAACTACAGAAGTCTCCGACCGTTGGGTACCAAATCGTAACTTGGCACACACCCGAGAGTATAGTAATAGAAAGCATAACTAATTCTAAGTCAACGAAATAACCAACCTACTCTTTTATCAATAAAACCAACCTATTGATTTTTGTTTTAAAACGAATTATTTAGAAATATATAGCTAAATTATACAGTAACCTGTCCAGTCATTAAAATAATAACAAGAAAGTAATTGAAGCGAGAATTTCAATAATTTGTCGGTCTGGTAATTAAGCTAAAGAAAAAAAAGCAAATGAGTTCATAAAAAATGAAAATCTTCTAAGCTAAGATCATTAAAGGGTTAATGGAATTCCGCATAACATGGCCCAATTAAATCTGTTTACCATTCGGAACAGTGGTTAAACTTTCACGATGTAAATTTATTGTAATGTGCCACAACTCCTCTCGTCTAATGAGTCAGAAATATTCCTCGCGTCTCATTAAATGCGTTCTCAGAATCATTCCGAAAGATTAGCGAAAGATATCTCCATCGGATACAATCGGATATATCGAAGAATAAACCAATAGCATCTTTCCTTTACTTGGGAGTCAATTTATGCGCGTAGCGTATCTGGGACGAGTGACCTGATTAGAACACATTATCATTGATGCACTTCTTCTTTTTCTTCTTCTTCTTCTTCTGCTTCTCCTTCTTATTCTTTTACAAACACTTGTGAACTCCAGCAGCACGGAAGTTACTCTCCTTTAAAGTTCTAACCAAGGAATTGTTTGAACATGTAAATTCAATTCCTCTCGAAAATCCATCGAAGAAAAGTTTGACCTATGCAAAAAACCTGATCTGGACTTGGCTTGGCATGGCTGGTGGTACGCGTTTAGGATTATCAATCGATCCTTTTGACCCCAGCCGATGAACGAAGGCCACCGCATTGGCGAAACACTTTTCAAATGAAGTCTCTCATCCCAACTCCCAAAAAGGGCTGAAAATTTCAAACTATTTTTATCATTTCAACAAATTAACAATCACGATTATCATGAACATCACTCGTAGGTGTGAGGATTGTTCATTTAATTGTAAAAAAAAAGTGCCATATGCAAGTTCTTCTTCATACGGAAACTATAAATCACAGTAGGAAAGACAAACGAGATTAATCACGTTCGGAATGCTACTCGTGATTGCCATTTAGTATCTTGATGTAACATGAAATTCGATAAACTTCCATTCCCAATTCCCTCCTTCTCTTTTTCTCTGTCTCTCCCAGCTCTACCGTCTGTTCCTCCTACACATCTATCGGTCATTTTTCACGAAATCAATCGTATTACAGTCTCGTAATTGCTTCCCCGATGGAAACTGTATTTACGACTTTACCGATCCTAATAACATTAAACCTTTAACGTCGATTATAAATTATCCTGAAAGGAATATCGATAAAAAAAATTTTCTTCTATCGATCTTAGGATCATCGATGGGGGATAGCAAAAGAATAAAGTCTTTGAGTGGCCGTCGTGTAACGAATCGACGTCCATTATTTTCAATATGGCAAGTTAAAAGAATAAGTTGGTAGTAACTTCATATACCTGTCTATCTACCTGTATATATAAATTACTATTTTCTCGGTTAGGTTTTAATACATACAAGGCTTCCCTCTTGAGCACCCTCGAGTTAACAAAAAGAAGAAAGAAAGAAAGAAAGAAAGAAATTCATTATCTAGCAAGGATGAAAATGAATTCTGTTGATAATAATTCTCGAAGCGGAAGATGGTAGTAGGGAATAGTCAGGTGTTTACAGTGATCATCAGGATACACGCGGTAGGTGTGATGTAAAGAGGTGTAGGTAGAGACAAGGGTGGGTTCTTGAATGTATAGGGCAAGTAAAGTCGGTTGTTTGCAATAGTGGTGGTGGTAGTTGAGTTGGGTTGAAGAAGAGGGTGGTTAGCATGAGTGCGGGTGCGCGACTGCATGCGCCGCTGCAGCAACGCCATAGTACCGGCACCCACCGTCCTTCTACGCCTGGGCGCCACAGTCTCTCTCTCCGCATGTCCGGAGCCGGCTGAATCCGACGTTCCTTATTATCGCCGTAGGTCCACCTATCGTCTACGTTACTCGTGCAAAATGGTAAGTCAATAGACGATTCATTCATCAAAGTGAATAACCCAAGAGCCAAGGATTTAAATTACCTTGTTCTGTTTTTATTCTTTTTTTTTTTTTTTTAATTTAAATACTTTTCCAAAGACAATCGTGTTTCGTTGTTCAATGTTCAAACTTGTTTTATGTTCCAAGAACACCGGCCAATGTTATGTTATGTACATGGTCAACTGAGCTTTGATCAGTTTATTATTGCGGACTTTTTGTTGTTTGATATCGCGCTTGTACGAGTGAGATTAGAAAACTCACGAATCATTTTTGTTAACTTCTTCTTCTTCTTCTTCCTTCTAACTAATACCTACTTCTTTCTTATCTCCATCCTCTTCTGTCTTTCTAACTTTCTTTTCCTTTCCTTTGTAAGACTTTGACATTAGTCGGTTATACATTCGTGATACTTGCCGCGAATTTTCTTCAAAAGAAATGGGCGCCTTATTCTTCTTCGTGAACACGTAAATATCTGGGTCAAGGAGATAATAGCGTGTGTGTTAAAAGCACGGATAGTTATCTACGGGCTCCAAACAAACTTTCCAAAAGCAACGTGTTCTCTTCCGTTTGACACTTCACACGTTGCGTTGTTAACGACCGGAAGAGTTGAGTAGAGAGGAAAACTCTGATGCTGTCTCCCTGTATGTGACGTGTGTTCAACTTCGAAGAGGCTCATTATTTTACCACGAGGTAGCACCACCGTACGGCCTCTAATCTTTCCTGAAAATAATCCGTTTTTCATTATTATCAATTATTTTCAAAATTAATTATGTTATCTTGAAAAATCATTTTCCTAAGTCCAATAAAAAAAAAAAATAGTCTTTTGTAGCAGCATGGCTTTCATTTGTTACTTTTTCAAAGTTCTTATTTTTATCTAACAATTTGAAATGAAAACTAGGGTTGCATAATTTTGAAAATTGTGATGTAAAAAGTTTGCCTTTGCAAAGAATCTAAGTTACGTGAAACAACGTTAGTCATGATAATCCAAGTATCGATCTGTTTTCCCTAACTATAGTATTCTAACTCGATTAGGAGAACGAAGTAACATAGAAATACGTGCACACATGTATGCATAGTACAAATGCTATTCAACGTTTCGTGACAATTTGCAATGATGAACTTCATCTTTATACGTCATTTTTATTCGAAAGATTATCGCGATAGTTTATTCGCGTGTAATAAACGTGAACGTGCAAGTAACTGCGCAAATTCTTGTCGATTTCAAATGAAAAAATAATTAACTTTGCAACGCTAGCTCCCATAAATCCTGCCAAGTTTCAAATCTCTTAAACGACTTTTAAAAAAATAAAAAAAAAGTAGATAAACTACATAATCAAAAAAGAATATAACTCGGTACTATTTGAAAAATGCGACAATGCGTTCGTATCCGCGCTGACTCATGCCCTTGCCCTTCCACCAAAAACGAAAGCGAATCTATACTCAGGGTCGCATTCTTTCCTGCAAAGTCCTGCGCACCAAGGCAAACACACCCACCAAATTAAATGCAATTTATTCATTCTACCAAACAAATATGACAATTAAAATCAATTTAAAAATTATTACAAAAACGTGTTAGTATATTTGTATCGTTTACGAGCTGACAAACATCTAATAAACTAATAAAATTTATGTTTAAAGGATGTTTAAAAAAAGCAAGAAAATTCCACAGGTGCTTGCGGATGCAACGCTGACGGATAACCATCACCGTCAGCGAGGATTCGCAGCTAATGGCAACAACCCGGAAGGCATCACGATATGTAATCTGATAGACGGAGAGACTCTGACCTACAGTTTAGCCCTTATACGTGGCCGAGCACCCTTAGCGTGCAACTATATTACCGTACGAGCTCAAAAAAATGTGATATCGGAATGGCCAGTCATTGGTGGGGAATTTCGCGTGTTAGTTGATCTTCCGCGTGGATCAAACAAATTGGAACTTGAAGCAGGAGGACACAAAAAACGATTGACGCTATTGCATGAGCCAAGAACGACTAGGCTACGAGTGACACCGGTATACGTGGTATGCGCGGGACACGATGGTTACTTTCAAGGCCCACGTAGAGAGGATAGATCACCGGAAAGCGCGGCAACCAGAATAGGTTTGGGTGCTAGATTACTACAGACACTAACAGCTGAGAAATTGCGAGAAGCTGGACACGGAAGAAAGACCTTTCAATTGGAACGTGATTTGGATGGTCCGGAATGCTTGGTGATGCACAGTATGCTTCACGTGGACAGAGCACGAGCTATGTCGCAACGAGAATTATGGGAGCTGATAGCACGCGAACTGATGACCGGTCCATTAGCATCGAAGGACCGGAAATACCTAGCTTTCTTATCCTGCACGAGGTATCGCGGTGCACCGAGTCCCCGTACTCACGAAGATACTTTAGCGAGAACGCAAGGTCATGCTGCTTTGGGTGGTGGTGGTTTAGCACTTTTCGGTTCGGCTTGCTTGCATACGTGGCCTACCTGCATGGCCCAAGTATTACCCCGATTTTTAGACGCAACGGTAGTTGACACCGAGCAATTAATGGATGACAGCAATTATCGTGGCACCCATGGTGGTTGTCTGGCGACTACCCTTGGATCTGTCTTACACGAGCTCGGTCACACGTTCGATCTTGGACACACTAGGGAAGGTATTATGGGACGTGGTTTCGATTACGTCGACAGGGTCTTCGTTGGTGCAGCTGGAATCGATTTTAATCGGAATCCCATCAGGAGAGATCCCCAACACACGACAGTTGCTCTTAGTAGACCTCTCAGCGTCACCGTCACTGTACAAGAACCGGTATTGGCCAGTCCCCGAAGAGGTAGACTTTTATCCGAAACGTCTAGGCCATCTCCATCTGCAAACACAAGACAATTACCTGGTAGGCTATCCGCTCCAGCCAGTCCTGAACTAAACAGATCCTTTTCCAAAACCTTAAACGCAGCCGAACCACCCTCTCAACCGGACAGAACTTTTTGGGGCCTTCTTGTGCTGCATTGCTCGCATATCATCGATGGTTTAACACCGAAGTTGACAATCATTCCAACAGACGTCACAACGACATCGAGTACGATGGTAAAAGGTATGATCAGAGCTGAAATAAATACAAAAATTTAATATTACATTTAATAGAGATCAACATTTCCTATATCGATTTATTTTACAGAAACGTCGCACGTTCACGTTACGGTATACGAGTGATCGAACTGAGAGAAACATCCGGTGGTATGGTCGTTGGTTCTCGTCAATTTCCTGGAAACCGACCACCCATAGAAGCATTGGTACCACCACCCCCTCCTCACTGCCTGGCAGCTTTAACTCTAATCGCTGAGGATTCCACGGGGAATATACTTAAACATGAACTTCCAACTGCCTTCTGAAGGTCATTGCAATTTTCACGACCGATCTAATCACCTTTCCTTGCCTTACGAGCCAAAGAAGATGAAAAAAAGTGAACATTTCTTTGAAACTACTCAGGATTCATTTGAAATTGCCGCTACATTATCACCGATTGATCGGTACCGCGACAAAAAAAGCTACTTCCTAGTAAAAAGCACATTTTTCTCGCGGCAATTAGACACCCTATTATTATCCTAATAATAATCTAATACGTATACATTAAACACCTGTACTCTAGCTCTCTTTTTCTTACTCTCTCAGGTAACTTTTAGTTCTTTTTTATAGCACAAGAGTCTTCGATTCGTGTTAAAAGTAAAATATCGTAACTGCCATCTCTCGTAATCATTTTCATCGCTTTCCAAATGAATATTATTCTATTCTCATTGAAATAAACATACCTGGAAATACAGGGTATCATGTAATTAATGATACAAACGATCAAGGGATTACAAGACACCCTGTATATCATTCGTATATTAAAATAAATTGAAAAAAGAAAGCTGTTACCTAATGGGAGGAGAAAGAAATGCTCAAAATAATGAACACGTTTCATGCCACGTGTACCACCGGTGGTACACTTACAATTAGACATATTTATTTATTATAATTTGCTGAAAAAATATATGTTTATAACAAATTGAATTCTGTACAAAAATATTTCTATTAAAATATTGATGCATTATACAAAATGCAGTATAGAACCAAAGCACATAAGTTTGTTCAATTGTTACATTTATAATAATTAATAATTACATGTAATGGTTGATTTTGTTCAAGCAAATTGAAATGACTTGAATAAAAAAGGGCTTGGCATGGAACGTGTTAATCAACATTTTTAAAATTACAAACAAGATAAAATAGAAACGTGTGCTTCTATAGGTCAGTATATAAGCAAAACCAAAACCAAAAACAAAAAATACCATCGTGTAATAAATTAATAACGAATAATTGTAATCGTTAAATATAACATAGATAACACAGGGATTTTCTACGACCTAAGTAAAATTCCATTTCTAGTCGACGAAAGAAATTCAAAAATAAAATAGATCTCGTTCTCGTATCTTATATTCGTGTTCTTTTCTTTTTTTTTTTTTTTTTGTATCAATTAACAAGAAATATGCGATTTGTTTCATGCACACTTCATCTGGAGTGTATTAAAAAATAATAGAACATTAGATTATGTTACACTCATAAACTTGTGCACAAAAATTAATGAAAAAAAAGAAAAAAAGAAAAGAACAGAAAATTTTGAAAAAGACAACATACACACGCGCGTAAGTTTAAACGTGTAAATAATAATAATAATAACAATAATATTTAATATAATAGTAATGAAAAGACGAATAGTTAAGGGATTAAAGTAATTGAAGTAATTTAAAGTAATATTTGCGTTTGAAATGTAGTCACAGCGTAATAATATCTTTTAAAACGTTAATACCAAAAAACGCAATAGCGTTTATAATTGTATTACGTATGTATATGTACAGTATTATTCCTGAAATTATTTTAATAATTTTAGAAACTAGTGGCGAATATTAAGAAGAATATTTACTAAGGAGACAATATTGTAAAACGGCGATTTTTTCAGCTAAGATTTACCAATGAGAAGTGCATCCAATTTAATTTAAAAGAGATGATAAATAATTTAGATGAGAAACCCCATTTAATAACAAAGCATTAAGCTAGTCAGTAAGGATATAACAAAAAAGAAAAAAACAAATTTTATTATTTAAAACGCTTAACAAAAATAATATATTAAGTATATAAGAAAAATTATATTTAATATTATATTTAGAATATTAAAGCCTGTGCTTTGGGGAATGCGTATTAAAAAAAAAAAAATACAATAATATGTTCCTATATTATTAATTCTGATATTTATTCCTCCCTTTTCATCTCGATCCATTCCAATTAATTAATTTTCATTTTATAATATTAATTAATTATTATACAATTAAATTGCATATTTAAAAACTATTTCTAAATAATTTGACAAGTCATGAAAATATAAAACAAATCACTCGAGGATTTGTATATTCGAGTTACACTAAACATTGAATGAATGAATCTGATTGAAAAGAATGAAATTTAAAAAACTAACACATGTGTGTTTTACTTTATTGGACAAAATTGTTTATTGCTTATGCTCGATTCATTTGATTTGTCCAATTCTCTCGACTTGTGATAAGACTCGTGATAAAATTTACTATAAGATACAATTGACCAATCCATTCATACGAATTTATCAGCTGTTTACAATATTTTTTTTTTTTAAATGCCCTCTGATATCATATATATATTATAACATATATATATATATAATACTTCGTACAAATCTTGGCAACGTGTGTATGTTTGACTATTAAAATAACGTTTGATTTGACATCAATTTAGATTTAATCATGGCATTAACATCAGACGAAAGAATTACGAATACATTGAGCATAAATAAAATACATTTTCCAGATATTATAGATGATAAAATATCAACAGAAAAATTTTTAGATGCTTCTCGTGGTGTTGTAGAAATAGTAGGTAAATATTTATGCATTTATAAAATTAATTTAAAAATTTCTATTTAAATGATCGTTGATCGTTGTCGATGATAATTTAAAAAAAAAAATTGTTTATTTTACTATTTCAGAAAAATTTGGTAAATTATTTGCACCAGTTAAACATGACATAGAAGGCAACGTAAAGGTTAATTAAAGATATTACTGTATAAATTGATTATTTAAACAAATAGATGTCTTATAAATTAATTCAAATATTTGTATGTTTTAGAAATTAAACAATAAATACTTCATTGACAAAGAAAGGCACAATACTTTGCAAGATATGATTTTACTTGAGAAAGAACAAGGTGAAACTATCATTGCTACTGATGCTTTGATGTGGTTAAGAAGGTATAAGAAGTTTACTTTATTCAATGATAATTTGATAGCTTCTTTATATGCACAATAAATATATAATAAATATTTACAGATGTTTATACATGATTTTATTATTTTTTGAAAAAATTGTTGAGGACCACAATGCTGGTAGGGCGACTGATGATATGGTAGCATTTTTAAAAGAAGCATACAAATTATCTTTAGAACCATATCATGGTTGGATGTTACAACAACTTTTTGGTGTAAATATTAATTAATACAATTAATCGTTTAATAATGTCAAAATTATCATAGATTTCAAATATTTATAATTATCTTATTAGTTACTTTCTCGTACTGTGCCTGCTCGTGAGCAACTTTTAAAAATCATTGCAAATGGTGAAGATGTGAAAGATGAAATCATCATAAGGGACATGGAGGTATATTTAAAAAGTTTAAGATTAAATGTTGAAAATTTACAAGCGTTTTATGAAACCCATGAACTCGAGGAGACTGTCAAGGTATAATAAATATTTATGAATAATCGACACACAACAAATTTATCTTAAATACAGATTCAAATTATTCTGTATATAGAATCCCAAATTAATTTTCATTCTAACTTATAACTAAAATATTAATATATAAATATACAGATATTAACATCAGCAATATAAAACTAAATCTTATGAAGTATTACTTTGAAATTGTATCAAATGATCAAAAAATAATATAATAAACAGATATTAAATTTAATTAAACTTATCTTCTATGCCATATAACTGAGCAATATAAAATCTTTTAGCATGATGATAAGCTGAATTTTTTAATGCTATCGTACCAAAAATAATCTCTATACTAAGAAAAAATATCATTACACTGTTAATTATTTGTTCAGTAAAATTAAGCATAGTTCTACTATCGAGAAGTATAAATAATTCTAATGGAAATTGTATTAATGTTGATATAAGCCAAAAGCTTGCTAATTCTGGAATCTAATTGAAAAACAGTATTACTTAACAAGTTTTTTATTTTCATGGTTTATATCAAAGCTTCTCAAAAATGTGGACCACGACTTCATATGAAGTTTGAAAAGCCTTGATCAATTAAAAAATTCAATTACCTTTTCATCTAAATTGCCAAGATATCCTAGATATAATCTTGTACATTCTAGCACAGAAATAAGTAAGAATACTGCAACTGTTATGAATTTGTATACATCCGTTAATTGAAAGTACTGTAAAACAAAATATAATCTATATAAATATTAAATATAAATTAATATTAATAATATAATTGAATATGTTTACCTTATAATCTAAACTAATAACGCCAATAAAAAACCAAATTGGTAGAAAACGTACATTGAAGTATAAAGCCATTTGAAGTGGTAAACTAGATTGTATTTGATTACCTATTAAAATAAACATTAATAGAGAAATTAATTAAAAAGTATTTATGAATAAAAATAATTATAAAATTATATAAATAATATATACCTATGTCATAGAATTCTTTTTTACGATCATGATATGCTAAACCAGGAAATATGTGGTCTGATGCATTAATTACTGATGATTTCCACATGATAAAGATTATTATATTGAATAAAAATTAATTTGAATTTCTACTACACAAATGAAACTTTGAATTTGGTCCATTTGAAAATCTGGACCACTCTTATCCATAGAGATATTACACATAGAGCAGACAAGCCAACATAAAATCCTGTCAGCGAAATAAAAAGAGATAGAACATGGGAGGTTGATGTTGTCTCTCTCTAACTTGCGCTGACCTGCGCATGCGCATTAGTCTGTTAGTAGATATTAAGATAGCCAGTATCGTAACATACGTGTACGATAAGCACGACAAGTCTAATGCGCATGCGCCGCTCACTGATTCTCCAATAAGACTATTTCTACCAAATTCAACTGAACAATTGATTGGTCAAAAAATCGATAACAAATAAAGAAACTATAATAAATAATTTAATTGATTTCCAAATAAAATAAAACAAATTAAGATGAAATACTTCAATGGGATGATAAAAATTATTCAAATGTAATATTAAATAAACAAACAAGTTCAAGAAACCAATACTCCAACGACTAGGGAATTTTTATTTTTTATTCAAGAAACGTGTGGTAACACTGATAAAATTAAAGGACAAGTGAATCGATTTAACAAATGAATATGTCCATTTAAATTTTCACATATATATGTTAGATTAAAAAATCAAAAAATCGTCTTAGATTTTTTAATGGCTTCGAATGACATTAAACAATCCCTTAGAAAATTAGAATTTCCATATTGCGCTAAAGAGGCATTAGGAAAAATTGGTAAGAAAAATGTTTTGTTTTTTTTAAAGAGGTTACCGGTCAATACAATAATAAATAACATTCCATTGAATTAAAAAATGAATTTTGTTTATTTACCTTTGGGGATAATTTTTAGAGGTATTATGCACCAGACCAGGAAAACAAATGGATCTTCAAGGAGATCTAATGGCAGAATTTATTTTTGGAGAAATAGAAAGAAGAAAGAAACGTAATTTGACTGTCGCCATGCAGGAGTTGCAACTAATTGAAGTTTTAAGTGACTTTTTTCAAAGTCCAGGTGGTATTCCGGCAGTACGAAATGCTGTTTTTCTGTCATTATTTCCAGCCGAGAGTCCAAGATATAAAATTTTAGGAAATTTGGTATCACTGGCTATTGCTACACAGAATACTGCAATACTTAATGCGACCGGTATCTGGATGCAGCAATTAGGTTCAACATCAGCTCAAAGCGTAGGACTGGCAAGGCATGTACTCAATGACTATTTTGTCCTTACACCAAAATCTATTGACAAACTAAAGCAGCTTCCTGTACTTGCCTCCCATTTCACCGCAAACTTAATGACGGCAATAGGTGAAGTTTATGAGGATAAAGATCCACCTACGGAATTACTCAAATTAATAGGAGAATGGATAGAGGAAAATCCAAGTTTACTATTAACACCTTTAATGGACAACCCAGCGTTACCAAGCGGTGGTATACCTATGACACCCATAGCACCAATAGCTGGTCTTTTCAGGTAACAATTTTTTAATCTTTGACATAAAAGTTTAATCTAAATTATATTCATACTATTTTGTAGATGGTGCATTTTAAATCCTTTACGCTTAGACCCTACGGTGAATGATGAACAGGAAGATAAAAAGAAAAGTTATTCCAAAATTCAACAATTACTTATGGAATCAGTACTGAGGTTAAAGAGCAATGGAACTAACAAACACGCTATATCTGCACAACATTTAGCAGCTACTGTACGAATATTAACAACTGCTTTACAGACTTTTCCAAATATTCATTCAGAATTACGTGATGTAGCAATGGAAAGATTAGCTCAAGCTGTGAGTGCAGCAATGTCTGCAAATTGTATTTATGGTAACAAACGTTAGTAGATTTTGTTAATACTTCTAAGTGAAATATCAATTTAAAAAGATAAGTGAAAAGATGATTATTTTTCATTGTTATAGAAGAATTACTTGCGTTGCTACAACCACTCGCATATCAACACTTTTTAATTGAATGGACTCTTCAAACGTATACTTCAAAAACTGCTTGAAAAAAAGTATTCTTAATGTTTATTCTTTCTTATTGTCTATTAAAAAGAAAGTATTTTATTAAAAGGAATAATATCTGGATGATAAATGATTTAGTGCCTAAATAAATTATAATTATTAAATTTAATTGATATATTGATAAATATAAATATTTACTGTTATTCATTTAAAATGGTTTAAAAGTTCGTTTCTTTTTAAGTTCTTGTAATTTTTGCTTATCCAATTCAAACTTCTTTCGTAATTCTGCCAGATCTGTAATAAAATTGTAATTAAAGTAAATATAATTTTGTAAGATAATAGAAATATAAAACTTTGAGGAAAAATCTACGTACGTTGTTTCTTCGATTCACGAATTTGAAATGTATAAAAGTTGAGCAATTGTTTTTTACGATTCTTTAATTCTAAATTAGTTCTTATCTTGTTTATAGTAGATTCTTTTCTACTGGTAGCAAATTTTCCTCTTTTCTTTCGACTCGTAACAGTCACCCATCCATCATCTCCTTCCTCAGCAGATTTTTCTTTTGCAATACGATCTGCAATTTTCTGATCATACATAGCCATGTATATACTTATCTCTTTCTTTAAATCTTGTTCAGAACGTAATGAATCATTGTATTCGGTACACCATTCTATTGAAAATAAAATATGTGTAAATACTTCATTTTATAATACAAATGTACATAAGTAAATAATTCAAAAAACATACTTGCAAAACCTGTTAAATATGTGTCTTCATCTGTACTTAAACATATCGCATGTTCACTTGGTATACGTAGTGCTTTATCTAAACTAGATTCATTCTTAAATACTATATAACCAGTTTTAAATCCAACTGATGTTGTAAACACAACAGATGATACTTCACCACAAAGTTTTGTAAATGCATTTTTCAATGAATCTATTGTAGCATATGGTGGTATGTTCAACACAAACAAAGTTTTACCTCTTGGATATTCAGGCTCTTGCTTTTTAATCCAATGCTTTTTTAAAAACAATTGATGCCTATCCACATTTTCATGATTAAAATGAATCCACACAGCTAAGAGAAAACACATTCATTTGTTAAGTATTTATATTAGAAGATAACACAATTAAATATATTTTATATGTTTTCATAATTCTACTCACTTTTGTAACCACTAAGGTTATTTTTGTCTTTTTTATCTATCATTTTTTATTTTTTTAGAATTAAATCTATAAAACATAACCTATTATTAAAACTGTTTTCTACAGTTCATTCAACATGTGTGCGATTACAACGAACCTGTGGACAAAATATAAACTAAAAGTCCTTAAAATTTATTTCCGGTTCCACAATGGTTTTGAAACACATTTATATCCAAAGGAATGTCCATTGTTACATGAAAAAACCAAATATATGATTTATGCATCGTCGTCCTTGAAATTCACTTTGACACTTGCACGTTGTTTTTTATCAAATTTCTTTTAATGTTGCACATGTCTAGAACAGGAATAATGCACCTGATAAATAAAATATACGATTATAAGATTTATGCATTATGTATTAGTTTATTAACAAAATTGTTAATTAATTGATGCAAGTGACTATTGTTATCTAAAAGCTTGCATTATATGATTTATGTATTGTTTTCCTCGAAATTCATTTTCAGAATGGCACTTTGTCACGTCACTATCAAAATACTTTTATTTAATGTTTTTTATATAATTTTCTAAACGTTGCACATGTTTATAACGTATATAATATTTGAAATAAATTAAAAGTATTATTATATCAAAGCATTTATGCACTTGCTTAAAAAATAATCCATTACACTTATTTTATTTTAAAAGTTTATAAATAATTAATAATCACTAATAAATAACATTGAAAAATATTATTAAATGTATAATTTAATATAATTAATATATCTATATATACCGTGGAAGCCATTTAAATGTAACCGTCGAATCAAAATTTTGACGTTTTTCTCATTTTCAATGGAAATCCAGATGTCACGGTGGTTTCTAACATTTTCCTCCCGTCACAAAAATTAAAGATTTGTAGCAGGAGCACATGATGATACAAGAGGTATCAGGAGGTATTCGATCGACGGTAGGTGGTACTAAATCAAGAGCGCTCATTGGTTCGTTACAACCAATCAACAGTTAGACGACGCCCAGCTTCAACATCATTTGTTGGTTATTAAAAAATTAATTAAAAATACTTCTAGACATAAATTATAAACATTTAAGCACTCAAAAAATTCTGCAGACTTGTAAAAATATTATAAATTCATAAAAGTTTACAAAATATCCTTAGAAAGTACTTTTTTATGTATGGTCGTTGTGACCTATTAACCTCAATGTTGATCATTTGTTAAAAATTAATTTAAAATACTTTTAGACATAAATTGTAGACAATTATGAACTTGAAACATTCTAGAAACTCTAAAGATTGTTATTATTTCATAAAAGTTTATAAAATATGCTTCAGAAAGACGGATTTTCTTAAAGAACTTTGAGATATTATTGAACCTTATCCGTGATTTTAGTCACACATTAACGCTTGATTTATATAATTATAAGCATAAATTATATACATTTAAAGATTTATCGTATTTTTCAGACTCTGAGGAAATTTCTACATTCATAAAAAGTAATAAAAAGTATCTATTTACTGAGAAATAAATAAATTAAAGTAATGTACTTTTTCCTATTGTTAAAATATATGCTGCCACCTCGCGGTTGTAATTGTTACTTCATCTTACCGACTGGTAACAACTTTTCCGTTATCTAGCGGTAATAACTAATTCTTTACTTTATTATTGAAAGTTTCATGATAGTCCTCTTAAAATAAAGAAATTTTTCTCTATGTCTCAGATATTATGGGAATCGGATGTATTTCCAATCTGTTTAATAGTATGATGTGTACTTGTAACAGCAATATAGAACACACCTGTAAAACATAAAAGTATTCATTAAATAACAGTTTGGCTGAAAAGTCCGTAGTCTAACAATTTATTGATATTTGTAAAATATTTAGTATATATTTTAAGTAATAAGTGATACGTGCTTTTATAAATAGATGGTAACACATATTTTACCGAGTGGTACATTAAAGTAATAGCTAGTACCGCTAGATGGCGGCACATATGCTACCACTCGGTAAAATAAAGTAACAGTTACAATTACTTTAATTTATTTATTTCTCAATAAATAGACAGTTTTTATTATTTTTCATAAACGAAGAATGCTCTTCAAAGTCAGACAAATACGGTAAATCTATAAATCTGTATAATTTATACCTACAATTAAATAAATCATTCGTTAATATGTGCCTCAAATCACGGATATTTCGTTATAATATCTCAAGATTTTTTAACGGAATAAATATTTTTGAAACATATTTTATAAACTTTTATGAAATAGGAATACTCTTTAGAGTTTTTAGAATGTTTCAAGTTCATAATTGTCTACAATTTATGTCTAGAAGTATTTTAAATTAATTTTTAATATGTGATCAACATCGAGGTTAATAGGTTACAACGACCATCCATAAAAAAGTACTTTCTAAGGATATTTTGTAAACTTTTATAAATTTAAACTATTTTTACGAGTCTGTTGAATTTTTTGAGTGCTTAAATGTTTATAATTTATGTCTAGAAGTATTTTTAATTAATTTTTTAATAACCAACAAATGATGTTAAAGCTGGGCGTCGTCTAACTGTTGATTGGTTGTAACGAACCAATGAGCGCTCTTGATTTAGGACCACCTACCGTCGATCGAATACCTCCTGATACCTCTTGTATCATCATGTGCTCCTGCTACAAATCTTTAATTTTTGTGACGGGAGGAAAATGTTAGAAACCACCGTGACATCTGGATTTCCATTGAAAATGAGAAAAACGTCAAAATTTTGATTCGACGGTTACATTTAAATGGCTTCCACGGTATATATAGATATATTAATTATATTAAATTATACATTTAATAATATTTTTCAATGTTATTTATTAGTGATTATTAATTATTTATAAACTTTTAAAATAAAATAAGTGTAATGAATTATTTTTTAAGCAAGTGCATAAATGCTTTGATATAATAATACTTTAAATTTATTTCAAATATTATATATGTTATAAACATGTGCAACGTTTAGAAAATTATATAAAAAACATTAAATAAAAGTATTTTGATAGTGACGTGACAAAGTGCCATTCTGAAAATGAATTTCGAGGAAAACAATACATAAATCATATAATGCAAGCTTTTAGTTAACAATAGTCACTTGCATCAATTAATTAACAATTATTTTATTGCAGTAATGCATTCTACTTATATTACAGGAAAATTTAGGTTAAGGATGCTTGAAGTTGTAAAGGAAATGGTAGAGATATGGTTGGGAAAGTTGCAGAGAAAAGGTTGGAAAAGTGGTGGAAAATAATAAATTAATAAAACAATAAATTAATTACAATGGAATGAAAAAAAAATACTAATTTAATCTATAATACTATCTTTTATATATTTACATATACCATACGCAACAATTAAAAGTGGTTTTAATTTACTTTTTATATTAATTTGTTGTATTTTATTTCAGATAGGGAATAAATCTAATACATATTTATGTGAACAATAACTTTTAAATATTTTTCAAATATTGACAATGCTCGTAATAAGTAATTCATATTAGCCCGCGTAACATTTTTAAAACAACACAGTGCGCATGCGCCACAGACCTATAAATTCACAGCGGGACCATTTAAATATGCCATGATAAATAAGACTTTATTGCTATTCTAGTAGTTCCAAACAGGTCATAGCTTTTTATTATTGTCATTAATTAAAAGTAGTACTCTATTATAACCTAATTTCTAACAAATATTTCCTCAATTTAAATATCTATGATTTTTCATTAGATCATATAGTAATTTTTAAATATTATGGGGATATGTAGAGGGCGCTGATGTACTTTGGTAGAAATTGTTCTCTGTCGATAATTCAGTCTTATTCGGTACATTGTCGGTAACGTTAGTCTTAAAGTGAAAAATATCAAAGATACCTAATTTGTAGTAACATATCTACATCTGTGACAAACAAGTTTAGTGTGTGTTTGCAATTTTAATAAAACAGTTTAAAAAGACGTGAATAACCTTAAAATTAACAATAGTATCAAGATTATTCTGCAATAGTGATTACTACACAACGGTATGTCGACAGCTTAATGACATTTGATATTTTAACAAATTTTCATTTTTTTTTTATCTTTAGACATTGTTTTATCTTCTTTTTTATATTGAAGGAAAAAGAACAATTAAATTTTAAACGTTCACGTATTTATTTGTTATAGAATACGTTTAGTGATTATATTTATTTAAAATATGTGATATAGTCTTTTATCGATTTGTGAGAAGTTTTAGTGCTTCGTATAGTGAACTTGAGAAAATGACATAAAGTAAAATAGTAGGTTTGATTCGATTAACATCCTTTCATACCTTATGAAATGGATACTTCTGAGTCACTGCATATGGCATACAGTAGACCTATTAATTTGTTGACAAGAGAAATATCATTAACGGGCGGTGCTTCTACTTTTTGACATTTTTATAATCTGACTATCAATTGATTGTTGATTTTTTCAACATTTTTCAACATATTTATTAATTATACTTATCAGTATTTATTGTTTATACAAACAATTAACATTCTTATCATTGTTTTCAAATTAAATGGTAGAAGATAAAACAAATAAATCATAGAAGCATTTATTTCACGTAAGTTACACATTTTATTTAAACAATATTACCTTGAAATCATTTTTATAACATTCATTGAGACAAATTATAATGATGTTATTAAATATAATTAATTGAACTGTTCACAAGTCAAATCAATTAACACCATTTAATTGATTTGACAAATGAGAATGACTCATGTAAAATTTCATTTTATTACAATAAGATCTATTTGTGTAAATAATTGAATCTTCATTTTATTATAAAGCACATCAAAATGGATATTGGATTTTCTTCATACCACAACGGTGGCCCTGCCAGGGAACAAGATTTTAGTAGGTTATCTCAAACTATAGGAACCTCTATATTGAAGATATCACAAAATGGTAAATAATCAAACAATAATTCAAATATTTCTTTAATACAACAATGTAATATATATATATATTTATCTTTGATTTTAGTATCTTCAATGCAAAAGATGGTTAATCAATTGGGCAGTTCTACGGATTCACAGGAACTTAGAAACAAATTGTACGGTGTAAATGAATGTTTTATTAAAATTTAACCATTTATTAATAATTCTATGAAATATTTTCTTTCTAGGCATCAAATACAACATTATACACAACAACTTGCAAAAGATACCAGTGGTCATTTACGTGATTTAGCTAATAATTCTGGTTCAAGTAGCCCTGGGGAACAAAGACAACGTAAAATGCAACGTGAACGACTTCAAGATGAATTTACCACAGCGTTAAATTCTTTCCAAGTAATATTGCACATATATGCATAATTCTTTTAATGTTATACAGTTTACATTAATAAATATACTTTTTTTAAGGCTGTACAAAGACTCGCTGCCACAAAAGAAAAGGAAATGGTTCGTAAAGCTAAAGCTAGTGCGGGTATTGCACCATTCGGTGAAAAGAAACAGGAAACATTAATTGAATTGCAAGATAGCAGAACGCAGAAACAAATACAACAGCAACAATTAAAAGAAGAACAAAATTTACGAATGTTAGAAGAACAAGAAGCAAGTATAAGACAATTAGAGGTAAGAATATTTATTAGAATATATTCTATTAGAGAATTATTTAAAGAAATAATTAAAACATATGTTTATCTTTTGTTTTTGTGTTTTTTTTTTAGAGTAATATCAGCGATATTAATCAAATTTTTAAAGATCTTGGTGCTTTAGTGTACGATCAAGGGGAAGTTGTTGATTCAATAGAAGCTTCAGTGGAAAGAACAGAAGTATCGGTTAATGAAGCAACTTCTCATGTAAGGCAAGCAAGTGTTTATCAAAATAAGTTGCGTAAGAAAAAATGTATCCTTGTTATCATTGGAGTAATATTATTATCCATTTTAATTGGAATTATAGTTTGGCGAAGTTCTTAAACTCTTCTGTTGAATTAATGAACTTTAATTTGATATTAGTAACAAGATGATGAATATAGGCGTCCTGTAATTATAAATTACGACATTAAAAATGTTGTTAGAAATATATCTTGCAAAAGTTAAACACTTTACACGCATTACTAAACACAAGTGAAGTGTTTTACCGAAGAAGAAGAAGAAGAAGAAATGTATAAGTAAAATTTACGATTTATTTTTTATTTGAAATTGATCATTTGCATCAGATATTATTTGTGTATAAGAAGACTAATGGTATGTCTAGAATTGTCTAATATATTTATATCTTTAATTACTTAATATATTGTATTATTATTATTATATATATATATATAAAAGTTTTATGTATACATACGTACGTGTGTGTGTATATAAAATAATATAAAAATGAAGTATATATATATTCATGATAATCGTTTATATAATTTTAATAATATATATATATATATTAAAAACTATACAATCTTATTGCAAAATAATCACACGAAGCACCATATAATATGTTTATGTGTAATAATGATCGAATGAATTTGTATAGATATTGCTTATTATTATATTACACTATGTAAATGTGAAGTAAAAAAAATTTCTATTCATTCCTGGTAAAAAGCATGAAAGTAAGCTATTTACAGAGAGTATCAAATAACGTATTACGATATTGTTGATATAAGTTAATGTATTATATTATCTCTAAGAATGTTGATGATATATTTTAATCAAAATGTAATAAACCTTATAATGATCTTAATTATTTCTATAATACACAAAAATGTAAACATATCCTTTTTATAAATTTTATCTTTTCAAAATAATTCTCTATAAAGAATTTTAATTACTTGTGAATAATCACTAAAGTCTAAGAATAATTTATAACAATCAGTATTTGAATGTAAAGGAATTTTACAAAATTGTAAAAGAAAGAGTAAAAATGATAGAAAAAAAAAAAGATAACTTTATTTAATCATTAAATTTTAATTGGTCCAAAAAACATCTTAATTAATCAATAAATGTATATAAAAATATTACTAGACATGATGGGTGTAAACATATATATATATATATACGTACATTTAAAAGTTTTCATGTTGGTAATGAAATATATGGTTCTTTATTTGACAGCACTGATAAGCGTTTGACAGTAAGGTTTAACATTCTTAGAGATAAGTTTAAAGATTGATTTGATTGAAAAATAAAATAATATAATATATAAACAATATTTATAAACAGTTGTGCTCAATGAGCGTCTACAGTGTACAATGTGGAAATACACATTAATTCCAGTGACAATTATTTTAGTGTTTCTATCAAAATGTGAGGTTAGAATTATATTCATATAAGTCAAAATAATGTATTTGTGTATCATAATCCATATAGAAAAAAAAGACAAGAAATTTTAATAAATATTGTTTAATTTGATTACTTTCAAATATATAGGTTATGAATACATAATATTATAATTATAGACATAACCAAACATTTGATTAAATAATTATATAATTACAGGCACAGTACGATGATAAAAGATGCAAATGTATTTGCCCAAGTCTTTCCTCTGTGATAAATACAACACAACCTTCGTTGGATCGTTTAATTTTTATTATTAATGTCCCACCATCGCAATGGTAATATCATTTTTATTATAAATTACATTATACAATTTATTAAATCATTGTATTTATACAACGATAAGTAATGTTCATAATCTTTACAAACAATTACTATACAAATGTTATTTATTTCAGTAAATGCGAAGATGTTGTTTTACCAAAACTTGGTGATCAGATCAAAACTAAAGAAGAAATATTTTGTCCTAGATGCGATTGCAAATATGAAAATAGAAACACAACTATTATTAAAGTATGATTGTTTGAAATATTCCATTATTATTATTATTATTATTAAACTTATTTATACTTTATGTTACAGATTGTGGTAATAATTGTTATTTGGGTAATATCATTGTTAGTAATTTATATGTTATTTTTAATTTGTTTGGATCCATTATTGAATAAAAGGATTCATAAAAATACAACTAATATTGGTTATCACGAACACAATAACGAAGAGGTACAATTTTGATATTACATTTTCAATCATCTATCTTACATTTGAAATGATTAATTTATAAATATGTGAAAAGTAATTATATGAAGTGTCAAAGAGATTAGTATAATTGTATTTTCTGTAATAGGATGATGCATCAGTAGCACCTGGATCTTCTCATCCAATGGGAGAAAGGGGAAACGTTTTAAATCGTGTAGGACATCAACAAGATAAATGGAAAAGACAAGTTCGAGAACAGCGACGTAATATTTATGACCGACATACTATGCTTAATTAAAAATATTCATTTGATTATGACAGAATACCAAATATCATGAATAATGTATTACACATCCTTAAAACAGAAACATGGCAGATAATCTTTGCAATCTAATTGGTTTGTAATGCAGCAAGTATCTTTAAAAACTAACTATATATATATATATAGTGCTGCAATTGTTTTAAATATGTATAAAAATTAGAAGTATTATTATTAAAAAAATAATACTATTAGTATTTATTATTCTTTCGATTTGATTCTAACTGAACAAAAATATTAGTAATATATATATATATATGAAGATCAATCATTAAAAAAACAAACTAAACTTTTATTAGAAAATGATCAACAAATATTAGTTAAGAAAGATCTGCATTCATTAAAATTGATGAATTAATTTAAATTGGTTTAAGTTATAAAATATATTTTATGTAAAAAGAACAAAAAGAAAAAGAATATTTTTATTGAATTTATATAAAATATACAAAATAAATAGCTATGTTGTAGTATCATCTTTAAATATTATGTTAGCAATACGAGTTTTAATAGGAGCATATATTGTTAAAACGAGAGCAGCACCTGTCCCTCGTAAAATATTGGAAAATGCTCCTTTATAGAAAGCTGATGGTCCTTCATTACGTAATACTTTAATCCAACAATCTAAAGTATTTTTATACATCACTTCTTCTTTACTACGTCCTGATTGCATCATCATTCTTCTTCTGACTGTATCTAAAGGATAGGATAAAAGTCCTGACAGCGATGTTACAGCCTATAAAATTCATAAGAGTTATATATTCGTTGTAAATTTTTTTGTATTTGCATGACTTAGAAGAAAATATTATTAAAATGTACTTGTGCAATAAGAAAGTTAACATATAATGGAGTAGCTTTTGGATCAGAAAAAAAGCCTTGTACTGTATCATAAAGTCCAAAATATGCTGCACGATATATAATAATTCCTTGGACACTCACATTGAATCCTCGATATAAACCAAACAGACCGTCTGTTTTAAAAATTTTCATTAAACAATCACCCATTCCACTGAATTCTCTTTGAGCACCTTTTCCAACATCCGCAGCTAATCTATTATATCATTGTTAATAGTAATAATATATATATTTGTTTTGATGAACTTTGTAGTAGTAGTATTATTATAATTATATTTATAATACCTGGTGCGAGCAAAATCAAGAGGATATACAAATAATAATGATGTTGCACCGGCAGCACCACCGGATGCTAAATTTCCAATGAAATTTCTCCAAAATGCTTCCTTTGGTACGCCTCCCAAAAATATTGTTTTAAATTTGTCTTTAAAAGCAAAATTTAAAGCTTGTGTAGGAAAATAGCGTATAACGTTTGCTAAATTACCTCTCCATAAACTAAGAAAACCAGTTTCTTTTGGTACACGTATAAATACATCGAGTATACCTAAAATAATTATTAAATTCATTAGAATAATATATTATAATTAGATTTTTGAAAAGTATTTCTCAATGTAATTATATATATACATATATATATCATTGACATGAAATAAAAATTGAAATACCTTTATATCGTTGCTCAGGTGCTATTTGTTTGGAAGTATGTTGCACCTGAAGTAATAATTTGACACGTTCTATAGGTGCTACTGCGGTTTTAGAAACTGCTGCAGATATACCACCTGCCAAAAAATCTAACAAAAATGATTTATGTGCTTCCATATGGTATATTCTATAAAAAATAATAACCTTTATTAATATAATATCAAAGATATTTACAATTTACGTTATCTTATTTAATTGTTCAAGATGTAATAATATTGTAATACAATAGTTTCATTTGAACATACTTAAAATTTAATGAAATTTCTTAAATAATCATTAATTCTTTTAACATGTTATGTATTTGATACAGTTAAATAATTTTTCTAAAATTGCAATATTCATATAAAGCTAACAGTCTTTTGTTTAATGAAATTATAATAAATCAGAAAAAAAGGTTTAGACAATAAGTAAATTCTTTGAAATATATTATTTAGTTTAGATAAAATTTATTGAATCATTTACAACGATTATACAAATCTAAAGATTAAAATTGTTGATCGTACAATATAAACTATAATTAATTTTACTTTTATAAAGTGGTCATATTATGATTTATTTATTTATGTATATTAATAATCCGGAAAAATATATTAATTTATAGAATATCATCATTGAATTTATATATTACGGAGATTAGATTAGTTAATTAACATTATTCCATTTTACAGGAACATGTTAACGCATTGTTAAATTATGTATATCTTAGAGTAAAGAGATATAGAATATGTATAGTGGATATAAATATATGCAGCAGTGTAAGATTACAGTACGAATACTATTCGGCACACAGTGGTATAAAATTGTTAATGCATAAAATAAGCATTGAAATTAATCGAGATTCTAGATAAAGATATTATTATTTTTTTCCTTTTTTTTCTTTTAATATACGAAAAGAAAAAAAATAATAAATATAATATAATATGTAAAATAACATAGAATAATACAAATAATAATAATAATAATACATTTCTACAAAACTACTTGAAAGCATGATTTTTCAATAAAATAAAATAAAATAAAATAAAATATTGTGCGCAAATAATTATAGAACACATATACATACATTTAATATTTGTCTACATCTAATATAATTACATGGAATGAAAATTATAATTAGGATTTGGTATGTTGTTAATTTTCTATTTTGTGTTATTTTACATATTAAAATATAAAAAATGTCACAAAATTGGAAGTGCATAGTTTCTTGGTAATAATCATTGGTAATAATTATCGATATCTTTAAATAATAGAAATTTAAAGATTCAAATGTGCATAAGTTCTCTTTTACAAGAGTTAAACACATCAACGGTGTAATTATGTATACTTCTTAGATCTATTTTTAAGAAAGTAATTTTTGGCACGTTACTCTCAAATACATTTTTTGCTCATTTTACCTTTTTATGCTGCGTGTACTGACTGAAAAATAAGATTTATACATTTTTTTGATATCTTTTAATTAGTATATTTAATGAAATATTGTATTTGAGATAATACCTTAGCGATATCCACGCCTGTTAAACTCTTGACAAGATCCGGAACACGAGTAACAATGTTAAATACTTCCTCTGTTAATTTTTCAGCACCAACAGCTCCATTACCACTGGATACCATGGTTATCTTCTTGGCTTGTGAAAGAGGTGCAGCTACTTCAGCGGCAACCTGATGATAAATATACAGTTAGTATAATAATTTACTTTTTAACAAATAAATAATGTAGTTAATAGAATGACAAAACAATATATTACCTTTGGCAGTGTGTCCAACATCATGTCTATCATAGCTGCACTCTTGTATTCATTCCATGCTGCAGCTTTCTTCGCCATTTGTTCTGCTTCAGCTTTAGCTTTAGCTTCGATAGCAAAAGCTTCTGCTTCTCCACGAATTTTAATAGCTTCCGCTTCAGCTTCGGCTTCCATCATAAGACGTAATTTGTTTGCCTCTGCCATTTTTTCCAATCTGCAAAAATATATTATTTCACATGTGTAAGCTTTTAAAATTTGTTTTGCAATCAGCATCAACTTACCTGTATTTTTCGGCATCAGCTGGACGTTTTACAGTAGCATCTAATTCTTTTTCACGTCTCATCATTTCTTGTTCTTGTACTGCTATTTCTTGTCCACGTTCAACTACTTTTACTTGCATTTGTTCTTCCATAATTCTTTGTTTTGTTTTAGCTGCTTGCAATTCAAATGCCATTTCAGCTTCAGCTTTCTAAATTACAATCAATAATTTAATTATAAATAATAATAATAATAATAATTGTGAGAGATATGAATACAAATTTAAAGACATATTAATATCTTACTTTTGTTTGTACTTCAACATCGTATGCAGCTTTTTTCAATTCAAAATCTCGTTGGGCTTTGGCAATTTCGGTATCATTCAAGAAACGTGCAGCCATACGTTGTTCCTCAGCAATAGCTTCTCTGATTTGAGCATCTCTACGTGCTTCTGCTTCACCAATCCTTGCATCCCTTTTAACTTCAGCTGTTCTTGCCATACCAAGTGCTTTCAAGTATCCCTAAAAAAATAATTAGATAGTATTTAATAATAATAATATTCAAAGATTTATTCTACAATTACAATTAAAGGCAGATATAATAATATTAGCTTAGTCCGGATTAAGCCCCAATAAAGTAAATGCATACATTAATTACAAAGAGTTTAATCACAAAATAAGTTTGAGCATATGTGCACAGAATAATTGTGCATAATTAAAGCAAGCATTACTAAATACACCATAGATATTTGCATTTGACCGATGTATCATCATTATTTTGTGCTATTCATCAGAGAAGAAGATATAGCCAAGTGCTTGTAAGTATTACAAATAGCGATAAAACAAAATTGAACATACCTTTGCCCCCTGCAAGTAGCAAAACAAAAATTTATTCAATATTTGCAATATTATTATGAATTACTACAGTAAACTCTTATTAATAGCAATTACTAATAGAATCATTATTATTATTATTATTATCATTATTATTATTATTATCTTTTTAAGGGGGACTTTGTTTATTTTGTTATTTTAGTTAGCATTGCAAACAAATTTCAAAAATGTTTTCTTATGATTAAAATCTTTAATTTTATTCCATTTTTTTTGTTTAAATTCTTCTTCAGATTTGTCTTATGCCTATTTAATAATAGATTATAATTGAAACAAGCTTAACTTACTTCTTCATCTCGAATATCCTTCAGTGTATAAGATACAACGGTAATGCCCATATTGACTAAATCACTGCTTGCAACTTCGAATACTTCTTTGCTAAATTTTTTACGATCCTTGTAAATTTCCTACAAATAATATTGATTTCAATTTGTTTTATGTTTATACATGTATATATATATATATATTTATAAATAATTAATATTATTTAAAATTGAATTTATTTTACATACTTCTACAGTCATACTGCCCATTATTGCACGTTGATGTCCTTCTAAAGTAACTAACGCAATATTATGAATTTCTTCTTCATTTTTACCAAGAAATTGTTCACATGCAGTTGACAACATCTCTTCATTTTGTCCTTGAATTTTTACCTGTCATATATTATATCAAATTATTCCAATATTATTATTAATATAAACAAATTCACTTATCTAATTATAATATGTGACAAATGTAATGATTTAATTATAAATACCTGTGCAATTCCTGTGACAGATATTGGCACACCTTGTGACGTATAAACAGTAGGACTTTCAACTTGTAAAGTCATTGTATTTAAAGATATTCTGTAAAAAAATAATTAATATATTGTATTCATTATCAAATATTGCTATACAGTTAGTTGTAATTGACAGATAACAGTCATCATGTCATGGACACAATTTAGGTTGAGACTTTTCAAAGAATTCACAACAGTTAACTGGTTAATTATTTTTATACAGTATTATTTACAGTAATAGAAGTGTTAATAGATAATATTTGAATTTTTCAATTAAAATACGTACTTTTGAACTTGTTGAACAAGAGGCCATACAAATACTCTGCCACCAGGTACCAGAAGTGGTTTGCTGTAGCAGCATCCTTAAAATTAATTAATTTAATTATTAAATTTATTCTTTCTATTTAAATAATTTAATAATAATTGAAGTTATTTATAAAAATCAACATTTTTATGTCATATTACAAATATATATATATATATATATATATAGCATAGTTCAATTATTAAATTTAATTCAATTCATCTTTTCAATAAACTTAATGGAAATTATTGATGTAACTCGTGATGAAAATTAATTACAAGTTTTATGATAAATAAATTGAAATTTGTACAATGATTACCTGAAACGACTAAAGCTTCGTTTGGACCACAAGTGACAAATCCATAACTCATGTTTGACACTGTTTACAAAAATCACCTGGTGTTACTTTAAAAAGAAATAATTTGATATGACAAATATATTAATACGACTATAAGTTCTTGTTAGTTAATATCCAGAATGAATGACGTCATACCTGATAATTGTATTTTACAGGAATACAGTAGAATAATGATCGAATAACGCTATCTGGTGTTATGTTTCAAAGTGTACTTATTTATAGTGTATGCATAAATATTTTATTAAAAAGATGGACATTTTTACTTGAAGAAGAAAAATAACAATTTTCTTTTAAATAATTATTTTATAAGATTGTTTAAAATATTTGTCATAATATAAATCTTTACAGTAAACACATACGTTGATTAAATTAATTACAAATGTAAAAGGGGAGTTGTATCAGTATAAGGTAGAATGTAAATTAATTATTTAAAAATTATATTAACAAATTGTAAAAATTGTAAAAATGACACTGAATATGAATTTACGAATTCTACTTAATGAATTACAGATTTATCATATGAGATATTAATGACTTTAGATATAATAGATTTCTACTTTATACAAAGATGGAAAAATATTTTACACTACAGTCGATAAGTTAGAATGTTTACTTTATCCAAAGATAGAAAAATATTTTACAACACAGTCGATAAGTTAGATTCGGGGAATTCCTTTTTTAAATTAATTCTAAAGATTACACTTTAAGATTTATTAATATAACTACAAACACAAAATATCGGTATATTTTATTGATAAACATATTTCGAAATATTAATAAACCTTTTAGATGTGATATTAAATTACCCAAAGTATTAAATTTAATGAAATGAAGTAAAAAAAAAAAAAAAAAAACAAAAAGACAAAAACAGAGCTCTCCATAGTAGTCAGTATTTATTTCTCTCACGAAGATTAAACTTCGTTTCTGTTTAAACACCATTAGCAGGATGTACATTTGCACGTAGTTTCTATGTGATAGTAGTTTTAATAAAGTTATACAAAGAGAGAACACAGGATGATACCACGGGAATGCATACGGTGTTTCTCAAATGCATTGTGCATGCACACATGCATCGTAAATCTCGAGCCATATTTGCACGTTCTTACTTTGTCGTTTATAATCATATATGTTACATATTATCATAGTAATCATAGATACCATTCATTACAATTTATACATCGTTCATTTATCCTAGAATTAAAAACCAAAAAAGAAACAAAAATTATAAAAAGAATTTGCAACAAAATGTATCCTGAAAAATAGGACAATTTGTTGTTTAAATCTATCGATAGTTTTGTTTATAAATTTAATGAATGTTTTCTTTTTTTGACGTATGCATAGACAGTTGGTTTCACATCCTGGGCTCGTGGCACGTGCCAAAAATAGACGACGGTTTCTCGTGTTAAATACAACGTTGGGGGTGCAACGACATTCTAACATTGTGAACGAACTCGTGAAACATCCTCAGTTCATCCAAAGTATCTCGTTGTCACGGTTCTAATTTCATTTCGCAGTCAAACAACTTATTATCCTTAAAAACTCGTCATTTTCAAGTTATCAAATTTGAAAAGAAAATTGGGGGATTGACTTTTGATACAAATGAAACTTGTAATATTGTCATCAGTAACTTGAAACGAAAGGATCAATGAACTACACTTATAATCTCCCCTTTGATGACGTGAATTAATCGCTATTTAACCAATTACAGGACAATCAAATTGACGAGGGTTATCGAATCAATTGCAAGTAATTTTAAACACGACTTCAATGTCTGCCAAGCAACACGTAAATAAATCGATCAATTAAATATAGCCGAAATAAACAATTAAATCGTTTCAGTTATTATTCGTTAAGGATATTACAAAATAAATCGATTTGAACACGAGAAAGAAGTTTTATTATTTGTGGTATCAAGTTTAAAATAAAGGATCATGGGTAAAAGCACTACAGGACCGATAATCAGGATGTCATCTTCCGGAACTCACGGAGCCGGAGGTATCGAATGTTGTTGTTGTAGATGTTGCACCTGCATACACGTCGAGTTTCTCAAAACTTTACCGGGAATTATGAAAGTCTGCGAAACGGTGAGTTAACTTTATTCGATTTCGATTTTTAATGACAAGAGGATAATTTTAGATTCTTATCCGACGTTCGCGTACGGTTAATTATTAAAGATTAAGTGAAATAGAGAGAAACATTATTTCTTTTTTACATTTTATGTATGTATGTATGTATGTATGTATGTATGTAATTATTATTACATGTCATTAAAATTATGTAAGTTTTCAGAATTGTTAAGGAAAAGAAGTAAAACAACTTTTGCTCGTAAATTCAAGCACAAATATATTTAGAAAATTCTTTTGTTGAAAAATAATATACGTTGAACTTAATTATTTGCAGATAATTAGCGGATTGATCCAAAGTTTGTTAGTTAATTATGGTCTAAGGTATAGCACGCATATTGGGTCTGCCTTTGAGGGATCTTTGACAACATCTTCAGCATGTTTTTTAACATCCACTGTATTATTAGTCTGCTACGTATTGTCTGAAAAATCTTACAGACTTATACGTTCTTCACTTTTCGTACGTATGATAAATATTTCATTTTAATTAAATCAATAAAATCAAATCTTAGGTGTTATCGTTTATGTTAATGTTTCTTATTTCTTTCTTTTGATTGAAATTGTTTTGAAATAACAAAAAAAAAAAAAAAGAAAGAAAGAAAAATAAAAGGAATGTAAAATACTTTGATATTTATTCGTCGGCTAAAAATAAAATACCACGCAGACAGTTTGAGTTTGGAATTTCGATTGGAACCTTATTGAACGTATTTACTACTCGTCTGTCCATCTTTCAAACCACTACAATTTTACATTTAAAACAAAGAAAAATGGTAATATTGTGTTACAGGAAATAATGTTCAACGCATTGGCAAGTTTTTTGTATCTGAGTTCGGCCACTTATCTCGCATTTTCAACCAAATTATTTCTTTTACCGGAATATTATTTAATACCGGGATTCGATGTTTATCCAGCTATGACAGCAACTTACGTGAGTTTCCCCAAATTCTTTGTTTTTTTTTTTTTATTTAATTTAAATATCATTCATGAATGCTGTATGACAATCATATCTTCTTTTATTTGCAGATTATGAGCGGAATTGTCGGAGTATTGCACGGATTTGATGCTTACTTTTCTTACGTTTATTATAAAACTGGCAGATAGATTGAAATATTAAATAATAGGTTTGAATTGAAATTTGATATTTTTATCGTATTAATGTTGTATTTAAATTTATCGATTAAAATTTGTTCACAAATAACACGTGACAGGGAAAGATTTGACTGACGTGTCGTTTGAAATCAATCGAATACAAAATTTCACAATTTGAATGAATTTTCGTGTCATTTGTGTGTCTCTCATCTATGGAAGAATACCGGTTTCGTTGTCGCAGGAAATTGATCTTAAAGTGGGTACGAACAGTTTATTTCAGAGCTATTGAAAGTGAAATAAATTGTTTAAGTGCTTGCTTGCATCGTCGTCTCGAAAGAACGAGAGTGATGGCAAACGTGAAAACACGTTTGTTGCTGCACTTCTCTGTTTAGTAGCTACCAATTTAGACATTTTCTTTATTCGTTAGACAAGATTCATGAAAAATGGTGAAATTGCTTACACGAAGGAGAAAACGTGAACGAGAAAGGAATCAGAAACGAACAACGAACGACTTAACAACTTTACTCAAATTCGATTTTTAGCATTGTATTACACGTGTAATTAATTATCTCACGACGTTTATATTTACATTGAAAACACCTTTTTTCAATGTATAACAATGCATTTATTATTCCGATAAGATACATTTATAATGCGAAATGATAAAAAGCTACTTGCACAATTACTTTTTCTTTTATTTCTTTTTTACCATAATTGCATTTGCCAAATAATACCATGCAGTACCATTTATCGCAAATAATTTAGAAATCAAGATTAATAATAATTTCTTTTCCTTCTTTTTTTTTACCATAATTGCAATTGCATTTGCATTTGCCAAATAATACCATACATCATTTGTCGCAAATAATTTACAATTGGTGTTAGGATATTTGTAAAGGATATAAAAATCAATTAAAATGAATAATAATCTGCAGTTATAAGAAACAAATCAGAAACTTTAAATTCAACTATTTTCGACAAGGACTGTACGAAAAGTATGATGGCAGGTTATGCCTACCTGGCTAGTTTATACCTGTGTCCTGGATGTTGAATGGAAGTTTTACACGTTGATCCTCACAGACCACCTTAACGTGAGGTTTTTCCTTTCCTCTTTTCTTTCTCTCTCTCTCACTCACATTCACACACATTCATCCACACACACACATTTATTTGATGCTTTTCGTATCTTTTCCTCCCACTTCTAAATCCTATTATCTCTCTCTCTCTCTCTCTTTCTTTCTTTCTTTCTTTCTTTCTTTCTTTCTTTCTTCCTTTCTCTTTCAGTATTTCCCTCTCTACCATTCTCACAATTTCTATCCTTCTTTTCACCAAAGCGAGTTTTAACGTGAAGCATATCGTGTGCTAGTCCGAGGCATGTGCTCGTTCGTCAGTTTACCTCAGGACCTCGAACCGGTCGCGACGACGATACTTTTCAAAGGTTTCAAACATTTCAGTTAGAATACGTGTCACATTTGGTCAACTATTATAATCTTTGACGTATCTTCCTATGTGACTAACACACACATTCAAGATTTATACTGAATACATTGTAATCTTGTTTGTTATCTTTATTTTGTTCTTTTTAATTCTACACGCCTATCTAATTTCTTTTCAATCACCGAAATTTGAGTGAAGTAGAAGTTTGTTTTGTTTGTTTTTTTTTTTTTTTTTATCATCTTAGAACGCATTTTTTGTATTTCTAATCATTGAAAGTAAATTCATTAAATAAATATGGGAACGCAAATGAGAAGCGTCGTTGCTGATGAATCGTCCACTTCCACAAAAGGTAAAATATTTAAATAATTTTCTTGTTTTTTTTTTTTTTTTTTATATATTTGTGGTAATATTTCATTTCTGAGATATTTGTTTGATTTAAGAAGGAAAGTTATTGGGATTGTATGTAAATATTGTGTTTCATGTGAACAATTGTTATCTTATTCTTCAAATTTAATTTAAATTTGAAAAATAAGATAACAATTTGTTTTATTTAATTTTTATTTATTTATAATATATATATATATATATTTTATTTTGTATTTAAATTTATTAACGATAGTAAATGAAAGATATTTGAAAGCATATTAAGTTAAATCTTGAAATACTTGTTTCCATCTTTACGAGATGAGGTTTTTCATTATGTTGAAGGTTTTCAAACGTGCTTCGATTTGCCAAAGCAAATCATTGACGTAGTAAAAGTATTTTCTTATGTCGGTGAAAGCACGACGAACGTCGTCGATAAAATATTGACCTTTGTCGTCTTATAGAAAATCAGTTGAAATAACTGACTCAGTTTTACGAAATTGTTTCAATTGAATGAACAAATGTTTTCACATATAATCAAAATGCTGAGACTTCTTCTTCTCATTGCCACTTTATGAAGAAACTGGAACGTGCAATTTTTTTTTTTTTTTTTTTTCTCATAGTAAACTCGTTTCGTCGTCCTTCATCGCATTTATTCAAAAGAAAGATATATATATATATATATATATATAGTTAAGTCCCGTTTCCATGTGATATTTGTCAAGAGAGATTGGTATGAAAAGAATCAACAGGTACCAATTGTTCCATACACTTCCTGCATGAATCTTTCAAGATTTTGTTTTGTTTTTTTCGTAAAAGTATTCAAAGTACGAAAAAAAATTGACGACAAATACAAATTTGATGTTTCATTTGAGCTGACAATATTTTTAAAAATCAAATTTTATTAAATTTATAAAATAAGATTGAAGTTTCAATAATTATAAACCAAAATTTGTCTTTCTTTTATTTTTTTTTTTTTAGGATCATAATAAATTTGATTAATTATTTATCAGTGTGAATAGGAGCTTCCAATAATCTTTGTTGCAAAAGCGTGAACGGAAAACGCCTATCGTTTCAAATTGCGATTATTTTAAACTATCAGGAAGAATATATTTCTCTAGGGATTAGATTTCTTTTGGTAAACTCATAAACTTTATGACACTGACTATGAGGATCGAGTCATAAATTAAATTGATTACAAAACTATACTTAATATACAATTATTCAACATTGCACATTGATTTGATTTTGATTCACATTGAGAACTGAAATTTTTGATAAGAATAATCATCACTCGATAACATTAATCGTATTAATAAAAAAAAAAAAAGAATGTTTATTACCAAATGGAAGTTTAGATTGTTACGTAAAAATTTACATTGAAATACAACGCTGCATAATTTTTTTTCTTTTTTTTTTTAACGAGAAGGAAAAAAACCGAGTAGAAAATTTATCTGGAAAATTTATCAAGTGTGTCGATTGTACACTTCGAGTGAAAATACATTTACATATTTTCTATGAACATTTACTACTATTTGTTCACGTAAAAGAAAAAAAAATAATAAAAAAGATAACAAAGGTTTACTTAGAATTTTGAAAAGTAAATTCATTAAAACAGTAGTGTCGTTTGCAGTCAAACGTGATTATCACAATTTACAGTCAGTATAATCAAAGTTTGATAACAATATATACGTCATTAAATACTAATTTTAAATAAGGTGTTCTTGAATCGTTATCAGTGATTATTACAATGAAATATCCTCACAGTGAACGTAATCTTTAACTTTGTATTACTTTGAAACAACTTTATTGTATTCATCGTCAACGATTAAAACGTTCAGTTTACCGTTAAATAGAAAATGTTTAATTAATGATAAAAAAGGAACTGGAGATTAATCAAAAGCAAGTTGCATAGATTTGCAAGATGGGAAGTATATTTTGTTATCATCTTATAAATCCATTCATCTAATTGAATGCGTTTAAAGCTTAGGAGAGATCCTTGAAAGTTCGAGTTGGTCGTTCGATAGTACTATTGTAGAAGTATTTTATTGATAATGGTATGTGTTACATGGTTATATGCGAACAGACAACTTGCTGTCTGTCTCGTTATTCGAAAAATGCAGAACGGCCTTAGCCGTCAGGAATAACTTTCACACCAGCAGGTACCGACTGGTATCGTTTCTATACTACGTTCGTTTTCCTTTTCCTTCCATACATGTGATTGTACATGTGATTGTACATGTATGTATTTAACTACTTTATACTTGTGAATACACATATATATATATATATATATATATATATATATATATACATGTGAAGACGTACAGAGAGAAAGAGACACCAACGAGTATAGCAAACTCTCGCGAGTAACGTAATCGCAGGTGTATGGTTGTACAATGTGAAAGAGAAAAAGAAAAATGTTCGATCGTTAACGCTACTAGAATTACGTTCGCCCGTTGTTTTTTATGCTAATGGATAGATCAAAAAGATAAAATGTTTGAAATTAGATCGATTGTAATTTACAACAAATGAATATCTAGTAACACACGGCTCTCAATTTCTATTCAAATAATAATAATAATAATTATTATTATTATTCAAATGCTTGAGGGGAGTGTCATTTTATTTGATTTGATTTAAAATGAACAATTCTTTAGTATTTATAGTATCTTTTGTAGAAATATTTTCATATTGTATCAAAGGGTTAAACTCATAGATTATTTTGACAATTACAACCCTTACATATATTTACATTATTTATATAATAATTTTAAATGCAATGTGTGTTTGACCTAGTCAACTAGAAATTGTCTTGAAATCTTTCCAATGAAATTGTAGGTGTTATTTCCAATTGTTTTTTATGCTGACACCCATACGTCATCTAGATGATGGGCGTACGTGCAGTTCGGCACAACGAGTCATTTGAAAGTTCAAATTTTGATGCGTTTGTTTATCTTAAAAAGGGTCTATGACGTTGACGAGTGACGTCAATCATGTAACACCTAAAGTTTGTTAATTAAATGCATTCATAATACATAACATTAATGCTAATTATTATATTTAAAAAAGACAATGAATTTAATTTTGAAATACTAATACAAATGAGATTGAACACATTTTTTAGATATTCCTTGGTCAACCACGGAAGCAACTCTCACGTTGGAAGAAGAAGATGCAATCGTCACTTTGGTCGTCATAATAATTGGATTAATCGTCACTATAGTTATTTTATTTTCAATGGGAATTTTTATCGATTGCAAACATCAGTGAGTTAATTCTTCAACTTACTTATCGTATCTTCAATCATATTTTTTTTTTTTAATTATAAATGATATTTAGTAGTTTAATAAATTACGTTTGTTTTAAACAGGAAAAAGGAAACCCCTAAGAAGAGAAGACTAAAACTGAAAATACCACACATGTCACGTGTGAGAAGGACTCAACCAGACGATGTTAAATCATTTGCTTCAGATATGTGTCCAAATGATATAAGTGATTCGGGGTTTCCAACTAGGGATGCTGTAGTTTAATTTAATTGAAGTATTCCCTTTTCATCTGTTGATTAATTAAATTGCAAGAGTCTCATTCGAATCAATCGATACACATTATATATATATATATATAAAAAAAAGAAACGAAAACTGACTCGAGAGTTTATGCAACAACAACTCTGAGCCAGTTTGATTTTTAATGGCTGATTAATTATTTATTTATATTATTTAAACAATACGAACGATCAAATGAGCTAATTATTCATTAAAAAAAATAAAATAAAATAAAAGAAGATATGCTCGCTTAAAATGAAACGAAAAATGTTTAAATAATCCTGTTTTATAATAATAATAATAAAAAAAAAAACGGGTTTCTTCAACGAACTTAATAGATATATATTCATAGGATATTTTATATCTATTTTTTACAAAGTCGAACGACATAGTGAATTATCCCGCTGTGATTTATGCAACTTTCTCCGACGTAATCTCTTTTTTAAATCAGTGCTTTTTGTTGTTTTCTTTTCTTTTTTTGTTCATTGAAAAAGCACGAAAGAGTACGAATATCGAATTATCTAACAAATGGGATTGCCTTAATGAAGAAGTTAATAAAAAAAATTAATAGTGAAAATATATATTAGGTTTAGCAGAAAATTGTGTCCATTTTTTGAAAAGAAATTATTCATAATTTGTACAATACTTTAATTGAATTACTTTTGAACTTTCGTATATTTCATTTTAAGAAATGGGGGCCTTAGTCACCCCCAGTGACGAAAAATTGAATTAATGTTTGTCTAAACGGACAGAATTTTCCAAGAGACTTAATATTTATTTAAAAAAATTGCAATTACTTGAAATCTTTGACGAATGATCATAATGACTGCATAAAAAACGAGGTCTTGGCTTTGCATTTTGCAGTAATAATTGCAAATGAAGTAAGTGAAAGAAAATTAAAAACAAAGTTTAGTCTTGACCTTGTTTTATTTGAATTAGGAATAAAAAAAAGACATGTATGTGTGTGTGTGAGAGAGACAGATGAATTTTGATCTGATGTGCATGTTTATTGATCAAATATAATATTTAAAGTTTCAAATCACGTATGACAGATTACAAGAATGTGTGGACTGTATTTATGATTGTTTTTAGAATTTTAAGAAAGGTTTACTTCTATTGTATTGTGATTATTATTATTATTAATAATTATTATATTTATAATTTCGAATATATTTTTAATATAAATCAAACTTTCCGGATAAGAAAAATAACTAATGTTTATTAATGTACGAAATATGCCAGGTCCATTTTTATCTCGTACAAAAATGCTTTCTTCATAATTTCTCCATTCAATTTTGAAATATTCTGTATATATATATACTAACATATATTTATATTTATAAGAACAATTTGTACATAAGTATTATTACTATTAATTATAAAAACAAAGATGAATTTATTAGTAAAATTTTATATATTTTATTTTAAACAATTTTTATTTTCATTTATAACAAAACTAGGGGTGCCTCGCTCACAATCAGTCCGATACACACGTCTTTAAGTCAACGAATTACCTTATACCGATTATAAATTGAGATATAAACTATTCTATCTTTCAAGTTGAATAAAACTGCACATAGTGTGTAAAATTTTATTCAAATCGGTTCAGTAGTTTTGGAGTCCATTGCGAACAAACAACGTCACACGTAATTTATATATATTAAAATAATAATAGAAGAACAAGATTGAAGAACTGTATATATCGTTATCGATATTAATTGAAATAGAAAAATGTTTAGATACTCGTTCAAGTAGAATGACGTTTCAATTTTAATAGAAGTGAATGTACAAATGGTAGGAAGAAAATCGTGAAACAATTCAAGATAACGTTGGTATTGGATTCATGTTCTTTGTCCTTGATTTATAAAATTATAATTTTTCAACGTAACGACGAAGAAAATTGTGATGTTGAAGTATGTCTGACGCAATGAGATATCAGGAAATGAATAGAAAAAACATTCTTCAAGCATGATGTGACTGACTGACTGGCAGTATCAAAAATGAATTATCACTTGAAGTATATAATAAAATAAGAATGATAAGTGAATAAGGATTTTAAAGAAAGAATCATTTTTGAAGTGAAAACTTCTTTAGAATGAGAGTGATCTGAAAAGTAAATAAACGGAAACGGAGTTATGTAACGAAGCTATGAAACGGCTGCCATACTAAATAATGAGAGAAAAAGAGACAAACATATAGGATTGAGCCAGCGAGAGAATGAGACGGAATGTAGCTATACAGTTTTACTAATTCTTCAATAAAATAGAAAAGTTTATAAAAAAAGGAACTCGTTTACGAGACTCTTTTAACAGGCCTAATTAAAAATACTTAAACTTAGTTTTTCGAAGGTTTCACTTCTAGCACGTGTGATCTACCCACATGATATTTTTTTTTTTTAATGGGATACTTTCAATTAGGATTATTATAAAAAAATAATTCATACAAATGTCAGTAACCTTTTGTTATTGTATATATTATATATGTATACATACACAAGTGTGTTTGTTGTTGTTTTTTTTTTTATACAAATATCGCGTTACATAGAAATTTGATTTTTATTCATTGGAATGATTAATATAACAAAAACAATATATCATGATGATCATTGAATAATGATTTTATTTTATATTATCTGTACTAAATATTTCAATTAGGTATCAAAAATATTGTATTCTTTATATTTATTATAATATTTGTGTGTAAATGTGTTTGAAACAAAAATACTGTGCATGGATTTGACGATTACTATTTTGTCGTTATCACAGTCTAATTAAAATTTCGGATAGGTGATTTCCTATGTCCTCGTCGAACTATTTCTTTCTTTTTCTTTTTTTATTTTTATTATTATTCTTATTATTTTTGTCTTAATTTGATTCACCTTGACTCACAAAATGAGTGTCCGGTTTAATAAGAAGGACAGTGTTACCTTGGATGAATCAGATACGACCAAGAATCATAGCAAGTAGAGCCATGCGAACATAAACGCCATTCTCAGCTTGTCTAAAATAAGCTGCTCTAGGATCCATGTCAAATTCTGTAGAAATTTCGAAAACACGTGGTAATGGATGCATCACCACCATCTTCTTCTTTGCTCGTGACATTAATTGCGGTGTCACTATGAAATGACCACAAACCTGTCAAGAGAAATAATGCACGTTCACTTATTTTACAAGTACATAATCAACTTCAAATTGCACGTATTACATTTTACATAATCTTATTAAATATTTAATTACATCATCTCAAAAGGAACACATGTGTTTAATAAGTTCAACTAAAATGAAATTTGACTAGCCTACCACGTGATCAAACTTATGTATTGCAAGCACGTAAATCATAGAAGATACGTGAACGTTTATAGCAATTAAATGTTTTATGATTAGGTTCATTGCAATATTTGTACCCTAATCAAAGTATGTGTAATTTAATTTGTTTTTTTTTTTTACCTGTTGATATTCCTCCCGTGTCGCAAAACGTTCACTTTGAATACGTGTCATATACAACACATCCGTATCTGGTAATGCTGCTTCCAAACTTGTAAACTTCTCCTGAGATACTCCACGTTTTGACACATAATTCATCACATGATCAGGCATTTCAAGACCAGGTGGAGAAATATATCGTAGTTCTACGTTGTATAAGGTCAGTAACCTTAAATAGAAAGTACAATCAAATGTTAGTCATTTTTGTTTTATTTGTATCATAAGTTTTATAAAATTAGAATTTGATTTGATTGTACTAACCTTGCAAGGGAATGAACGGTTCTACCATGCTTTAAATCTCCGACCATTGTGATGGTTAAACCATTGACAGTACCAATTTCATCACGAATCGTGAATATATCCAATAAAGCTTGAGTTGGATGTTCACCAATACCATCGCCAGCATTTATTAAGGGTTTTCTACAATGCTGAGATGCTCTCTGTAAGAAACATTAATTATACAGAATAGATAGTTTGTTTTCTAAGTAAATATATCTATGTTTCAAATATGAGTACTTACAAGAACACCACCAGGTTCAGGGTGTCTAACAACAACGACATCTGCATAACCAGCCATTACAGCCACAGAATCTGTGACAATAAAAAATTGATTAGCTCTTATTTTTATAAAAAAGAAAAGAAAAAATAATTGTAGTATCTACATACCTTCCAAAGTTTCTCCCTTTGTAACAGATGACGTAGAACCATCCATGTAAATAACCCTTCCACCAAGTCGTTCCATAGCAGCTGCAAAACTACACGATGTTCTTGTGCTAGCTTCGTAAAAAATAGATGCCATAACTTTACCCTATCAAAAATGATTACAATCATTAATAACTATTAACACGATTTATTTATTTAAATATAATTTTCATAATGAAAATCTTACTCTTAAAATATAATCCAAAGTTCGTTCTTTACGAACTGCATTTCGGAATGTTTCAGCAAGATTAAACACTTCTTTAAGTTCATCTTTATTAAACATATCAGCAGAAATAACATGATGACCAGTCAAATTGCAAGTAACATGACTTAATGCTGTAGATTGTAGATGTAGATTTGTATTACTATCACTTTTATGACGTATGGAACTACTGAAAGACAAGGGTGAAATTGTTCGTTGAACTCCAAGTAATTTTGGATGATCAACGTCCAATGCAAAATGAACGTTTGATTTGTGACTGCTTGGTTGCAACAAGTGATTAAATTGTTCTGAAACAAATTTCAATAATTATGTGGCCTATTTATAATAATAATAATAATAACAATGATTAAGGAATTATTTCCTTACCTAATTGTTCTTCTTCCAGTTCACCACTACGATCGAGTGTATTAGGTGATAAAAGATTATCCAAACCTGAACCAGGTCTACTAACACACACATCAATCGTTGGTGCACTTACAACAGTCTGATTTTTTATTTTCCTTTGCATTTCTCTGATATCCTGACCGAATCCTGGATTAACCAGAACTTGTCCTTCAACGTAAGCTACTTCACCTCTCAGGACAACTCTATGAACAGATCCACGAACTTTCATACCAGCGAATGGTGTCCATCGAGCTTTGCTAAATGGCATTGCTTCTGGTATCACCCATTCATCGTCAAGATCAACTTCAACGTAAGTATTCAATTGATCTGGTATGTTGAAGATCTTTTTGGGATTTTTGTAAAATTTCTCAACCAGTTCCTAAAATGTTTAATTATAAATTTAATAAAATTATTGTAATGGGTAGCGGGTAAACTTTGTTTTTGTTAGAACCAGAAACAAAGTTTACTTCAGGTATGCGACCCTGCCCAACGCGAGCCATGATTCTCTCCCATTTCCATTTATTGAGAGGAATCATGTCCCAACCTAAAATTCCTACCCATAAAATAAACCCTTCCTATATCAATTCCAAAAATAATTCGTCAAATATAGGATCGTTTGTTTAGAATTAAAGAAACTAAATGTGGATGATAATGATGACGAATAAAATGATAAAAATTATGATAGCAGAGAGATAATGAATAAAAAGAAAATATATAACAACATTATATAGTTCTCGTATTTCTTGTCAATGATATTTCATCGGATTAATGTCTTCTGTATTTATCTTAGAAAATAAAAAGATATCGAAGTAATGTTTGTCGTTGGAAATACGATAAAACCAACACGTTTTCTCACTCCTATAAATGATTATAGTTTGGAAATATATTGAAGATTTTACTTTCTTTTTCCTGCTACATAATTTTGAAAGTGAACTCACTTCTATCGTAAGTCGTCCTTCGTGTACGGCATTAAGCAACAATGGTAAAATTGTTTCCAATCCTGGAAAACCTGGTGGTGCATTTTCACTTAATTTTTCTTCCACAGTGTGAGGTGCTTCAAAAATAAATGAAAAAGTTCAATTGTTGTTAGTTTTGAAAAATGAAAAATTTTAATTATTTTTTACCATGATCTGTAGCAAAACAATCGATGACATCTAAATTTTCCCATAAAGCTTGTTGGTCCTCTTTAGATACTAAACAAGGTCTTACTTGACCCTTTCTTTCACCAATTCGTTTTAGGTCATCTTCGCAAAGGAAAAGATGGTGTGGACATATTTCACAAGTTACTGCCAAACCCTGCATTAATATTATTAACAATTATTATATATTTTATGTTTAATCAAGTTAAGAAAATAGTAAGATTTGTAAAAATGTGAACCTTTTCTTTAGCAGTACGTATGATTTGAATTTCTTCTTTTCTTGCAACATGACAAATATGAACAGGTCTGTTATACAAATTAGCCAAAAGTAAAATTGCAGCTGTAGTTTGTCCCTCGGCATGAGCACATATTGGATATTTCTTAGGCCAATTTTGGAAATGCTAGAAATGAACATTATTGTTGTTAATATTTGTCGAATATATTTATATCTTTATATATCTTAGGATATCAGTAACAGGAAATTAGATAAGAGATACAGTGTAGAATGTTTTCCAACTTGACATTGCAATCTTAGCAAATATTTTTCTTTTCTTTTGTCTCTCTTTCATTAAATTTTTCTAACATTACGATTAGAATTGAAATGGGTTAACATTCTACCTTACACGATGTAATTTAAAATGAATGTATGTATCTATATGCAATACGATAAGGTTTGTAGATGTTTCTAGCGTGCGTTATCAGCAATCAGGGAAGTACCTCTAACTATTTTTTCTTCGTATTAGAGATTAGGTACGATTTGGATTAATAGGACGATGAGTAATATCATCGTATGCACTTTATCAAATCTAAGATTTAATTTTTTACCTTTGTCCAAACGTTCAGATCCAGCAGACGTAGTGTCGTGTAGGTATCATTCAAATACATTTTGAGACCTGCAGCAAGGGGTGCTAATTCTGGTATTGTACTATAATTATCTGATGATGCACCAACGAATAAAGCATAATCGCATCTTGCACCAGCTATTGCACGCTAAATTCAAATTAAAAAAACATAGAAATTAATATTGAAAATTATAATAACCCATATTTTGAAAAATTGTAAATTAATTCATACTTTAATTAATTATTTCATAGTTTTCCATGTAGTTTCAACTCGACCTTGTAATTAGATTTGATAACGTAGACGACAGATATTTTTTTAAAATAATATTTATATTTAATTAAACGATAATACACAAGTGCATAAATAGAAAATGATGTGAGTTAGATGACAATGAAAGTTAGTTACGTAAAACGTCAACATGATAAATCTTTTATCATTTGTTACCTCTTTTGCCAAGGCAAAGGTCTGATGATCAACAACAGCTGGATTTGTATTAGGCATTGCAAATATCATTGTGATACCACCAGCCAATGCTGCAGCTGTGCATGATGCGAAATCTTCTTTATGATTTGCACCAGGATCACGAGTGTGTACGTGAACATCAATGAAACCCGGTAGTTTAATCATTCTTCGTGAAGACATGCAATCCGTGTGTGTTTTCATACGTGGTGCATGTCCACCTAATATTCTCATTGCCTGTTGCATAAACAGAGAGGGGATGAATGAGAGTATTGTATTAAAGCGCCATTCAATTAAATATGATCTTCCTTGACGATGAAACATAATACAGTTTTATGCGTTAGAAGAAATACAAGAACTTATCTTGCATGTGTTCGTATTTTTTTTTTTTTGATATTTTTAAATCGAAGGGATTTAATATTTGAGTCAATGAACTTTTGAGTTCCTAATGACAATTAATAATTAATAATAATTTAATAAATTATAATTTATATATATTTAATTAAATACTTAATTAAATTATAAAATAATTAGTTGTACTTTAATAATTTTACTTATTATCTTACAATCCAGTATTTTATTTAATATCTCTTTCAAAGATCGATATTTTCTTTTGAAATAAAAATTGTATTATTTTTGTAATATCTTTTTCAAAATATTTTGATATTTTCATCATGAGAAAAATTATATTTAGCATATTGATTAGATATTGCACTGTGCACTTTCTTTCCTTTTTTTTCTTTTTTTAAATTACGATACGTAATACACGTCATTAATATCTACGTGTTCGGTATGAAAATAAGTGCACCGAATTTGTACTCAATACAATCAGTTATTTGATCTCATCAGATTAAATTAAGGAAAGTACAGTAATAAAAAGTGATTTATTATCAATTTTAGAACATTTTTAATAGAAAGTAATTATTGACCATCGCGTTATCATCGAGCTATGCGATTGGACTTTAATCTTTCGATATTTAATATATATATTTACTAAAACATTGAAGATTATAGTGAAATCTTATTTATGTGTAGGTATATATATATATATATAGATATATGTTTTATTTCGATACTTTACTTCACAGAGATTAATTTTGTTAGAATATCGGTCATCGTCCAAAGTCAAACTTCTTACTTATTTTCCAACCAATTGAAAGTAATTGACTCGAATGAAGTATGTTTCTATGGTTATTATTAAATTAACACAAATCAAAAACCATATATACATACACTAAATTAATTTTTATATTCTGAATTAGTATTGAATAGAAATTTAAATTGGTATTGTTTGATTGATACCAAAATGATAGTAATTAGTATTATATATAAATATGATGTATATTTACCTCAACAAGAAGTTTAGCACATTTAACATCTGTAACAAGCGGAACTGAATAATCTACCGCCAATCTTCTGGTACGATAACCATGTGTCATGAAGTTTGACACACGTCTAGCACCGCCATTTCTCATTGGCAAATTAATAACGAGATCGAATTGTTTTTTGGAAAGAAAATCGGCAAGATGTCTCAATTCACTTGGACTGGAGTCTTCGTTAACTCCGATATTTTCAAAAGTCCATTGCACCGGTTCTACCTGTAAAAATATTCATAAAAAAAACGAAATTCAATCATAATGATTAAATTTATAAACATCTCTCTTTTGTAATAAATAAAATTTGATGATGATTATTTTAGATGATCGTTTAGTTTTTATTAGAAATTATGCTAAGAAAACGTGGCTAACATTATTGGTTCTTATCGATACGATAATCGTTATAGATAATATATAATGATAAGTCAAAGAAAAAATACTTAACTAATGATTAATAATTATAATATAATATTTCAATGTGAATTGTTAAACGTAAAACATTTTCATTTTTCTTTGAAAATAACGCAATACTTTTATCGATATTTGATATATATATATATAGGATTTGTTTATTGCATTGTTGCAAATGCAAAATAATTGTATAGATTATTTTTTCCAAAAATGAATATATAGATGTAATCAGATACGATTGTGATAAGGGTTAAGGGAAAGATTAGATAACGATTGTTATTTTAATCTTTGGTATTTTTGCACGTGACGTCAGGATAATTAGTTCAGTAATTAATCATCAAATGGAAAGATATTTAATTATTGTTATCCTGTTATCCTGAACCTTTCAATTCATTTATATAAAAATGAGTTGAACATTTTTTTGTTATTTATCTCTTTGTAGAATAATTTACAATTCACGTGATTGCGATAAAGTAGTCACACCCCTTTTTTTCTTTTTACTTTACTTTAATAATCCAGATGATTTGTTGATAACCGATACCGTAATTATGTAATACAATTAAAGCGTATAATCTAATTGTTTAATATTTCTTTAGATAATTATAAAGAAAGAAAAATAGATCCTTTTGTAATGAATAAATATTTTCTATATCGGAAAAATAGCATGCAATTCAATGACAAAGGAAACGGGGCAAGGTAGGCATCGACATTTTTAATATTTTACATTCTTGTCGATAACTGATAGTAAAAGGCTGGGATTAAAAACGTTCAGTTGGGTTTGTTCGATAACGAGATAGCTATTTATCGGCAGGTGGAAACCAATAGGAGACTACTGTCTCACAGATCTTCGGTCAGTATTGAGTATACAAAATCGTTTAGTTTTTTTTTGTTTTTTTTTAGTGTACAATGATCAACACTAATGATCATTGTTGTCATTTAAAGCGTACCTTTAATGGTCAACGCTAATTAAAATATAATTTGATACGTGTTTTTGACTCTTCAATTGTTTATTATCAAAAACAAAAACAAACGTGTTCCGCGATTAGGGGTAACTCCAATTAATCCCCCATTTTGATCAACATTTTTCATCACCTCCCTCCACCCTTGTAAAAGATTATCAGTAACTCGTTAACGATTATCGATTGACTACTCATCATCGGAGTTTAGTAAGAGTTCCTTCAAGAAGTGACAATGGGTAACATCAAGTCTAGAAGATCGGGAAAACCGAAGAAAAAAGTTAGCGATGATAAAGTCAAAAGTCGTCATTCGGAATTGGAAGATGATGATTTCTTTGAGGATGATGTGGAAATGGATTGGCTTAGAAGATCAATCAGGAATCAACCGCAATACTTTGTACTTAATAATCTTATGATGTGCATACAATTCTTTGAGAATTATGAAAAGTAAGCAATTATCTTCTTTTTTTGTTTGTTTATAAAGTGGATAATGGTACTTGACATGTTATGACAATACAATATTAGATTTTTAATGATTTGACGTTTCTAGTACAACGTTGTATCAAAGAGTTTCTTTTTTTTTCTGAACATATGTTTTTAATTTTGAACGATTTTTAAACATTTATAATTTAAACAATAGTGTTAGAAATATATAAAAATAATGTTGAAATATTATGAAACACAATACATCTTGAATCAAAGAAAGAAAAATCTTATTTGTATTAATAATTTGTATGATGAAATTGAATTGCTGACTAAATGGAGACTTTGATCGGTCGTATATTTCGTCATGTTTCTAAAACGGTCAAGCATTAATAGATTTATCTATAATCGTGTAATTTCTATATCACTAACACTGATACGATAATTTAGGCTACTACTCTTTATCGATCATCATTCTTTTGTGACAACGTCATCCATATATATATTAAAAATTTCATTGTAAATTATTGCAACGAAACAAAACCAAATTTTGCATTGAGTAATAATCAATTATTATTTTCTAAAGACTTACACACATATATTTTATTGTTTTTTTTCCCCTTATTTATATCGACTTTGCATTTTTATAAAAAGAAAAAAAAAGAGTTCCACGAAATCATATTGATACCAATTGTACGACTGTATCTGACTTGGATTAATCTAATCGATGATCTCTATGACGTACTAAACAATATGGCCGATATGAAGTTGCGATAATTCTCGCAAAAATAAATGCGAGATTCAATTAATAAAATTAATTTTGTTTTTCAGAGATATTCAGCGTATTAGAAAAACTTTGGTGTCGTCTCGTGAAGTAGAATTGAACGAACGTTTGGCACCACACAAACATGTTTTATTGCCAGATGTTCTACAGGAAAAAATAGCAAAAAATGTTGGTTTTCTTTCGTCGAGACAAACCCTTCGTCCAACCATTGAACCATTGCAACCCGTTAGAATTTATGTGGTACACGACAATGTTGAAGTTATTGAGGAGGATGATCCAACTTATAGTCCTATGAATGATTCCTCTACATACAGCATGGTTTTGAAACAAAGCAAACACAGTGGTTGGTAGACCATTTATAGTATTAATAACCCCATGGCTTAATTGTATTTTAATAATTACAGGTTACGTGAAATTACAATTGCAAGAGGAGACACCTCTTTTGAAGAAAGTTATAGCAGAGGAACAATCGATAAAAAATGACGATGGATTTTACAGCGACGGTGACAGTCTCTACGGTCAAAAATATTCAAGAAATGGAGGAGTTGGTTTGAATAGACAATCGAAAAATAATTTGCAATCATCCAAATTTGGACATAGCAGTTCCTCACCTAATATTTACGAGGATAGTACCATGTACGGATCTAGTAGTTCACATGATCGAGGAAAGAATGAATCAGATCATTACAAGGTTGATTCTTTGATCGATGAGAGATCATATCGTGCACCTGAACCACCTCCGAGAAATAATGGTTATCTTAATCGAGGTGATAATGTTAGGAAAAACATCAAACATCATCACAAATCAAAAATGTATTCGCAAAATAGTCGTGCCAGTAGTACCAGTTCTGGTTACAGATCTGGAAACTATGTACTCGACAGTGACAGTGATTGCAGTTGCACTCATACCTGTAATTTAAGCCGAAGTTCTGACGATTTTTATGGCACTGCTGACAGTTCGAAAAATATGGACGGTGATTCTGATAGAAATCAAATACCTAATCAATGTTTCAAAAAGGTTACGTATACCAGTGAAGGGAAAATCTATGATCCTATAGAGGAAAGAAGATATCCGATGAATAACAAACAGAAAAGAATAAGACAATTTCTCAGACGTTACAATTACAATGTCTTTTACGTTAGCAGTCTTTTCTTTATGAAACACTTCTTTCGTGTTTTTGTTCATCAATTAACAGATGTTTTTGGTTTCGATCGTGAAACAGTGGATGATAGAAGACCAGAGGGTTCTATTATTTATTACGACAAAGTTATAGTATCACACATGTCGAGACTCACAATGATAGAACCTTATGAGATCATACCAAGTGTTTGGTCCCAGTGGCCTGAAGGTGCTAAGGAATGGTTGGATCGTCCTCGTAGTACTTGGCCTACCGACGATGAAATTGGAATGATCAAAGATTTAGGATGTTACATTGTACCGGAAGGATTTACACCGAAAAAGGGTATCAATCCTCAACAGGATCTTGAATGGCAATTGACATTTCCTGCTGCTGAGAGATATTTAGAAACTTGTATGACATCGGCTCAAATACAAGTTTATTTGATGGCCTTGGTTTTGCACAAGACATTTATCAGACCGGTATTTGATTCGATGTTTGGTCTTACCACGTCTCACATCAGGAATAGAATGTTTTGGATGATAGAAGAAAATGATAGACCATCTAAATGGCCAGACAATCGGACTGGTGAATGTCTCATTAAATTATTGCAATCTATGTATTATTGTATTAGTAAAAATGAACCGACTCTATCGGATTATTTTATCAGAGACAAGAATCTCTTTCAAAGAATACCAAGTGAGCATTTATTGCACACTCAGAAACAGCTCAAACGAATTCTCGAGAATCCGATTATGTACGTCTTCCATGCAATGGAGAACGTTAAGTATAGTCAACAGTTCTTTCCTAAAATAAATTTCGAGTCGCTGTTAAATATTCTTACTGCTAATGCATTGACGCTGATTAACCCAGCATTAGCTGGAGATATTCCTAAACCTTTGTCTAAAACGAATGAGGATGAATCCAGTACAAGGAAAGCCAGCGAACCCGTGTACACGGAAACAAGACCAGGTGGGTTTTGGTTGAACGCTAGAAATGTTAGTCGGACCGTGGACGAGCAGAAAATTTATGCGAACAGACCAGCTGTTACTAACAAAACCTTGATCAATCCTCGTAAAGCTACAGATTCGGTTATAGAAATCTCGGTAAGCATTGATATTACAAATGTTAATATTGTTTACGTTATTCGTGATTTTATAAGAACAATTTGGCATTGTATTTATCAGGTACAGTGTGCTGATTTGGACGGGATAAGACTTTGTGCATTATTGGATTTCTTCATCAGCCATTTTATCAAAATGGGCGAACGTTTCCATCAATATCATGCTATTGAACAAAAGGCTATTTACTTGGATCATGCAGAACGACTTAGCATTCTTCTTCAAGAATATCCAAGGTGTAAGAAAGATGCCAAAGCGTATCGTGAAAAAATAAAGGTCCTTAGAAGGCGTGAGGATCACTCGAAACCCGAAAATATGCCGCAAGTTAAACCGATAAAAAAAACCGGAGAACCGATCTTTACTATGAAGTTGAAAAATCGTTTCACTACAGAATCTCCAGAAGAATTATCACCAAAGGAATCCGAAACTTTTAACATGGAGGATCATACGTATGATTCAGCCTCTGTGACGAAAGAAATGATTCAAGAAAGACCAAGAACACCTACGTCACCATCGAGAACAACACGTGGTCCTGCTCCGATGATTCCAACTCCTCGAGTACCCAGTTCAATAGATAAAACGTCCAATCCTGTTAGGAGAACACCTACATCGATAAACAAAATGCCCACTCCAGTTAGTCGAGTATCCAGTTCGAACAATGTTCCTAGTCCCACTAGGCGAGTACCAAGCCCAATAAACAAAGTACCTAGCCCAATTAAGCGAACTCCTAGTTCAACAGATTCAGAAGGTTCAACTTTTAGTAAAAAAGTACCATCTGTTACAAATGAAATGATTAATGATGAGGAAAGTTTGACGATAATAAGGGATAAACAAATAGAAGTAGTTCCACCGCGTGTCGTATCACTTGTAGAAAATGAAAATGAATCATTTTTATCCGAGACAACTTATATTTAATAAAAGACAGTGTTCTTAGATATGCATATGGCTTAATTTTGAAATTATTAAACAAGGACTATAGATTTCAATTGGATGCAATGCTTATTTGATATTTATTCTTTTTAGATTATTTTAGAAAATAATGATGATTCTACGAACGGGATTAATACTCGACGTAATTTTCGATATTTAATATAATATTTATGACGAAGCAGATTAATCGGTTTAGCATTTAATTGTATTAAATTATATCATTAATTTACTGTTGTTCATTTGAATAATTAATAATAATATTGCTCGATGCTGCCAATATATATTTTGTGTGTGTGTGTGTGTGTATGTGCATAATATTATAAGTATTAATAATTATTTTTACATAAAATGATATAAATTTGTAAAAAAAAAAATGTTAGGATTAAAATTTGTATATATATATATATGTGTGTGTATAAGTATAAGATGTAAATAAATATTTTCGACGAAAGTTAATTGTCTCTGAACAATTTAAAATATCTTAAATATTTTCTAAGTGTCAATAAAATAAATTCTTTATCAACATACCTCGACTCCATGTTCAGTATAAAAGTCAGCAGTGCCCATGCTAGCATACAAATTGTAGCCCATCTTGTGTAAACTACTAATGGCTGGTAATAATTCCATTTTATGCTGAAATGAAACAAAGTTCAATTCATTAGTCATACTTTAAAGATAAGTTATATATTTCTACAAGAGATCTAAACTTACTTTGAAACTTCCTATTGATAATAAGATCCCTTTTTGTGGTATATGAAAACCGGTACTCATCATTCCTTTCAGATAAGCCTCGTAACGATTTTCTCCGAAACAAGCAACTTCTCCCGTCGATACCATTTCAACACCCAACATGACGTCAGCACCTATTGACCACATAAAATTTAAAACAAAACCCATGTTTCATTTTGATTAAAAGTATATTTTGCAGTTGATACTAACCTGCTAAACGAGAGAATGAAAATTGTGGTACTTTAACACCAACTTTTCCACACCCAGCTAAAACATCTACAGGTTCAACTGATTCACCAACTATCAATCGTGTTGCCATTGCAACAAAATCATGATCCAAGGTTTTGGAAACGAATGGGAAAGATCTTGAAACTCTTACGTTGCATTCTATTACTTTTAATTCATTGTCCTAAATAGATAATTGTAGTTTTATTTTTTATTTTGTAATAGGGGAGTTTTTATAGGGGTAGCGGGTAGACACTATTTGCAATTATAGCAAACAGGGTCTACTTCAGGGATGCGACCCTGCCCTACGCGAGCCATGATTTTCTCCCACTTCCAATTATTGGGAGAAATCATGTCCTAACCTAAAATTCCTACCCATAAAATAATATTCATCCTACACCACTTTCTATCCCAATTAGAGGAAGCTTATGATGATTCATTTTATCAAGTATCATTTAAAATTTTAATTAGAAATGATTTGTAAATTATCATTGGATTACCTTAGCAATCAATTGCATGTTAAAGGGACCAGTTACTCCCAACGATGCAGCAATAGCTTTAGAAATTGATTTAATTTTTGCCAATGTTTTTGCATTGATATCCTGTGGGGGTGTTACTAAAGTTGCATCTCCTGAATGTACACCAGCATTTTCGACATGTTCAGAAACAGCCATGCATAAAATCAAACCTTCGTAAGCTACAGCATCCACGTCAATTTCTTTTGCTTCTAAAATGAATTTTGATATTACAACGGGATGTTCTTTGCTAACTTCGCTGGCACTTTTCAAATAAGATTCTAAATCTTGATTGGAGTGTGCAACATTCATAGCAGCACCGCTTAAAACGTAAGATGGTCGTACTAAACATGGATAACCAACTTCTTCGCAAAATTCTATTGCAGATTTGAGATTAGTTAATTCTTTCCATCTGGGTTGGGAAATTCCTATTCCATCCAACATACGAGAAAATTTAAATCGATTTTCTGCACCGTCCACAGATTCTGGTGAAGTTCCAAGTATTCTAGCTTGTTGTCTGTGAAGATTCATAGCAATATTGTTTGGCAATTGTCCACCCATTGATAAAATGATTCCTTCTGGTGATTCATTGTCATAAATGTCCATTACAACTTCAAATGAAATTTCTTCAAAGTACAGACGATCACTCATGTCATAATCCGTACTCACTGTTTCAGGATTATAATTAACCATGATGGTTTTACGATTTAAATTTCGTAGTTCTCTTAGACAACTTACAGCACACCAATCGAATTCTACAGAACTGCCGATTCTGTATACTCCAGAACCTGAACAAATTGAACTTAATTAATAAAAGATAATTCAATTGAAAATAACTAATCATATTTCCTTACCTATAACCATGGTATAACCCCCAGGAAAATCTACGTCATGGGTGGTACCATTGTAAGTCAAATAAAGGTAATTCGTAGTCGCTGGCCATTCAGCTGCAACTGTATCTATTTGTTTAACCATTGGTCTGATATTATTTTCTTGTCTTTGTATACGCACTGCTAGTTCTGAACTTTTAACAACTGTGGCTATTTGTTTATCAGAAAATCCAATTTGCTTTGCACGTAATAAAACTTCATGCGGTATTTTTGTATGATCGGTACTTTCCAAAATTGAATATAGGTCGATTATGTTCTTCATTTTTTGCAAAAACCAACGATCTATTTTTGTTAGTTCATACAAACGATCCATGGAATATCCAGCTTTTATGGAAGCAGCTAAAACAAACATTCTCTTGTCCGTAGGTTTTTCTAATTCCTCATCGTTGACACATTTGATGTAAGGATCAAAACCATTAACACTTTCGTCAACCATTCTCAATGCTTTTTGGAAAGCTTCCTCAAATTTACGACCAATTGCCATTACCTCGCCTACGCTTTTCATAGAGCTACCAATCTAAGTAAAAAAAAAAAAAAAAAATAGAAGTAAATTATTAATTGATAAAACAAGATACAAGTAAAGAATTGTAATCGAACCTTTGTGCTGACTCGATGAAATTTGCTTAGATCCCATCTTGGTATTTTGACAACGCAATAATCCAAGCTAGGTTCAAAACAAGCTGTCGTTCTTCCAGTTACAGAATTATGAATGTCAGGTAAAGGATAACTCAGTGCTAATTTAGCAGCAACATAAGCAAGTGGATAACCAGTTGCTTTACTAGCCAAAGCAGAACTTCTTGATAATCTTGCATTTACTTCAATGATGTAATACTCTTCGCAATTTGGATTCAAAGCATATTGAATATTACATTCTCCTACTATTCCAAAATGTCTGATAACTTTGATAGCTGTAGTTCTAAGCATATTGTATTCCCGATTCGATAGGGTTTGACTAGGTGCAACAACAATTGATTCCCCAGTGTGAATTCCAAGTGGATCGATGTTTTCCATATTGCAAACTGCGATACAATTGTCATAAGCATCTCTTACTACTTCGTATTCAACTTCTTTCCAACCCTTCAAAGATTTGTCTATGATTAATTGATTGGAATGAGCTAGCGCCTGTTGAGCTAAAATTCTCAATTCTTCTTGCGTATTAGCGAAACCTGAGCCAAGACCACCGAGAGAAAACGCTGCTCTTGCCATAACCGGATACCCAAGTATCTCAGCTGCTTCTAAAGCCTTGATTAAATAAAATGAATCATCAACCTTTTCTTTTCTTAGAATTCTAACATAATTATATTATTTAAGTCGTAATATTAATTTACCTCCTTGATGGAATATACAGCTGCACTTGGTGCAACTTTCTCGTTAATTTCACCGATACGTTCGGCAAATATTTTTCGATCTTCCGTTTGTATGATCGATTCGATAGGTGTGCCTAAAATTTTAACATTGTATTTTGCAAATACACCGGTTCTTTCTAATTCAACTCCACAATTCAATGCAGTTTGACCACCAAATGTTAGTAATACTCCATCAGGTCTTTCAGAACGTATTACCTATGACAAATATATTTTTTTAAATATACCAGTAATATTATTAACAAGTTGACAACGTGTTAATAGAAACACAATGGAAAGTTGAATGAATCATATTTTGACTCACTTGTTCAACGTATTCTGGAGTGATTGGTAAAAAGTAAACTTTGTCAGCCATTCCTTTGGTGGTTTGTACTGTTGCAATATTGGGATTAATTAAAAGTGTTTGAATACATTCTTCTTGTAATGCTTTGATCGCTTGAGAACCAGAATAATCGAATTCTCCAGCCTGACCAATGCTAAGTCCTCCCGATCCCAAAATAAGAACCTTTTTTGGATGAAATTTATCTATCGATTGCGATGCTTTAAATTGCAACTTTTCATTAAGCCTGTCTTTGACAGTTATTTGTGGATGACCTTTTATATGGTCTATTACAGTATCCAAAAAGACATCGAAAAGACATTCCAAGTCTTGCGGACCGGCAGTGTGTTCTGGATGAAATTGTACGGAAAAGTATGGTAACGTTGAATGAACGATACCTTCGTTACTTTTATCATTGGTATTGGTGAATAGGATTTCCCAATTGTCAGGTAATTTATTTGCGTCTACTGCAAATCCATGATTTTGTGAAGTCATATAACAACGTCCGGTTCCGTGATGAGTTGCTGGTTGATTATGACCTCGATTACCGTAACTGCATGCAAATGGTAATTAAAAAAACATAATCTTTCTGTAATAATACATTCATAACTGTATAGTTAGAGTTTTGTAATAATTTGTGTACCTCATTTTGTAAGTAGTACAACCAGCAGCTATCGAAAGTAACTGGTGTCCCAAGCATATACCAAAAATAGGCTTTTTATTCGGACTTTCCAAAACTTTAGAAAGATTTTCAATGGTGGTCTTGCACATGCTTGGATCACCAGGTCCATTGCTTAAAAACAAACCGTCGTATTCGGCCTTTTTTAAATCATAATTCCATGGGACAACGTCTACTCGGGCCCCACGGTTTAACAATCGTCTCAATTGATTGTATTTTAATCCACAATCAACTACACATATACGGGGTGATCCATTAGGATTGTACGTTCTTGGTGATGCCTAAACAAAGATAATGATTTATCATAAACTTAGATAGTTACAATTAGAATAAACGTATTTTATTGATTGAAAACTTACACGTGAAACCTCAGCAACGAGATTTCTTTTATTTGGATCTAGCAATGGTGGTTCGACGGGTAAAATACTGGAAGAAGGGGGTTTCCCTATTACAATTCTACCCAATATGGAACCCTTCTCACGAATAATCTTTGTAAAAGCTCTAGTATCGATCTCATAAATACCAGGCACACCTTCTTCTTCCAACCATTGCGAGAGTTTTTTCTTTTGACGCCAATGACTTGGCGTTTCGCAAATTTCCCCAACAATCAAACCAGCCGCCCAAATTCGATTTGATTCGAACCAACTGTAAATTCAATTCAATACAATTTTCATCATATCGTACTTTAATCGCGATAGTAGGAGTTATCAAAAAGACAATTGTTTTATTAGTTTGTTTACACAATTCTATTGATAACGATAAAATCAGATTACCAATTATGCAACTAAACAATCTTAAATATCATTGAGCGATACAGGAAAGTGGAGGGGAAAACAAGTTGAAGCATTTTTCGGTTCTTTTGTATTTTTTTTTCTTTTTTTTTTTTTTTATTCTAATACAATCGTAATAGAAACTCAATGGGGACAAAAGGGATCGGGGAGAGAGGGGTTACTGAAACGAGTGGTACAATACACAGAAGACCATTCTTCACCCTATCCATTTTTTTATTTGAATACACACACACACACACACATAGGACATGCATTCACACTTACTATGGTATATCGTATTCATCCTTTTCATCTCCAAAGACGCCATAGTTACCCACTAGTGGATAAGTAAGTGTCAAAATTTGAGCATGGTAAGAAGGATCAGTTAAAGATTCGGGATAACCCACCATACCGGTCTGAAATACTAAAAACCATACTCGTTAAATAAACATGAAGTTGAATAGAAATTTGTAGTTTTCCTTTCACGACTTGCATAACAGATTTTTTTTTTTTTTTTTTTTTTTTTTTTAAAGTAGGAAAATAATATTTTCAATTGTAATTGAATTTTATTAATCATTTATTGTTATCGATTTTTTTTTTATTGTACACACTATAAATTATAAAAAAAAAAAGAAATAAATTACTAAAGAGTAAATAGTTTATTTTATTTTATTTGGTTAATACAGGGTGTCAATTAAATAAATATCTATTTAATCTGTATCGTATCTTTCCTATAGTAGTAAATAAACAAAACAATATTAATATGGGAATTGAAAAATGTTTTTGATGAACAGTTAAAGTGTTAGTTCGATTTATTAATGGTAATATTTATTGACCCTAAGGGCAATGAATATCGAGACAGTTAGTTGATCGTATTTAATGAAGACAAAGATGCAAGGTCCACGTGGTCATTTGAAAGTCTACATATGATAACAACACGCCGCTTAATTATTATCAGCAAACTATTTTATTTGACCTCGTCCAATATTATCAATAATAAATGTAGCAAATTTCATTTTTAAAATTTTCTTTTTTTTTTTTTTTTAACATTTTTACAACTATAATGAACAAATAAAATACAATACAATTAAAATAAAATAAAAATGAATGATATGATTGATTTCTGATAGAACACAATAATAATTACAAAGAATTATTTCGATATTATTTAAAAAACGTGAGAATGTATCGAACGGGGGGGGGTAGAGAGGGTGGGGGAGACGAGTTGGACAAAAGGTTTAAAAAGTAAACACGTGTTCAATGAAATTCTCACCGATTTCACCGTCTACAGATATTTCGGCACCGAATCGTTTTCCCGGAAAAATACTTCCATCTTCCAAGATAACATAAGCATTGAAATTGTCCTTCATTTTAGCCGGTTCTTCGGACATTTTGTTTTGAAAAAAAAAAAAAGAAGAAAGACGTTAAACAATGATGCACGTGTTGCTGATTATAACACGCACTATCATGTATCGGGTCTGACTGGTGGGTTTCTTCAAGAACATTGCTGAGTTACCGGCTTTAACGCAGTGGTTCCCAAAGTGTTTAATACCGCCCCCTGGTGAGCAATTGTGAGGTCCAGAGGGGTGATAACGACTAAAGTAAAGTTTGAGAGTGGGAGAAATGAACTACTAAAAAGGAAAAAATGTCAGTTGAGGCCGACCCGTGCTGCTGTTTGTGCTACACAATGCCGGCATTTCGATACTGTGTCAATAGTAACAAAATATCAGAAAGAAATTCCCTTATTTAGGCTTTTTGGTTTCTTATCTTCGCGCCTGGTAGACCTGGAGGGTGATGAAGTGGTTCAGGGGGGTGTTTAATACGATCATGGTGCAAAATTAGGACTTGGAACATTGTCTTTGTAAAGGAATTTGTTTTAGGAAAGGGGGTGGTAAGACCAAAAAGTTTGGGAACCACTGGTTTAACCGGAAGCTTATATTTCTTGAAATACTACTAACCCAATCTACGTTTCTACTGTGCTGAAGAAGATCGTTTGATTGGTCTATTCGAATCGTTGGAGAATGCGCAAGCCAACCCTTTTTAACGCGCTACTTTTGAATCGTTTGGTTGATTAACTCCGGATTGGTATTGCAAGTTTCAATAATAATTGAAGATTATAAAATGATTTTATCTTGTTTATCTTGTGTGTGCAATGGTTGCATAATATTTTTTTTATCTTCAAGAATTTTTCTGAGATTTCAAGTTCATACAAAATAGTTTATGTAAATGAAAGTACATTTATGTTTTGTATTATCGTTCATCGATAACCCAGGTCAATTTTAATCTATTTAAATCCTATAATATATTATTTTCTTGTCATTAATAATTATTATTGTTATTACACGATGATAAATATGTGTAGTTTTATTTAAACAAAAACAAAAAATGTTGAGAATGAACAAATAATTCTGAAACAAATTTTATTCTTCGTCATGGTTTTGTCTCTTCTCTTTTTTCTTTTTTTTTTTTTTTTTTTGACAGTAATTGTGATAAAAGAAATAAATAATAATGAAAGTGTAGTTTAATTATTAAATATGTATTTGAATATTAGGCAGCCAATCGACGATGTTGCCATGATTCGGTCAAGTTGTTTCTGTTGTATTGCACCCTGTCTCCTATAAGTTCATCCCTTGCATAATAAAATTCCACCATAGTCGGTAATAATTTATATCCAATACTGAAATAAATTTCTATTGATAAAATGAACCTTAATTTATACAAAATTCAAACAAAAAATGAACGTACAAGTGATCAGGCATTGGTAATTCATTTTCCCCTCTTTGATATTCTCCCAAAATTTGATCGTGTCTTCGTTTTAACTCATCCCAATCAACTTCTTGGTCTTGATGACACAAATGGGATCGAATTTTGCAAAATAATGGTTCTCTATCGTAAATGTGTTTAAATTCTGATCGCTTTAACTTTTTTATTGGACCTTCAACTCTTACCTGCACAAATTTATTCATCAATTTTTATACTGATGTTCCAAAAGTTGTACTAAGTAATAGTTTATTAATCAATTCAAGATAGAAACTATCTTTGCCATCCTAAATGGTCAAGCAATTTTTGGAACACCTTAAATATTAAAAATTTGTTAAACAAATTCAAAGTGTCACCTGTCGTGCAATATTTTGTCCTTTATCATTTATATAAAGCCATACGAAACACAGTGCAGCCCTTGGTACGCTATCCTTTATGAAATAAATTAATTCAATAATTAATAAATATAATAGAAAATTAATTTTATATTCAAATGAATAATACTTACCAATTCTGATGCTTTTCTACTACGTTGATCAGTGACAAGTACAAAACCATCGTTATCATATTCTCTAAGAACAACATTCCTTGCAGCAACTTGATTATCCCTGTTAAATTATAATCATCAGTTTTATTATTTCATTTCATTTATAATTCATGAATTATATTGCAAATACTTACTTGGAGGTTGTGGCAAGGCAGAAAACATCAGGCAAGTTATATTTATATTTTCTTGATTCTTTGTGCCATGTTTTAAAAAGATCCAATGGATCATCGACTATCCCATCGATTTTTGATAAATCCGAAAATTCTTCCTTTACTTTAGTATCCTTTGACAAAACATGTAAACGTGTTAAAATATTATATAATTTGGTATTATGATAATTATAACCTTGTTGTATGGAAAGTTTCAGTACAATATCTTGTACAGTTCTCAACTATAAGTAAAATAAAAATATGATCTATTATGACAAGTGAATGTGATACTTATAATCAAGTTACAAGCATAAAAAAATCATGTTGCAACTTGTATGTGGTTTAGAAATTTCTAAACCTCAACTATTCGTCACACATTTTCTTTTTTCTTTTTTTTAAATCGTAAGTAAAATTTCAAAGTAAAAACATTCACCCCTATTCAATTTAAATTCATTTTTTTTTGTTCTTTAGTTGAAATTTGCAACATTGTTAATCGGCACGAATTTTTCGCGCGAGTTATTTTTCTTATATATTTAAAATATTGTATTGTATTAGTACAAAAAACAAAAGTCTTACCATGTTTATGCGTGAAATAAAATGGTAGTAATTAGTGATTATTTCACTTGATAGTTTTGAAAACACAGGTTGTATCGGGTCGTTTTTCAACAGACGACTGAGCAAATAGCAGCTGACAATTTAAATATGAACTCCTTCGAAACTCCCACCACTTGGACACACACCTACATTACTGCATTATATTAACATCATGTGTGTGTGTGTGTGCAATTAATATCTAGTTATATCAATGTGAGTCCATTTTATTTACATTGAAAAGAAATGAAAAAAAAAAAAATGAAAAAAAACATACATTCCAAGGATAAGAACATTCGGATACGATTTCATATATAATATCAATTAATTATAATTATTTATAACAATTTAACACGAATACTGCTACTGTATATTTAATTATTATATTTATATTTAACTCTCATTAGTTTTGTGTTATTTAATCTTTCAAATTTTAATCGGTCATTGAATTTATTTATAATTATATATAAAATTGCAACTAATGAGAGTTAATGATTATATCTCGTATTTATTATAAAATAAAATAAGATAAGATAAGATAAGGGGTTTTTGAAATTGGACAAATTTCATTTCATGAAGATATAAATTCGTAACAATAAATTATAATTAAATTGTGTCGCGAAAAAGAGAGATGGGGGGGAGGGGGAGGAGGGGCGGAAAGATAATTCAAAAATAAATTTTATTTCAAATGATATTACATATAATAAGACTTTTCAGTTGCTATTTACAATCGTACAAAGTAAAGTAGAATTTTTTTTTTTTTTTAGCAATTTCGTTTTATTTCTTTTTTCTTCTTTTTTTTTTTTTTTTTTTACTAAAATGATAAATGCTAAGTAATATCACTACGTGTATCACTATGTACGTTTAGGAAATTACAATCTAATGGCAATAGCGATGTTTGCTGCTTGACCTCGATAACGAACAGAGAAAGAAAAAAGAGAAAGTGAGAGAGGAAAAATGACAAATGACAGAAAAAAAAAACAACAACAAGTGTTCGAATTATGCAAAATAGATAATTACAAAATAAAAATATAATAATAATAATATAATCCTATATCGTTCATGATTTAAAATATTTGTGCCGATAATTTGAACTGTTTGTCGTGTAACAAATTAGAAAACAAATAATAAAACAAAAACAATTAATAATTATTCAAATCATATGGAATAAAGTTTGTTATCAATTTAATTTACAGTTACAATTATCGGCACATTTATCACAATTTTTATGTCAGTACGTTTAAGTTAGTTTTCATTTTTTTGTTTGGTTCAAAATTTATGTTTCGTCAAACAAAAACAATAGAATAATACTTTCATATTGAATTATGAATTATTTTGGAATTTAGAACGATTGTGAGGGTATTTAACTAATCGTTGATTTAATCCAAGCGATATTAGAAGATATTTGATCATACAATCTAGGTCTTTCAATTCCTGCTTTAGAACATGCTATTCGCCAACTACCAACTCCTGTTAAGGCCCAAGTTTGAGTAGTAGATTGTAGACAAAGCATTGGACTACCAGCAACTTCTTCCTCCTGATAAATTTCATATTTCAAAAATGATTTTCTTTGTCTTATTTCATTGGGTTAGTATTTTAAAACATTTAAATAAATGAAAACTTACATTGCAATCATCCACAGAATATGCAGGTTCGGTGCAAACGCTGTTCACTGATGCAATGCTAATATTTTCACATTTTTCCATTGCACTATGTCTCAGTTGTACTCTTTGAAGCATATCACCTGAAATAAAAGAAGAAAACGTTTGATTTAAAATTATTCTAAGAATATAAATATTCTGTAAGAAATCAAATCAATGTATGATTGAATCTTAATCAAGTAGTAGGTTTTGTGTCATACATGAAAGTACATTTTAATTCTTGTTAGTTATATAAATATACCAGTTGGTTACGTTTCATACTTATTTCAATATACACACACGTTTATCTAACGTGTTGTATAAATGCTTATTGTTGTGTTACATTGAAATTAACTAGCATCTATTATACAACATTCTCTTTTACTTTATCTTCATATGTGAAAGTATTAATAGATGGAAAAAAAAGGAAACAGTTAACAAACAAATACCTTCGATCTGTCGGATAAAATGATATTTTACGTTCTTACGCAATTGTGGTCTACACAATTGTTTATTTTTTTTTTTTTTAAATTTTAACTAACACATGTTTATATAAACTAAAAAAAATCTAACGATGACGTACGATTTCTAGCCCAACCCAGAGTATTGCATTGAGATGCATTGGTCGATGGTGGATCTTGAGCAGATGGTAGACAAACTGGTCTGACAAAATCTGAATAAGTTGTTACAGGTCTGTCTAATTTTAACAGAACAGTTGTACTTCCTTCTACTGGAGATTTAATCATTCCTACAATCCTACGTTCCTGTTGCCAAGGTGATGTACTTGAAAGACGTACTGTACCTAATCTGGCAGACCATTCTGCTTTTGGTTGTCTATATTAACAAAAATATCATAAACATTGTTTCATTATGATACAATTGATCAATTACATGTATAAGTTTACCCTTGGAAACAGGAAGCAGTTGTAAGTAACCAAGTTTCAGCAATTAGGGTTGCATCACAAACGTGAACCTCTTCCTTAAAAAGTGCTGCATGCCAAGGCCAGTCACCAGGTTCTGCCATTTTACTTAGACCCTGTTTACCTTTATTTCGTAATGCCTGTACTCCACATTCTGAAACCGATAGATACATGAGATTAATGAAAGAAAGAACCAATTATTCTGTTGGTAATTTGTGATTTTGTACCAAGTTCAGAACAACGGATGTACATGACGTCTTTACTTGGACAGGGTGCCCTAACAAATGTTATTTCTGTAGCTGATGGATCTTCCATGTGAACGTATTGTACGTCTTCTTCTTCATCAGTTCTTACCTCGACAGATTGGACACCACTATGAAACAAAAAAATCAAAATTTCAATGACATTTCTTTCATTTATAAAATACAATAATTATACTTACGTATATGTTAACAAAGTACAAAGAGAATTGGCTACAGTTTGAAGCACAGTTTCCATTTCTGTCGCTGGCATAGTGGCGTTCAAATTTTCCGTACACAATTTACCAATTGTACCTTTTTCATTAAAAACAACGTAACCTTCGCTGTTATATTTCGCAGCATGTGGTGTATCCCATGGCTGGGATTTGACTGCTCGTACACTTTGGGACAATGACACTTAAAAAAATGAACCAAATTGTTAAACAAATAAAAAGGAACAATCTAAATGAATGAATATTTTGTACTCACGACAATCTTTTTCGTCGCTTCCATTTGGACAATCCATTTTACCATCACAACGTTTGTTATGGGGAATGCAAGTTCTTCCAACTCCGCAGTGCATATAACCGTCCCGACAATAAGCGCAATTTTTTTCATCAGCCAAATCCGGACAATCGATCACCCCGTCACAAATTCTTGGGGACAAGGCCTTCGATTGAAGGGTTTGCACACATCCTAGAATAACAATAGATCAATTGTTGTCCGATAAAAACAAGGATTGAAGAAAATTACCTGGTTTTGGTCGGCAACTACCAACATCAGCGTATTCGGGAAAATTGGAACAATCCAAGGCTCGTTTGATCCTATCGGGAAGTCTATTTCCACAGCCATTCCAAAATTCACGACAAAAGCTTCTGCAGGGTAATTGCAATAAATCTTCGGGTTCACCGGTTAGACAGGCAGGTTGTAAAACCTGACAGACGAAATCGTATGCTGAACGATAACATTCGGCATCTACTAATTCCCTGATAGAAAATTCAAGTTATCAATGTAAAGTTAACAATGTTAGATGAACCCTTTGATGTAGAAAGTTCAAAACTATCCTATCCTAAAAAAAAAAAATACCTAAATGCAATAACGTCTTCCTCAACATCGATCAAAGAACGGTGTCCCAACATATTCGGATAGGAAGTGATGTTGTATGGAAGATGTTTGCAGTAAGATAATTCTAAACTACTGCATCTTCTTGGTGGTGGTGCTGTTGTAGTTGGTGGAATCGTTGAAATAGTTGTCTGTAGGCTGACTTGTGCGTTTAATGCTGTTAAACTTTCTTGAACCTCGAGACTTTTAGCATCTATCGTTAAATTGGATAAATATTTCGTAGTATTGGGATCGATCTCACGTGATAAAATGTCAACCACATCACTGGTGGTGATCGTTTGATATCGTGGATCAAATCTGACGTCAAAATGAACCACCAAGTCGCGACCCTCCACCCTAAAAATAAAACAAAGTTGGACATGATATGAGAACATTTAGGGGTAGCGGGTAGACTCTGTTTCTAATTGCAACAGAAACTGGGTTTACTTCAGGTATGCGACCCTGCCCTACGCGAGCCTTGATTCTCTCCCACTTCCAATTATTGGGAGAAATCATGTCCTAATTTAAAATCCCACCCATCCACAAAATACTATCCTTCCTATTCCAGTTTAGAAAATATTTGGAAAAATTGCAAAATGGATAGCCTAGTGTATTCGTTTGATGTGAAACGGGAGAATAAATTATTGATGAGAAGAAGGTGGCATTCAAAGCTCGTTCATTCCTAGTGCACATCTCGTCGCGTTTGCTTATGTATGAGCCGTAAGAAAGCAGTCGAGAGGAATCGTGAAAAGGTTTTCTCTAATACCGAAGCGAGATAAATCTCTGGGAAGAACATCGGTTGACTTTCAATTATTCCGTTTTGCAAGAAACTCCATTTGTTCGATTTATTTTTATTCGCTTTTAACTTTCAACCTAAAATCTGGGATATCAGATAAACGTGGATGTAAGTTCTTATTTAATATATTTTATTTTGTTTTTGAAATGATCCATTTTGTAGATCCGATAATGAAGGGTAAATTGTTGAAAACGAACTTACCCGTCGAGTGCTAAAACATCTGAGGCGAGAAATGAAAGTTTGAGCCAACTACGACGGAAAATAAGATTGATACGATCACGATATTCTCGAGATCTAATGCGAAAGGCCTCGGTAGATGGATCTGCCAGTTCCAATGCAAAATAATCTCCCTCGGTAACACGGAAAGTTGCTAAGAATATTTGATCCGCTGGTGTGTCCGATGTTAGGAACGTGTCTGAAACATCATACAACACAACATCCTTAATTAACCATTCCTAAATGACGTTATTATAGGTTTCCAAAAGGATAGATTTCCGAGACTATTAAAATGCTTTACTTACTAATTACCATAATTAGATAGTTCTATGATTAAGGAAATGAGCGCGCAAACGAGACAGAGTCACGTTCTAAGTTTACCTGTTTTTCTTATGAACCTATAATTATATTGTCTCTCCTTCCCGTTTTCTTTTATTTTGATTAATTATTTGTAAAAATGAATAAACAAGTATACGAGTAATTGTTAGGATTATCGTTAGGTGTTTTAAGTTAATTTTCTTTTATGGACCACTACTATCGAGATGAGATTATAAGATGAAAGAATCGAGGACACGCAGGTGCCCGCAGCTACGGTGTCCAAGAGGACTCACCTTTCACCGCAAACTTCGGTCAACGATTTTTCCCTTCATCTTTGTTAGAGAGGCCTCTTTCTTTTTTTTTTTTTTTTTTTGAACAAGAAGAAGAAGAAGAAGTCAGTCCTTATTTTGCAATCAATTTCCCAGCGGCAAGTTTCAAGTTTGCGGTTTCAAGTTTGATACTCGAGATAGTAAAGTCGACCATACAATTTTTAAACCTAAATCGTTGATAGAAAAATACGTGCGAATGGAAACTGAACGGAAACACGTTTTCTAATTATTAATTTGTGCTTTAACCATTTGTTCATAAATAAAATTGTGGAAGGATGACGAGTGAAGTTATACGAGTTCCGGTATTGAAAGTCAACCTGAGGTTCTTCCTCCACTCTTTCTGACCCTCTTCTTACTCTCACCATCATCCTGACTACACGCGCATTCTCCTACCAAGAATCTCTTTCTGTTAGTACGAGTATCAAAATGTTTCAAGGACACTACCCCTCCACTTTAAGGTCGAGGAGAAGTGGTCATAGGCGCGCGTCACTTCGATAACTCGGTCAGACCGTTACCTTTTACTACTTCGAAGACCTTGCTGGACCTAAGATGATGATCCTTCCTCTCCTTCGTGACTCTTAGTTGAACCACGCATGAAATGTATATTTTCATTCATCGTTAAATCAAATATCCTCCTTCCTACTCTTTTATTTTTAAAACATCTTCATATCAAAGAGGGAATTGTATTTATGGTTAGTTTGGTTAGGTTGTCTTACTTACGAAACAAATGTTATTAAAAGTAATTCGTGATTTTTGATTAAACCACGCACGAGATGTACCTTCTTATTGTTTTATTTTTTTTTTATATATATATTACGTGTTAAAACATCTTCATATCAAAGAGAGAATTGCATTTGTTAGGTTACGTTATTAAAAGTAATGAATCTTCATTGAATTAAATGTAGCTATGTAGCTACATTGGATGAAACGGTACTTGAGGGTACTTTACAGGAAAGGAATCCTGCAAAGTAAACTTGGACAGGAAGTTATCTAGTCAATATAAAGTTGTAAGAAGATGAAATAAAAGAAAAAGCAGTCTCGATCAAATGTACGACTACTCATGACTTCCTCGAAGACTCGGTAACTCGGTCAGACCGTTATGTTTGCGTGCTGAAAGACCTCAATGGGCTTTGGCCGCATCACCTTCTTCTTCTTCTTCTTCTTTTTCTTTTTCTTCTTCTTATTATATTTTGCACGCTTATAAGCACACAATACACTTATCGACACGTTTTTGCTTTAACACGTTAGCGTCATTAATAAACTCCTTATTATATACTCGTTGCTTCTGAACATTCTTCTTAACATTTTGATCTACAACGTGTTACTTTAATTTCCTTTCTTGTTTTACATTTGATTTCTTTATTTTTTTTTATTCAACATTTATTTTTAATTGACGGGATTCCCATGAATTTACCGTACGCTTGAAGACTATTATTTTTTTCCGATTGTTCTAAGACGAGTCGGAAAGTGAATTGACTTTTTAATCAGTTACTTATTATAGAGGTTAAATAACTTCATTCAGAATCACACGGTTTAACTTTACAGTTATACTTCAACAAGTGTTTCAATTAAATTCCATGCAACTTACAAGTCAGTCAAACACTTAATAATTGCGTAATGTTGTAACAATTGTTATTCTTTTTCTATTTTACAAAATTATGGTATATCTATTCCATTTAATATATGTTATTGTTAGAAAAATGTTAAATTGTTTTGGACAAAAGGAAACGTCGATCATAGTTCGCGGTTCGTAAGAGGTTCAGACACCGTGAACGCAAACTTCATCGAAAGGGTTTCTCGCTTGAGGAACGCGACGAGAGTCTCTTTGACGACTATGTAATTTCATGCCTTCTAAACCGCATCATGGCTAGGACTACAACCAACAGGAATTGTACATTTTCGTTCAGGTAGAATCTCAACATCGGATTTTATGGTGAAAGCGGTGAAAACGAACACGAATTCGTCTCTTATTTTTTTTATCATCAGTTTAACAACCGATGATCAACAATTAAATTAATGCAGAATAATTTTCATTGGTTCGTTTGTTAATAAAGTTTGAGTGCTTAGTGTCAGTCACAAATGACTGACGTGTCATTTAACGTTTATTCAGTTGTATTTTGATGCAATGAAATTTAGAAAATTGATGTATCATGTTTGAAAAATAATATTGAATGATAAAGATAAAGATAATAAAGATACTTACAGCCAAGATATATTGAAACTCCAGAAAATAGAAGGAAGAATAAGAAGGCAGCCAGAACGCAGCAACCACATCTGTATTGACCACCAAGTTTCCTTGTGAATCTGATGTCACTGTCCGAAGACAAGATTGAACTTGGTGTACCAGCTCGACTGAATCTTCTTGTGCTAACCGTGCTCACCGAGATCTGCGGATGATCGCGAACAATGCTGTGAAATTTCTTCAAAGTATACATCGTTATTATGATCACTTTATAAAATAATATTCAAGTATGCGTGTATTTTTATATACATGTGCAGAATTGTATCATTCGATGACGTATAATGATTATCATGAATTATTTGAATCCTCATGCAAAATGATGCATCTGATAGACACACCATAAGAGTCGTATTTCATAGTTGAAAGAAATAATAAATTATGGTAGGATAAATTTACGAGGTAACCAATGAAATGTAGAACGTTGCCGATGATTTTCATCTTAAATTACTCCCTCGAGTTATATATATATATATATATATATATACATAGGTATATTATACCCTATAGCGAAATTTGTCGTTACGAAATCGAAATGCAATGGTGGAAGACATCGAAGTGAAGTAGCAACGTGGGCGCATGACGAAATACTTCTTTCTCATTCCATCGTTTGAAAGAAATTTTACAGAGGTTCCCAGTGTAGACACGAATCTTATTAAATGATCCTCTTTTGCTTTCTACTACAGTGAAATAGCAAATTATGCAATCATAGTTATTTAATAATATCGATTGTTAAAAAAAAAAAAAAAAAAAAATAGGAGATTTCAATCTTAATCAAATTAATTCAACAACATTCCAAATTGAAGATTCGTATCTTGAGAATAAAATCAAATAAAAAATATTGTTCATTTTTTTTATTAACAATTCGATGAAAGATAATTTTTCTGTTTAGTATCGAACAATAATCACAAATCACAAAAGCAGGAAACGCCTTGTAACGTACACGAGTGTCAGAGCCTGTAATTATGCGATTAGCCGTGTAATTGTCCGAATCGTAGTTTATGCAGGCGCATATCCGCGCTTTAAACCGATCGACTCCGATCGAAACTCTTGCTTGTGTGTTGTGACATGTAAAACTCTCTCTCCTTTCCTATGTGGTTAAAATATACTCATATACTAGTATTTTTATCCGTATGTATGTGTGTGCATACAGAGTGTATTATCCAAAACACGTGAGACCTAATTCAGAAGTTAATAAAAATTATTATAAAAAAAAAAAATAAGCAAACAAAAAGTAATTCAATGAACACGTGTTCTACGATAATATTTTAACCTTATTTCAAAGTAACACGTCACTTTTAGCAATGCTATAATACTTTGCATATATATATAGAGTTATTTCAAATTTTACACACACTGTATATTATTCAATTATTTATCAAAAATAATGATATTAGATAAAAATATATTGAAATAATTCAAGATAAATGTAATGCGTTGTTTTAACAATAATATGATAATAATTTGTTGGTTTTTTTGTGTGTGTGTGAACAACCCAGTAGATTTACAGAAATAGTTACCCATAGTTACCCTCTCTCCCCATAAAACCTAACTTGCAAATCTATGAGAGTAAGCGTCCGTATAATCGTCGCTGTGCAAATGCGCGTGCAATTTACGTTAGCAACTCGCGATTAATGCAACTTCTCTTTCTAATGCCTTTCTTCTCTATCTAGCCCACGCGACGAATAGATAAACGAACAAACACACACACACACACACAGATATACATGTGTATAGAAAGAGAGGGCGTAGGCCTCCCTGTTCAAATGTTACGCTTGGCTCACGCTCTATGGTATATGGTGTATGGTGTACATGCTGTAACAACCGAAGAATCGCACCTTTCTTTCCATCGACTGATGATGATGAAGATGATGAGGATGATGATGATGATGATGATGAGTGGGCTAGTTCTAAAGTTCTTTTTATTATATCCTTTTGTTAAAACGAAATGTCACGAGTTTTACTCAACTTCGATCCATTTTATTCGATTGAGTTTCTATGGGAAAATGCATTCTCTTCCTTTGTGGAAGTTTCATAAGGATGATTTCTATTTGATTCCAAGGACGATATTCTTTTACTTGACCTTTTATTCAACATTATAAAATGACATTTCTCTATTATAGGTTGATAAAACCCACCATGAATTTTTTTTAGTGTTCGTAGAAAATTGTTTTATGTGTGATTACAAAATTCATTTGATTATTGATACTTAAATTAATTTATTTTTAATATGCATTATTTATTCTTTTAACACGTTTCTTGTGTACAATTCATGGATGTAATTTTTATTTTTGTATTTAAATGATCATATATTGATTCTTCTTAGAATAATCATGAATATCGTTAAGATCGGTAAAGTAAAAGCGAATAAACGAGTAAAGAGAAACGAATAATGTTTGTGAGAGGAGAAACCGATTTTCTCACGCCAGTTTATTATACTAAAGGCTTGCATTACACGATTTGCAAAATAAACGGAAATGGTATTAGCCTTTTTGTTGTTGTTGTTGTTGTTGTTGTTTGACGGAAATGATTATTAATTTAACTATTGAGAATTGAGATCATTTCCGTACTTTTGTAACTGATCAAACTATATTTAATTTTATAAACTGATTAATTAATTATAGAAACTTAATCAATGTATCGATGCAAAAATTAGAAAATAAAATTAACATATCGTGTAATGAAAAGGTCATTAACATTTTCCTATTTAATTAAACGAGTTTTATTAGAAATGTATCAAACGATTTCGTGCACGTTTGAATATTTTTCAAGATTAATGAGAAATCGGCATGATATTATCATCTTAAAAATGCAAACCTGAAAATCTACTAGACTGTAACCTAACTAAACATACCGGTGAAACGGTTTCTGTTCGTATCTTCTGACTCGATTTTGTTTTCTCCGAGAGATATCGAGAGCACGAACTTTATGAACGAAGTCTATCCTTTCCGTTTAGACGATAGATATAATTTTAATTAAAGCTTAGAACGCTACCGATCATGCTCCATGATCGAGTTTTGTATAAATCTTATGTAATAAGTTTAACGATCCAAAAGAACCTCTTTTACCGAACAATGGTGCACATATTACGAAAGTCCAATGAAAGTTCGTGCACAAAGACTTTTGCATTGTAGTTGCTCGATTCTAAGATAGTATTCAAACATTTTATTGACTTCAATTAATCTGATTGATCAGGTAAACAAAAAAAAAACAAAAAAACACAAAGATTCATACTAAACAAAAAAAATCTTGTTTATTTAAGAAGATTCATTTTCTACGTGATATTTTACCAGTTATCTATCCATTACAAGAAACAACAAGGTATCTCGTGATTCTCCGTAATAGAACTGAAAGGTCATGTGACCTGATCTTCAGCAAAAGAAAGGATTCCTCATGACGAAAGACGTTTTCTGACTAAAGAAAAAGGTTTAGCATAGATTACCGCCAAAAAACAAATCACCCTTATGTCCTAAATTCTTGAATTGATAAAAAGTTAGAAAGAAGTGCATGGATGTTTAACGATGATAAACAATTTATTTAAAATATATTCAATTTCGTGATCGGTGAAAGCTTGGCAAAGTGTGTAGCCAATCGTAAATCAAATTGCCAATTACAATTGGAAATAATCATGTTGACTTTCAAGAGTTAATGCGAAGAAAGAACGTAGAAGAAAAATATCATCGTGAGGGTCTCCTTTTCGAAAGTAGATTTCAATGTCAGTAAGTGTAGAATCTAGTATCTAGTCGATGGTAGAAATAGATTAAAGTGTTAATAGACTAAACGTATACCTAACTATGCTTCCTAATGGACACGGTCAATGACTTCAAGGCCGACATAAAAATTTCAATCTTGCTCGATTTATTATTTTTCAATGTTTTTAATGACTTTCGTGAAAGTTCATTGAATCGATTAACTTCTAAATACATTTTATTACTTACAATATTTCTCAAATGTTTATTATGTTTATTTAGAAGATATAATAAAAGTACTTGTGTGCATGAGTGTAAAACAACTCACCCTACGGAAGTTGTACATTTATCATAGTCATCTCGACTCACTCGACGTCATCCTATGAACTTTTTTACGACTCACAAATAAATGCAAGACTCGTCCTCGACTCGAACCATCACGGTTTCCCGGAAACCCAATAGGATTTATAAGGGTCTTTCCTTGGAATACATACTAATCATTTATACATCTTGCAAAAGGTATCAAAGTTTCAGTTCACAGTAGTCAAACTTTCTCTAAATGACAAAAAAATGGAATGTGTCAGAGCTCCCCCTTGACTTACTTGACTGTTACTACCGTTACTTCAAACAACACCAGGTTAACCTGCCTTTCGAAAAGAACGAGAATCTAGGAACAAGTTTTGCTCGCCTTAAATTACACTCTACCCGTTTCCGAAGTCCCCCTCCCCCTCTTCCTCCCCTCCTCGCCCCGTCACACCCCTCGCGTATGCATGTAACGATCGTCCGACACTCGTAAACTCGTAGCCTTCTCGGTCCACTGATTCGATTCTAGTAAACACCATAATGCTTTCTTCACCCCCGTACCCTCCCCTCGTCACCAAAAGAAAGAATAAAAAAAAAAGAACCGTAAAGAAAACACTATGTCCAATTAAAAATCGTTAGACAAAGTAAACAGGTATAAAATGCAAGTATTTACTTTCCACTTCTTGGAAATAACTAACAGGTCTTTTAAACATTCATCATTCGTTCAAAATTCTTAAATCTGATAGATCCTTAAATGAAGAGAAAATAAACTACTTTTGTATTGAAAAATGTTGATTGGATAAAATACTTTTTCTCAAGTTTGATCGAATCTAAAAAAAAGTCATAAACTTTCATTACTATCGTAATGATTTCCGCATAGAATGGAATCAATTGAATAATTATAGAAAATTGTGTTGATTTTGAAAAGAAAATAAAATAAAATAATAAATTATTCATTTAATTACTTTTGAACTTTTGCCAACATGGTGGCGGCAATTTAAAAAATGGGGCCTTACTCCTAGTGACGACAAATTGAACTAATGTTTGTTTGTTTGAACGTACAGAATTTTCCGGTAGACCTAAACAGGGATCAGGTAGCAAATAATTTGTTGAGAGAATAAAATTGACAATCGACGAGTGACAATTCCTCGTCTCCGGTGTTTGGAATGTCAATCGGCTTGATCGAGTGTCGGTAAGAGGTTTAACGGTAAATCGGTGAAGAGAACAGATGACAGCCCAACCCAACTCCAACTGAAAGAGCCAATAAACTGAGTTCAACGTTAACGCATCGTTCTCTATTCCGGTCAGCCTAGTTCTTCGTTTCTCAAAGCTCCTAAGGCGAGTGCGTAGGTATTCAACACACGCTCTTATACTCATTCAGGGTCAATGGAGAACAAGGTCGATCGGATAGAAGGTTTCGGAGACCATTTTAAGGTTTCCAAGAAAACAGAAACGAGACTCGAATTTTTTTCCTTTTTTTTTTTTTTTTTGATTTTTTGGTTAGAATCTTCTTGAGTGTATCATCCAACTCAAAAGTATTAGGATTCTTGAACAACATTCAAATTTGTATAATTCAAAGAGGATACGTTTGTAAATTAGAATCTTCTTTGAAACAATTTGCATCCAATCGTGATCTTCCTACTCGTAATAGTAATTGTCAATAGAAGTTAAGTATGCACAGGAGTTTGGTTTATTACCAGACGTATATCTAATTCCCTTGAGTCCAGACTGCCAGACCGCAGAAATAATTCAAAGAATATGCGCCCAGAACAGGTTGTTTCGTTTCTTATAACACCAAGACAACAGATTCCATTAACCCTTTTTGTAACTTTATTTTTCTTACATAAATTTATTTGAGTTATCTGTAAATTTGATTGAAAATAAAAATAAAAAAAAAGAAAGAAATGTAGTTATGCGTGATTTTGCAGTAAACGTAGCTACACTCGAAAATAAGTAAGATTTACGAAAGCGTTGATCTTTGTTCTTGACATTTCCCTGCTAAATACGGAGACTTAGGATTGTGCAAAAAGATTAGTTAGAAGGTCACAACAGTCAGTAGTTCCCTGCTTGGCTTACGTTTCTAAAAATAAATATAGTTTTTAAAAGTCTACCAAAGTTTAATCTTATAGCTGACGCGAATTATAGATAAATTCTACAAAGTATTCTTACAGAACAAACCAACATGTTTTCAAAATTCAATTTTGTGCTTATCAAAAAAAAAAAACAATTATTTTCATTTTCTAATACAAATGATTAATGATATTGTAATTATTTGAACAAACAAGAAGGAGGATATTAAAATCAATGTCGTCATTGAATGAAAATTATTTAAATGCTACGATTATTATCACAAATTCCACGAAAAGCAATATACTATATATATATAAAAAAAATAATGTTAGGGGAGGGGAGGGGAGGTAAATAAAAGGAAGAAACGATCGTAAGAAAATTGCAGGCGTAAAATCCAATAATAACGCTTCCGTGCTCAGGTTTTACGTCTTTCACGAGAAACAGAAGGTGCATTTCCGAGACGACGATTTCGCAGACGACTGTTAAGAATATTTTCGCACGAGGTCCGAGCATCTAATTAACGTTGCTGGCGTATCTCTTACAGAACAAAAAAGAGAAAAAAACGAAAAAGAAAAAGAAAAAGAAAAAAAACACATTCTAATGCACATAAACATAGATAGTTAATGAGAAAATAAGCAACTGAAAGAACGTAGAAAGTGTGCCAGATTCGTGTCTCTCACCTTTGAATCCCACGAACTCTTCCTCTTGTGTTCCATCGTGACGGTCATCTTCAAAAATTGTTTCACTTCTTGTTTTTAGATTTTTTTTTTTTTCTTTTTTTCAAAATTTCTTTTTCCGTCAACGTCCCTCTGAGAGGTCCTCATTCGCGAATGAAATCATCAACCTCATTTTTTTTTGTTTCCTTTGATCACCTAACACTAATGCATAAATTGCATATGTTTTTTATACTCCGATTCGCACACTGCACCAAACACCTTGTGCTCTTCTGTTTCGTCGAATGTAGAAATCCTTTTAGGAAGCAGATCGAATCGATGCCGTTGCGCTTTGCTTCTTCTTCTTCTTCTCCTTCTTCTTCTTCTTCTTCTTCTTCTCACGATCTTGTTTTTCTTTTCTTATTTAATTTAGAGAAAAGAAAACGACGTCTGATGATGCCAGAGTGGGGGAAGAGAAGTTGCTCATTCGTACTGTAAATTATATGCGAAATTTCTATTATTATCGGACTTAATGAAATGAATCGATAAATTTGAAAAAAAAAGAAAACAACATCAACAGGTACTACTGTGATGCACATTCGTGACCAATGTGTGGTGTATCTTCTTCGTGGTAAGAGTAATACGATGTAATACGATATCACGGAACTTTAGATGCGTGTGCAGGTTCTTGACACTGTCAACCATGATTTAACACACTGCATTTTTTTTATTCAAAGCGTGAAAACTAAACGCAAGGGATTTAATCCTACAAAAATTCTTTCTTTTTTTTTTTTTTTTTTTGAATGTGCATGTAAAACTTACAATTACAGGGATAAAGAAATAAAATAAAACAAATGTTTGAAATTATACTTAGAAAGAAAGTATTCACTCACTGAGAAATATTGAAGATCCCAAAGAAAAGTGCACACTGTGTTTATTTTCAAATCCTTTTCGAAATAATTACAGACACTCGTTGAAATTTGACTTGGCAAAAGTGTCCCAGAATCTTGTCAACTTTCGAGTACTTGACCCAATTAACAAGAGTCCATTAAAAATCAGTGGCCTATGTGAAAACTCATTAAGATCAGACCGGTTATAGGTGCACGATAAAAATGGACACCTGTAAACCAGCTGCTAACATGTAAGACGATACTAATCGACGTACTTGAATGTTTTAACACCATTGATAAATAATGAAATTAACAGTATAACAAGATGAACACACAAACTAACAAACTGTGATTGATGAGGAACAAGTTTGATGAAAAGTTTAGTGGTATTAGTTTCGTATTTTCAAGACAATTGTTAAGATATGTTCTATCGTGTTTTAAGGAACGGCCAATTTCTGTTGAAGTCGATGAAATTGGAGTCTGTGCCCACGAGCCGGGAGATTGTCTAGAACGAAGAGAGAACGGAGCCAGAGGACTGCTGCTTGCCGTTCGCTCGCTCACTCGTGGATGCACTTTCACGTCATTACCGGTTCTACACAGCACGACGTGTTCTACTCCCTCCCCGAAACTACTGAGGGCACGTTTATGAAGCTGTCTGGAGCAAGGACGATTCTTAAGAGGGATTCGATTTGTCACATTTTCAATCTTTCACGGCATAATATCCATCAAATATTTTTATGGATTTCATGTATATTAAACATTACTATTTTACATCTTATTACTATGTTAATAGGTTGAAGAAACATCTCATTCCCATATCATATCTCAGGGAGTTTCCTGACACCATGAGGATTATCAATACTCAACAGTGGCTTGTGTAGAACATTTTCAATTTTATTATTTATTTTTTATACAATTAAGTCTTATTTATTATAAAACAAATCAGATCTATATTTTTAAAATGTATAACAATAATATAATAATGCAGTAAATGTTAAAATATATCCCAAAAATTAGACTTCTATTTTTTATTTACCCAAAATCGTGCCACCTACTATGACGTCATGTGTTCCTATTACAATATAAATTTTTCGACAAAATTTTCGAAATTTTCTCAAAAATACAGATTTGTAACAGGATCACATGATGTACGAGGAAGTGGCACGATTTCGGGTAATTCCTGGAAATGAGGTTTCTCAGAATTTCGAAAATTCTTGGAAATGAGGTCAAGTTCCGAGAATTTTCGACCTTAATAACCTCATTTCCAAGAATTTCCAAAATTCTGAGAAACCTCATTTCCAGGAATTACCTGAAATCGTGCCACTTCCTCGCACATCATGTTATCCTGTTACAAATCCCGATTTTCGAGAAAATTTGAAAATTTTTGTCGACAATCGAGATTTGTAACAGGATCACATGATGTGCGAGGAGGTGGCACGTTTGATCCTTTTTTAAATATTTTTTAAATCCTGATTTTCAGTTTTTTAAAGATTTGCATATTTTATTTGCTCGAACAATTAGTAACAAAGTAATACAACTTACCTTGATGTTACGATTTTGTAATTTTGTTTCTGTTTGGGGGTTTTAACAATAATTTTAACTAATTGTTTGATTGAATTTAAATATATTTTATTAATTTTAATCTTGTACAGAAGGTTTTTTATACATTTGTTTAATGTAGATCTGATTTTTGAAAATAAATGAACTAACAAACGTAGTACATTGTTTCTAAGTCTAAAATATGTGATGATTAATATACAGGGTATCCATAAATTATACATCAACGAGCAAAGATTTGATCTTAATTTGCTCAAAAATTCATCTTTGTAACATGACCTGAACGGGAAATTTAGTGTCAGTCATTAATGACTGATGTGGGCATTCAACGTGTTAAAAAACCTGTAAAACTATTTCAAAAATATTTTATACAGCATTAATTGTTATATTCAACTATTGCATTCAACGTGTTCATTTATATTTTTGTACATTTTAAAAGCATTCAAATGATATTGAAATTATTGTGAAAGTTAGGATGATAGTTTGATGATGATATGCATGAACATTAATTCTATGGTGTATTTTTCTAATGAACAATTCAACACCGTTAATAGAATAGATACAGGGTTCGTATATATCTATGTAGATCGTTTAAACATACGAGGTGAGAGTAGACCAGTCTAAGCAAAAGCTAAGAGAGTTGCAGGTGCAATAGCATCGCATTCTCCCGTCACGGAATCAATGAAGCTCTCAAAGAGAAGTTTCGCACGCAATCTCGCAATAAGATCGGAAGTTAAAGTGCACTCAACGAATTTACAAGCCTTTTAACTCCCACGAATAACGAATAGAGAAACAGAATTGTTCCTTCCTTGTCTTCTATGCACTTTCACGTCATTGTTTGTTTTGTTTCAATAGTTTACGATCACTTCAAATTATTCGATTACTTTCTAGATAAACAAAACAAAAAAAAAACTTTAAATAATTCATTAATTTATCATTCGATATTATTATACAGAATATTTGTTCACACTATTTTTTATTCAATACAAATATGAATTTAATGAAAGACATGTGTGCAACGATTCGAACGAATAGTTGCAGTGTTTCAAGGGTAACATGTGGATGGAATATCATTCTTTTGAATCTTCTCAATTACACTCAGAGGATTAATTAATTAATACAAGTCTCAATAACAATCTTTAAAATGCAAAATTGTCAATTTTCAATAAAATATAATCATCTATATACAAGTCGTCATAATGTAGTACGATATTTTCTATCCTTGAACTCATGGATTCGATTCGAATAAGAAAAATATATTACACATACACACACACACCTACACACATTTACAAAAACATATATGAATGAACAAAGAAGAAAGATTAAATTTGCATGAGGACAGAGGAGAGAATGTTAAACACCTTTCGCGTATCCACCTCGTCGTAATTTAAAAACACGCACGACCGCTAAAGAATGTGAAAAAAACAGGGTTGAAAGAACGCTGTAAAATTCAAACAAGAGAAACCAAATCGAATATAACACACACATGCATAAAATAGGGACGGTTCGTAAGTATATCTGCACCAAATTATACATTATTGTTAAAATTAATTCAATTTATTGAGTTTTTCGTTTAACACGTTCGTTGAGCGCCACGTCAGTCATAGGTGACTGACACTCATCTACTTTTTCAATACTAAATAAGGTCTGTGGCCTGACGGGAATTCCCTTAAGAATTCGCGTGGCGCTCAACGTGATCAAAATAATTTCTAACTATAACTGATAATAAATAATATAATGTTTATGTTAATTTTTGACAACAATTTGAATATTACTAAACTTGTAACAGTTCTATCACGATTTTTGAAGTTACACGAGCCACAACTGATCACACTAATACTATGAAACTTTGAAAATAGTTTTGAATGAATCTACCTTTGGTTGATTTTCTTTTTCGAGGACGTCCTTTCCTTTTCTTCGTCAGGGTCGTCGTTCGTAAATGAACAAAACTTTATCTCTATTTCTCACACACACTTTTAATATTCGTCAAATTGAAATAAACACGTGGATTATGATATGTTCGTTAGAGAGAAAATATGTGGATAAGAAAGAATACTAATATAGAATAGTTATGACAAGAACAGATGTTCACTCTTCCCTAAAGACCGGAAACGTTTGTATCTCTTTCCCTTTTAAAGTCAGTACCGACACTGGAAGAAGTTTCTTCGGGTATACCAAGGCAAGCCTCTTTCTCTTGTGTCGCGCGTGTAAAGAAACAACCGTTAATGTTAAACACGAAACTTTCTGACGTGTGTGGTATTATATACGCACTCTTACGAACAAACACACGCACCATTCTGACACTAGCAAGCTATAACTTATATTTATAATATACAGTTGGCTTCTTTCTATTCGATTAATGACCTGATAAATATATCCTACACTCTAACTAGAAACCAATCTATGACATCAAATTTGTGCCAATTGATCGAATGACAAATGAATATTCGTTGATTCTAATTATACGTGAGCTTGCAATTTGTGTCAATGAATTCATCGATAATGACAATTATTTATTTTACAATTTATCCAAAGTTTTTAGTCAAAACTCTGATTTTAATTATACATGAGCTTGCATTAATGCGCACATTAGTGTGAAAGTCACAACACGTCATTTACAAAATGGTATTCAAAGTTTCTCTGATTGTTTTTTTTTCTTTTTTCTTTCTATTTTCTAATGATACCAATTCGATTTACAAGATGAAAAAGATATTTCTCAATAGGAAAGAGAAATGTTGTCTTCTGTAAAGGAAAGAAACTATATATATATATACAGTAGTTTCGTTCGAAATCGTGAGCTAAGCACGTTCCATTCTGATCGTTAACAACAAAAACTAATCGAGACAAAAGTGAGAGAGAAAGAGAGAATGGAACATTGGTGTGAGCAAGTGCATTCTATACTTATAAATTATATCAGATACTTACTTACTGTATAAATATACAGGTTGTTTCATCGAATTTTCTAATTTCTACTTAAAAATTTTGTTCGGTTAAGATGAATGATAAGTGAATACCATTAAAATAAAACTGTTCGCATTCGTGTATATCATTAGATTACAATTTTCTGTATAGGATTCATCGTAACCCGTTAAACAAGTGTTCTGTAAAGAGTACTTACGTTCGTTTACAGTTTATCCTGTATCTTTTGATGAAACAGCTTTCTATATGCCATGTTTGAGAAACGTATAGAAATCGTTGTCTTCTTCTTCGTTGAGATGTGAACGAATTTCTCCGGGATTTCAACGTGTACGGTATTAACTCAACATTTACAAGTAAGTACTTACAAGCATGTGCATTTAAGATCGCACCGGTATGATCAACTACTACGACCTAGCCGTAAGTTCAATTTCCAAGAAAGCTTGCTATCCAACGCCATTTAAAAACATTACCCCACGTGTAGAGATACATTCCTTTCACGTTTTTTTTTTTATTATTATTTCGAAACAGTCGTGGAGAGTTTGAACTAACGGTGAGTTAGTTCAATTCTATAGTCCAACACAGACTATTATAAAACGTTGAATGAAAACAGCAATGGGTCAGAGATTATTTGATTTATTTTTGTTGACAGATTATTTCTATTATTGATAGATCAAAAAAAGAAAGTAAAACAAACTTTCTATAAATCAGTTAACCTCAAGCTGACAATGGCAGACGGTTTATTAGCGTTTCACGTTGCACACGTATTCTATTTATAAATTATAACATTTCTAAGAGTCAATTCTTAGGAGTCAGGAGTAGCAAGCGCTATATTCGTAACCCATGGTTGTTGAACCGAGTCAAGGGTTTTGCAACGAACGGCATCGTGTTAGTAGTCAATGTCTTGCAATTGCATCATTCAAGCTTGACGCGTATCAATTGCAAATAAAAATAAATTATAACACTTTTGACGACAATGGTTTATTAATTCTTAAAATCATTCCTCTCTTTTTTTTTTTTTTACAACGTACCTGAAATAAATAAATTGACAATATAATCACGGGAATATATAATTCGAGTACTTAATCGTTCAGTTTATTTTCGTATGGACAATTAAACGATACATATACATGATGTGTACGAATTACGAGTCTCGCTCTTTCTCATTATCTTTTATTTGCATCTCCCTCTCTCTCTCTCTCTCTCTCTTTCTCTTTCGCACGCTTTCTGTGTCTCTCTCACATTTTTTTTTTTATTTTTTGTTATTTTATTTTATTCTTCATCATCATTATCATTCCTTAAATCTAATACATCGACAGCAATCGGAAGAATTTTTACACATAGATCATAGATTTGATGATCAATGATCAATAAGTAATAAGTTCAAGTTCCGATTGCGAATCTACATTTTTAATGATAATAATAAAAATTAAGTATAACTACCCTGTAAAATACGAGATTGACACTACCATTTCGGGGATAGCGGTATAAATAGGTCGTTATTTTGCAGTTTGGTTACAAATCACAACTTTCGAAAGAAGTACATGATACAGTGAATATTTCAGGGAGGGGGTGGGGATTAATAAGTATTAGGCAATACAGTTTCTTTATCTTTATCATCTTCATCTTCATCGTCATCGTCATCGTCATCATCATCATCATCATGATCGTCATCATTTTCTTATACTTATAATCTTTTTTTTTTTAAATTCATTTTCTTTCATTCATTTTTTTCTGCTATTACTTTGCTTTATTTATTTCTTAACTTGTTTTTTTTTTCATCCCTGGTCGAATCGTATTTTTTTATTTTCTGAAAACACACTCATGCACGTGATACGATAGAACAATGATTGTTTTTTTTTAAATAAAATATTGTCGTCCGACAGAGATATATAAATGCGTAAACGTAGTTATCATCATTATCATTATCATCATCATTATCATCATCATCATCTTCACCTTCTTCTTCTTCTTTTTCACAAGTTCGCGTTGTTTGTTTGTTTCTATTTTTATTATTATTATTATTATTAATATTGTTATTAATATTATTATTAATATTATTATAATATTTTTTTTTACTGTCATCCCAGCTTCAACCATTTCTCACCCTGTTTCTTCCCGACCCTTTTTTTTTTTTTCTTAGTGTCGCCTCATTTTTCTACGATACGAAGTGTTAACTTTATCGACTGATTATTTAAACAAAAAACAAAAAAAGAAAGAGATAAAAATAAAACAATGTAAAGAACAAAAATGGAAGTTAGAAAATCGATGCTTCGATTGGCTCTTTCTTTCCTTTTCTTTTTTACTTTATATTTATTTTGTATATTTGATAAAAATCCACGAAGAGTTTTTCTCTCGCGGCTGGATATGTCGTCTTAATTTAATAGTTCACATTTTGTTTATTTTATTAATTTGTTTTGTTTGAATTGTTCAGGTCGTGAGTGCGATCGACTGCCGGCAACAATGACGAATTTCCAACCCACACACACACACATATATATATATTTACATACATCTATAAATATATGTATATATATATATATTTGAGCGTTACATTATCTTCTTTTATTATTTGTTAATTAACATTAACAATTTATTTTATTTTTTTTTTTCGTATACACCATCGTATAACGCGCGAACGTTTTAGAATTAATTTTCGTTGAAAATGATAAACAGGGTGAGAATAAAATATCAGGACGATGCGATAAACGTACGTCTTGTATTAAAATTCTCCATGTTTGTTTTATTTATTTTTTATTTTTTTATTTTTGTTGATGTGTAGTAGTTGTCCCTTTGAAAAATGTTCACGAAATCGTAGCTCTCGGAAGAGTTTGGACGATGATACGGATTCAAAGATCAGTGTCATACCAAGCTGCAACCTGATTGTTATCCTGGGGTGGCGCCGGAAGTTCTTCCAAATGATCGAAACTCAGGTCACCTTCATGCGCCACATCCATAGTGTCCATTGCACCGTATGTCGATCCTCCGCCTATTTCTAATCCTTGCATCGAATCTACTGGTATCTGGTCATAACCTGTGTTGTAATCAAAAACAATTGGTGTATTTTCTTTGTGTATTCTTCTTTTTCTTTTGCAAAATTATTCTATTATTCTTTCCTTTTTATATTTTTTTTTTTTTTAACGAATTTTATTTATCATAATTCACAAAGTATTTATTTTTCTACGTTTATGATCTTCTAAACTACTTAATCTTTTAATTAGGAAAAAAAAGAAAAACACAATTAATCTATACAACTTTGACGTATTATATCGAAATGATGATAATAATAATAATAATAAATTTGATCATCGTATTCTGAAGAATTTGAGAAGATTTCTGAAGAGAGAAGAAATGCGCACTTAAATGCGGACGACTATTGATTTTTCAGACTTCAATAAACAGAGGGGGAAAAGATGAAAGCCAGGACAAATTACAATCCGACGCTGAAACCGCTTGATTGCATGCTTTTGTACGATCGATTAATCAACTGGAATATTCCTCCTCGTCGTAGTTTTACAGTTTTATATATATAGAGATCAAAACGAGGAGGAGGAGGAGGAGAAGGAGGAAAAGGAAAAGAAATAGAAGTAGAAGTAGAAAGTAGAGGAAGTTAAGAAGAAAAAGAAAATTATAGCTCTCTAATAATCTTATAAAAGTGGTTACACACAGTTAAAGTTAAAAAGATAAGAAAAGATAAAATACAAAGTCTACACTACACTACACTACACTACACTACATATGTCATTTGAAAAAGAAAACTCACTGTACCTGATAGAGTACCATATACACGCCGTTCTTTCTTCCAAAAAGCACATAGAGGATTACGTAAGAGATGACGTAAGAGAAATAAGATCAAAAATGCATGCACAGAACAACACCGGGAAGAACCCGTTACTATTATTATTATTATTATTGTGATAAACATTAAATATTATCTGTGACTTTTTCTTTTTGTTTTTATTTCATTTAAACTGATGAAATAGATTAAACTATGGTGAAACAATTAGAACATTCACTATATAAACAATCACCACGTGCACATTGAAGCATGAAAATAATATTTTCTTTCTTTTTAAATCAAAATTTCAATCAACCTGTAAAATAAGAAGAAGCGTAAGGTGTTAATGGACACAAGCATAAGATAAAAGGAAAAGAAAATAAAAAAGGAATAAAATATATATATATAAAAATAAAAAAAATAAAAAAATAAAAAAGCGAACACGATGAGCACGAACGATCAATAAAATACAGCAAAGAACAGTATACGTAAGAGAGAGCTGAATGTCACCTATGTTACTGCGAGATACGGTTGATAGCCTGTATTTTAATTAAACTCCGTGGGTTAAGCTGCTGTTAAAATAACAATTAAATGCATTACGTTTAAATTGAAAGTATAATTCGTATTTACGAGTATAGAAAAAAAGTATAGAAATCAAGGGAATCGTTAAATATTAGTTGTTGTCCATAGAACGCTATTGAGGATGCAAAAATAGAACATTACCGTAATAGAAAAGTGAAAGTATTACCTATACTATTGGAAAAAAATAAAAAAAAAAAAAAAACAACTATTTTCCGATATATCTGACAAAGACTTTGAATAAAACTCACGTTGAATATATTTTATCAAGAATAACGTAGTATATAACTAAGTTTTTTTTTAAATAGACATATACACAAATAACTTTCATTATTTTTCAATAATATGCTCGAGTAGAATTTCTTTTCTTTTTTTTTGAAGTTTATTAAATTCTTTTGAAAAGCATTCGATGGGCAGAATGATTCGATTACACGTAACTTACCTTGTGGTTGATAACCACGGCCGCCATGGCTGCTGTGTACACTAGGAGGTCCTTGTCCATACATACCATCATAGCCTTGATCAGGGCCAAGCATGTCCTGAAGATTAGGTAGCTTAGGTCAACACAAAACATATCGTTCTAATCGGGGGGAGTGTATCATTTCATAGTTTCACTCCCCCATAAAATAAAACAAACACGGGGTAAATACTCGCCTATTTTTAGATCAATAATCGCGCGTGTTTTATTGCAAACGTTTGTTTTTTTTTTTTTATATTGGAAAATGAATAGTCTCCGAAGTATTGAAAATGTATTTTTTTTTGTAATCCATTTCTTCGGATATTTTCATTGAGCCCAGAGACGAAAACACGAACGGGGGACCAAAACGCATTCCCATGCACATTATTATTATTATTATAATATCTTCATCAAAGTGGTGATGATTCGTTTTTTATTCTTTTTATACAATTACTCGTTGACTTTCCATTGCTATTAATAGTAATAATATTATCGACAAAGTTGAGATGATATTAAATATAAAAAAAACTTGCAAAATGATGCCATATTTGGAAACGTGTAATGCGAAAAAAAATCGTAAGCTAAAAGCATGGAGCTTGTTCGTTATTGTTCAAACTTGTAAATAAAATATTTAGTTAGATGTGACGAAAAGCAATAATATAATAGTTAATAATAATGTAAAAAAAGAAAGACAAAATAATTGAAAAGTGATATCCCCCCATGCGGCGGCGTTTCGTATATAATAATTTTAGTTATGCGAATTGGATAATGGGCAATAGTGAAACAATCGTAAACTACCTGTCTATGCTAACACGAATACAAGCTAATATATATATATATGAGCAAGCATATTTGATACTATTGATATTGTTTTATCAAATTTAGCGTTGATATGAAAACATCGAGGATAATTTCTATAAATAACGTGGCTTCATTTACTTCATACAATGCACGATAATCTTTTTGATCTTTCTAATCTTAAATGTAACGTTTGTTTTTAGCAGTGCACGCTGCTAAACAATATCAAAATAAAATATAAGTATGCACATTGTTTATAAGAAAATAAATTCAGCCACGACATAAAGCAATTCATGCATTTAAAATATTTCTCGTAATGTTCACGTTACCTGTAGATCTGGACCCATGCCGAAATCAGTATTGTTCCACAAATTCGTATCCTCGCGTAACAAGGAGTTCGTTAATTCCATGGAGAGTCGTTTCTTGTATTCTTGAGGTTTGTCCTCGCTCATGCGGAAGAGTACGGCTGCCGCGTACGTTGCAACACCTTCGTTTCTCGAGTGTAGTAATTCTGTTAGGGCTGCTGTCGCACCTTCGTGTTCAATCATCTCAGCACCTTCTTTATCAGCCGCAAGCTCGCAAAGTACACCAGCTGCGACGCGTTGAATATTTTCGATTTCATTGAATAATAGCTGTGAATACAAATCATTTCGATTAAAGATAATAGATATCGTGAAAGGATTCATATATATATTTATAAATTACCTGCACGAATATTGGAATAACATTCTGCGATCGGATAATGACCCTATTGTGTGATTCTCTTGCAAGAATGTGAAGAGCCCCAACAGTGCCTTCGACTATTTCCTCCATACGAACTCCATCCGCATACGTCGCTGGTGCCTGTTGATTACCAGTAATGGCCACTGACGTTCTCTGCTGTATATAGATATAAAACGCACGTATACTCGCCATTGACGCAGATCAAGTTCTGCGACCTATTCTCTCCATACACTCACCCGTTGTGTTGTCTGGTAAGCACGCATCAAAAGCCTAACCAGATGATGAATCGCTCCGTGATCCCGAAGTGGTCCGTGATTCGCAGGACAAAGGGCGAGATTACGGATCAGACCAATAACTGCTTTCGCCAATGGCCAACGCGAAGGAGGATTTAGCAATTTGACTATTATTTGAATCCCGTAATTCAAACGGACTGAGTTCTGTGCCATTTCTGCTTCGCCGTGGCGCGATGTTAAATGACGTAAAGCGCAGACAGCTGGTTCAGTTATTTCTTCGCGATCTCCGGCATTGATAATTGTGCGGACGAGAGCATCGACGCCTCCTACTTGACATACTGTAACCTAATAAAGAACAACATTTTACAAGTGTCATTGATGATTGGAACTAATATTTAGTATTACGTCTCGAATAATTTACCTTGTTCCGTTGATTATTACATGTAAGATTGGATAATATTCCTGCTGCACACGTGACAACGTTAACATCCGTTGAGCCAAGAACTTGTACAAGACTTTGAAGTAATCCTTCGAGTCCATCGACTTTGGTACCGGCGTCTGATAAATTTCGTAATGTCCATAAGCAATTCTGTACAAATCTTTGACTCGGATTACCAAGATGCATTGCTAAAGCTTGCATACCACCAGCTTCTACGATCGCTGGCTTATTACTAGGACATACGGATAATACTGCACGACAAAAACAAAGAACAAAGAGAATAGTTAGATTGTTTGTTAAAATAATGAATAAGATATTGAAAATAATGTTTACCTTTTAAAATTCTAGACGTTGTCCATAATAATTTTTCATAATCATAGGAACGCATGATGCGTACTAATTCTATCGGTCCTTGAGAAGCGAGTATGATCAATTTACTTTCTTGATTACCGTAAGCCAGTATTTGAAGACAATCTGTCACTATAGCTAGAAATTTTACATTGTTTCTTTGAAGTAGCGCAACCATTTTCTGTAAACCACCAGCCAGTCGTACAGCCATTTTTGAGCCGTCTTGATGAAGGAGCAAATTGTGTAACGTTGTTATAGCATAGAACAATACAGATTCCATAGGAGAACTCAATAGCTTTACAAGTGCAGGAATACCACCACTTTTGAATATGGCTAAAAGACCTTGTCTATGATGGGATAAATTGTGCAACGTGCCAACAGCTGCTTTCGTTGATTCCAAATCATCGCTGTTGGAAATAGCACGCACCAAAGCAGCTACCATTTGGGAGCTGTTCATAATTGCATGACGGGATGCTTCCTTTTTCGAAAGCTGATGAACCATCATGGCTGCTTGAGAAACTACTACTTGATCTTCATCGTTTAAGAGTTTTATTAATTCCGGTATTGCTCTAGTGGCTAAGTCTGCGTCGTCTTGATAATTTATTAAATTAACCACTGCATGTTTCAACATTTGACTCGGCTCTGCCAACCGTTGAACAGCAGTTGGTTGTGCCGGATCAAATTGGGTAGAAGGTATCTCTATGCCTTCTTCCAATGTTTCTGGAAACATGGCTGCCCGAACTCTCTGAGATCGAGTGTGACTCAATTGTTGATTCATTTCTGAAGAAATAAAAATGCAATTAATATCATTTCTAATCTTAATATTTTCATATTAATAAAAGCTCACCATCAACTTGATCTTGAGTAAATCCTTGAGCAAATCCTTGATCCAAGTCAAACATCAATGGATCACCTTCCATTTCGTCATCTTCTTTACCAGACAGAGATGGGGCCTGTGTAACTGATCCTGAATGGATACCAGAATCTGCTATGTAAGAATTCTGTTGCCATAGCAGTGTCTGTTCTTTTGCTGACCCCATAGGTAGATCACCTGGTCCCTGGTAATTTCCATGGGACACTACAAATCAAAACAACATTAAATACTTAATCCCAGGAATACTTTTCTTAATAATTTAATAAACACTGTACACTCTTACTTGGTCTTGATTGATTGGACGATATTTGATAACTCATGGTTCCGGCAGGAGAGTTTATCCACACCTGAATAATAGAAACAGAATTTATAACTTACAAATGAATAATAGTATTCATACTATTGCAATAAGAAGGTTTAATGACGTGTTGACAGAAATTAAAATGAACAAGACAAAAAATAATCTTACGAATGCATTACAAGTGTAAACAAATATGTGTAAGGACTTGAAAGTGGGGAAAAAAAAATGAATAATTTTGTTAAAAATGATTGTCAACGAGTTGCATACCAAAGACGCGCGTAAGTAAGGGGTCAGTGCACCGTGTGTCGTGACGTTAAAGAAGACAAAATAGAAAGAGACAGAAGAGGATGTATATAAAAGAAAAGAAAAAAAAAGAAAAAAAAAAGATGGATAGAACAATCAAAAGATTCCCTCGGAGGTGTCTTCTCACAGCTTCTCAGCTTTTATCTTCGAACGTGTGACGACAATTTCCGCTTACCTCACCTCACCTCACCTCACCAATGCCTTCTATCTTTTTAAGTCACTCTCTCTTTCTCTCTTCTGTAAACGAGCTTTTCCCCTTTTTTCTTTTTTTTTTTTTTTTGTTCACGATCGAACACAGCAGCACACTACGTGCCGTTGCACCGTTACGGAATCGCCTATTACGGACGCCCGTGCACATGCGAGCTGAGCTTAAGTGGGTAAGGTGAAGTGAGGCGAACAGAGGGGATAACGAAAGAGAACGAGATAGAGAAAGAGATAGAGAGAGTAGCCAAGTAGAGAAAGAATGAAATAAAATGCAAGAGTATACAAAGAGGACAAATAAAATAGAAGAATAATCAACAACAATTTTTCGTTAAATATGTACATACGATCAAAAATGAAAACTAGTGTGCGTGGGTGAGTGACACAACAAAGGCTCCGAGAATGCAATGCATCACCATTTTCTGACAATCCACTATGCAGGAGTGGGACGACAACGAAGGGCGAGCGAGGACAAGGGTCGAGGGTTCACGGAAGGGGGAACCGATACGGGCGGAAGACCAAGAGTGGAATGGAGGGAGAAAGCTATATACATAGAACGAAGAATTGATACAGAAAGTGTGTGTGTGTGTGTGTGTGTGTGAGAGAGAGAGAGAGAGAGAGGGAGAAATAGAGAGAATGAGCAAAGAGGATAGAGGGGAGGTGAACACTTTGACACACCCAGCGTAAACACAAGCAGTCTCGTGAAAAAAAATTTGAATTGTTAGTCCATTTTTTCGATGGATACAAAGAGAAAGGAAAAATAAAAGAATGCAAGCGTTCCTACTAGCACGCTGAGTGAGCAACGAAGAAGGATGATGCACTTACCGTACTGCAAGGTTCACCGGAGTACAATTCCGTAAAACTTTGCGATACGAGCCGGCGATTTAACGGCTGACTCACTCAATGCCTCGGGCTCTCCTCCTCTCCTACCTTACCACAAGTTTCTCCTCACCTCTCTAATTACACTTACTTCAAATTCCAAAGAAATCTTCGCGTTATCTATCTAATATTCTTTCACTACTATCGGAGCAGCCACGGAACCGACAACTAAAGATGGCGGAAAGCGACGCGCACTACTGATCGATCGGAGTGCCACCTGACGGCCGCTATTCGAGTCATTATGGGCGCAGTGACGCTACTAGCGCGTCGCACGCACGCTCGCCTACCCCACTTCTTCTATAACACATAACCTAATACTTCTAGCTTCTCTTTCTCTCTCTCTCTCTCTCTCTTTCTTTCTTTCTTTCTCTCTTCTACTGCACCCTGCTGCACGAAATTCCTTAAGGGATTATCGACGGTCTGCACTGGCTAAACAAAATAATGACTAAATAAAATACATTTTTATCTCTTGCAAGATCTATCTGACAATTGTATTTCAATTGATTGTAACACAAAAAGATATATATATATATATATGTATATATGAATTTCTAAAAATAGTTTTCCGATGATTATGAAGATGAGATAATCTTTTCAAGTAAGTCGCTTTTGAGGAAAGTTTCGCTTGAAAGAAAATATCATGTGTGCAAATATGAAGATGAGTCTACAACGTGTATTGTCAGATAAACAAAGAGTGGGAAGACTATAAAGCACCACACAAAAAGAAGATCAAGATAATAAGAAACAAATGAATATTGTTTTTTATCTCATTCTTTTGTAAGTTAGTCTCTTTTCAATGACTATTTTTGTTTCATGATTTCCAAATCGAAAGAAGTTTTCCCTTGAAAAATGACGAACGTTCGGAAAAGGAGAAAAGTGGGTCGGTTTGACAAACGAGATTTACTAATACGTCCGAAGGACGCGCGCCGTTACGATTTGCATACAAAAGTAAACGCGCTTTAAATATTTATGCGACGCGGATGATAACGCGTTCGCGCGCACCCGCAGCCGTACTTAAGATCGCTTTGATCTTCGAAATGCGGCGGCGCCTGAGGGAACTGCAACCCGTCTATCTCGTACTGGCAACGAAGGAAAAAGGTACATCAGGCGCTGCGAAATGGAACGCAAGAGTGGTGACAACGACGACAACGACTACGACTACGACTACGACTACGACGACGACGACGACGACGACTTGTGTCAAGACTCGTGTCGACATTATCTCCTCGTTTATGATTTCTTCTGTTTGCTAAAAAGTAAATCGATCGAAGGACGATGATTATTCTCAAAAATTTGCATGCACTTATTGTTAACAAACTTTCAAAATAACTTGCTACCTATACGAAGAGAGAATCGTTCAACGATTATTCAGATTCGTATTTTATGTTACCGATATTAGATTCCGATCGTAATCGCATGTACTACAGAATCCTCTTAACATTGAACGGCATGATAAATCATCGTGGCAGAGAGAAGAGATCAGGAAATTCACCGATGCGTCTTACAATAAACGAATCGAGTTAATATTCATCGCTAAGGTAGACTTGCGATGGTGATGCATGATACCGGTGAAGTAGTAGACACTCCTGCTAGATACTACTACGCCTCTACCTATCTTTCTCTTTTGCAGTTTAAAACAAATCTTTTCCGGCAGTAAAGTCAGATCGTAGTATATATAGTCCGTGCAGTACCGTGTGCGTATATTTACTCGAGTTAAAAGCAAAAAAAATATTTGATCGAGTCGAGTCTTTGCACGACCGTAATTATATGCCTGTTAACGAATGAAATATCACCTCGGATCGCCTAGAAAGACGATCTGTGATTTATTAACGGGTTCCTATTCGAGAAAGAAAGAAAGAAAAAGAAAGAGGATAGACCTTCGTGCGCCACCCTGATAAGTGTCGTCGATAATATGCTAATAATGATTTGTGATGACAGTGACTTCCGCATTAATGCCAACAAAACTTGCGATCCAATCAACGACACTTTGAAAAAAAAAAAAAACAAAAAAAACAAATTTAAATTCATTCGCCAAATGGACTAACAAAAATATATTTCAAAGAAAAAAGAAAATTTATTTTTACAGTTCAAGTGAAATGTCAACGTTTGCTCGAGTAGTAGAATCCATTAAAAGCAATTTGATTTTTAAATACCGATGGGTAGTAGTAGTAGAGGACTTGCATTTAAAATTCCAATTTCGTGAAAAATTCTATGCCGTAATTAATATACATGAATTACGTCGTAAAGAAAGAAACTGTAAAAAAGAATACAAGAAAAAGAGACAATGGAGAGTAGGAACGTTTCAGTCTGACAACCATGACAAGGACTTTTGACGTTCCAAAAGTGTACATATATGCACGTACATGCATGCATATGGACACACACACACACACACACACACATACACGAGTAGTCACGTTTGAAATCCAAGTGCAGTTACTTTCATCTCGTGGTCCAGTCGGTATAAATGTATCGAGCGGGCGGACACTTTTACGATGATTCATGACAGCGGAAAGAAACAGAGAAAGAGAGAACGAGAGGGTGTGATGAGGGAGGAGGGAGAATAAGAAAAAGAGAGAGTGCACATTCTTTCGCATGACATTTCTTTTCTTTTTCTTACCTTTCTTTTTTTCTCCCCCGCCACCCCCTCCCCGCCTCCGCCCTGCCCCTCTCGAATGTCCTGCTATTTATCCAAATGTGAGTCAGAGTTGATATCCTCACGTATTTTACATTTATTTACGAGTCTAAACTTGGGCCATCTAGTCCCACGCTTCGCTATATTCAGAACGTTGCTCTCTTTTGCTTCGGATTGTTAAAGGAGGACGTTTTCAAATTTTAAATTTCATACGTCGAAGTTCTCGTAGTATCTTACGCTTTCTACGATATCGTATTCTCTTTGATATTTTTTTTTTTTATGCTACGTTTCATTCGTTGCAACCGAGACCAAAGAATCTCACACGGAAAATAATTTAACGTATGCTCTCTCTCTCTTTCTCACTCATTCTCGCGTGAACGTTACAAATGGAGATTTAAATACGTGTAAATTTCAGCTTTACTCGGTGAAATCGATCGACAACGTTGTAGAAGGTTGTATCGATCTAACGGAAACTTAATCTCAATGGATCGAACGTGCTCCGAATTACGATACCACGTCGTCTTGTTTTCTCGCGAAAACGAGGAACCCAGCTCGAATTTCAGTAACTCTTTTTTCCGAGTCGAAAGCTCAAAGGAAAAAGAAGATACGAGGAGAGAACATTTCGTTCAGGTTGCTGAATTACTGAGAATAAGAGAAAGAAAGAAAGAAAGAAAGAAAGAAAGAAAGAAAGAAATAGTAGGGTGGTGGTAAAGTTTTGGATGAGGTATCTGAGGACATCTTTAGAGAGAGTTTAGAGAGGAGGGGAATGAGGGTGAGGGTGATAGATGCCTGCCTCAACGTTGTGTCTCCCCACCTACGCGTAGCGCCGCTGACACGAGCGTTTATGTCTGCATAAATTCTCATTTGAGGCTCGATAATAAAGTAAGCGCGCACGAGGGGTACGGACACACGTTGGCCGGTTCGGCGGGCACAAGCCGATACATAGATCACCGTGGAACGTAGGGCAAGAAAAGGTGGAGAAACGACGGGAGGCAAACGGGGGTGAGCGAGCGAGAGTTCAAGGGGAGAAAAGAGAGGAAGAAGAGGATCGACGATGGCTAGGCATATATTTACTCGTATCTATATAAGGCACACACGAGCGTCGCTATCTTTCCAACGAGTCGCTATACAAAGGCTACCTCGTTCGTTTTTAACATGTGTGTATGTGTGTGTGTTTCTGTTCAAGCACAAGCGTATATGAACACACTTACTAGTATATACCAACAAGAGATGCAGCGTGCTTAATTATATGCATTCTCAGAATCTGCACGGATCTGCCTCCGCCTAATGCCCGTGTATTCTACAACGCTTCGTGTTTACGCCACGAATAAGAAGGAAGAAAGGAAGAGAGAGAAAGAGAGAGAGAGAGAGAAAGAGAGAAAATAGGAAGGTACCTTATTTACTGCCCCTCGTCGCATAATACTAGGGTATCGGACCCTCTCGTTCACATTCTCCCTACTATATCCCTCTCTCGTCCTCTGTAGAGTTATTGGACATGTCGGTGGATCGATCGCTGACATTAAAACGTCAGAGCCTAGCTCGTTCGGCTTTTAAGTATTCCCTTTCGATTAAAATATCGTCTCGTAGTGTGTGTTTTCTTTCTTTCTTATTTTTACTGTCGAGTCTACTCTTTACTAAGGGTTGTCGCAGGGGAAGGGGTGGTGGTGGTTGTGGTAGACTCACGCGTTACGTTTAAAAAGATGTTTCTTTCGTCGATCGACTACTACTCCATTTCTAATCGCTTTCAACGAATGAACACGTTCGATCTTCATCGGTTTTCTTTCTTTTTATGTTTTATTCCGTCATTCAAACTGGAATCTCTAAAAACATTTCTGCGTTACTACTTGCGAATGGAAATGTTAGTTGGTGGAGGTGAAAATGAGAAAGGTAGTTCAGGGAATATTTTGGAAAAGGAACATTCCGAATTTGTGTAAAGGACGTTTTCTCTTGTCCCAAGGGTGATAAGAAAAAGAGAATATGTATGTGTGTGCGTGTGTGTGTGTGTGTGTGTGTGTGGAGAAAAGAGAAGAGAAGCACGAAACTTGTCGTCTGGTTGCTGTTGATGGAGTGGTCTCGTGGCTAATGTCGAGGGAGGGTGAATATGGGTCGCGACATGGACAACGAAATATACCTCCGATTAATCATTCCAAATAGTTCCTTTCAACAAAACAAACGAATCTACGAAACGTGTTGAATTGTCAAATATAGAATGGAAAACAAAAGAAAGTTTAAACCAAGCGTCGTGCAAATTATGTATTCGTGTATAAAGAAGACACGTTTTCGATAAAACACGGAATTAAATTTACTTATATATACGTATATATATGTATGAATTAAAAATGTAGTCGTTGCTGGTTCGTAGTTTGAAAAGATTAGAAATAAGAGTAGATTAGGTTTAGCATCTTAACGTTGACTCGATATCGCGAGTTTCATCCTCCATAGGATTAGGTCTAGGATTCTACTCGAGGTTAGATTGTCGATTATCGCGGAGGATATCCGCGGTTGGAGGCGTGCCTCTGTGAATTGAAAGAAATAGAAAGAGAAAAAGAGAGATAGAGAGCCTCGGTGAAGGTCATCAAGATCAGCACGGACTACTCGGAGCGTCGATCAGACAATTTTGTGCAGCACACCTGCACTCGTGTAACGTGTAACGTGTGTGGGTGGGGGCGGGTGGGAGCTGCTATCGGAATGACTCGGATAGGTTATTGGAGGTCCTCAAATGGTATCGAACAAGGTCCTACAGTGCAGGGTGTGCACAGGGGCGGAGGAGGTGGGGAAGGGAAGAGAAGGGTGATAAGAGGGAGCGGTTTCTCTCTAAGTATCGCGAAAGTCACGCACTCGAGCACACAAATGTAGGAACGTGTGTGTAAGTAGATTCGCGAAGTAATTCGATTGTATGAGTGTGTGCCTGTGAGATTGGCTGGTTCCCGTAGCTTCGGTTCCGAGGGAAAAGATACTGCTGGACGTGGCCATCGCTGATGAGCCAACCCACACCGTGCGACAGCGACAAACAGGACAGCGCCGACCGTCCGGGGACAGGACAGTACCGTCTCGTTCGGTATCAGGACTGTAAATCCGGGATTTTATTCGCCCGGTATCGAGGTTTATAGTGTCCTCAGTGTACCGCACCGGTGTGCAAACGTCCACGCTCGTACGTGTGCCTGAGTTATAGTCGACCGTCTACCGCTAAGACGTTTGCATATCTCCGCACCTCCCCGAACCTTTCTAGAAGGTCCTAAGAACGAAAAAAAGAAGAAGAAAAAGAATAAGAAAGTAGGAGGAACTCCAAAGAACTCGCCCTCTTCTTTTCTCGGTTCGTCATCATCCGTTCGGCATCTTGTCCAAAATACCCACGATTTTGTTTGCTTTTTTTTTTCCACGCAGATGATTAATAAAATATTCCTCGTAATATATAAGCATCCAATTATTACACAACCATCAACGACTTCGCCACGTACATTTTCTAAGACAATTTTTCAAGGAAAACAAGGATCCCTGAAGAAGTTAAGTTAGCGGTTCACGTTTGATGGTTTTACGATCGGCAATGGAATAATCGTCCTTGTCCGTGCTACTGGACGATTTTAATAAGACGAGACGATAAACTCGAACGCCTTTCGGGTCGACGAAATTGTCGGGACGCATTACGCGCCAATCAGGGAACGATAATTTTGTCCTTACGTGACAACGATTTCGACGAGCCTTCTTATACCGCTGAGTTGAGTTTTTTCCTCTTTCCATGTCTTTGCGATGTACTTAAGAAATAAAAGAGAAAGAGATAAAAGAAGGATCCAGGACGGTAATCAGAAGCGATGGCAGCGGTATTAAAATTATGGACGTTCGTCCTGTGCCGATTCCTTTGATCGTTCCTGAAACCTGATACTCCTCCTCCGATCTACTCATCCTCCTCTTTCATTTTCTCTCTCAGTCTTTCTCTTTCGGATTGAGCGCGTCAGCTACCGAGGAGGATTCGAGAATCGATAACGGTTCATAGTATCCCGGACAGATGTGTGCACCGTTCTTGTATGAGAGCTTGATACGAAAAGAGGGAGGAAGAGAGAGAGAGAGAGAGAGAGAGAGTGGTGAGGGTGACAGGGAGGAAGAGAAAGAGGTCCATCGGGAGTCGGTAGTAACGATGCTAATAACGACGTCGATAGTGAGACTTAGTTTCGTCGTTCTGGATTTAAAATGCCTCCGGGCTCGGTTCGTTTGCGGACTTCTTTTGGATACCAGTCAGGGAAGCTGGGGGATGAAGGGGACGAGGATAAGGCTACGATGATTATTCCTTTAATCGAGTATCACGACGTTTTAACTTTACCGGTTTTTGTATTTATTTGTTTTTCACCAAACACGCGAATATTTGCGTACGAAAATGGTAAGTTTGTGTTTGCTATGGCTATCGATACGCGTTACGCAAGGCAGACATTTTATTTTTCTTCTCATATTTTTCAATTCACCACGCCGAGAAAATGTTTCCAGTTATTTTGCCATCGTTTAACGAATGCAAATGCTACTGACGATAAATAGATAAGAGAAAATAAAAAATGATATCTTTTAGATGCTACTTTTAGACCGTTATTTTTCTTACTTTTTCTTTTCCTATTCTAGAATGATAGAATATTATATGTATAGTGTGTAGAGTAGAGTAGGTAGTAGGTACTTCGATCGATCGATATTTCTTTGCTAACCTTTGCTGTCTGCTTGGCTGGTGCATGATTTGAAAGGTAATAGCGCGACAATATCGGTAAAGGGACTTTAATATACGGAGAACCGGAATACGCTTGGAGAGTCGTTTCTCCCCAACCCTCTTTCCAACCCCCTTCGAGGTCTTCTTTGTGGCGGCGAAAAGTAATAGGAAAGAACGGAAAGAGTACTGCAACTCTGTTGTCTCGTCTCTATTCGTCCGTGAACCATTACCATCGTACTCTATCAACGTGTAGCAAAAATTCTCGGGAGATTTACTTTTTAAGGATATCACTATCTCTTAGAGAGAAAGAGAGAGAAAGAGAGAGAGAGAGAAAACAAAAAAGTATCTACTAAAAAAAAAACAAGCAATGATCGTATTTTATTTTATGATTTTTCTTTTGTTTCCTTTAACAAACGACAAAAAAAAAACAAAAGAAAAATCACGATGTAGAAACGCTTTTAAAACAAACTACTGGAAAATGGAGTTCTGTATATCTATAAAGGTATATATTATCGTCTTTGAAAGTAGCATTCGATTTCTACGGGGCGTCTTCTAACCATCCTAATCTATGAAGTTCGATGAGCGATAAAACGTTAGAAATTACGGCCGAGGCTTGGCTCGATTTCGATTTCGATAAAGGAAGATTCCTGGCTTGCTATCGCAAATAAGAGACACAGAACATGGTCTCTCCTTTTATCGTATCAATGTGTGTGTGTGTCTATGTGTGTGTGTGAGAGAGAAGAAGAAACCATTCTCGATCAGGGTGATAAAGTGGTCATCGCCAAGAGGCGAAGTAAAATCGGTAAATATCGAGAGCGCGAACAAACGTGCGAAATTATCTTGAAAAGAAAGCGTTAGACCGAGAAAATGCTTCCGAGGACGATAAAATGCGTCAGATCGGATCCAATGAGAGGGGGGGGGGGAAGGGGGGACACATTCAATGTCGATGATACTAATTATAAATTATCGCGATAACATCGATAATTGATTACGTAGATTATTGGTGTATGGCTTGTCCTGAATACAGACCGATCAACGATAACTCATTGAAGATTAGCATTAGTCCTATTGCTTCTGCTAGTTCCAGGATTCCATTGGGTTCGTATAACACGTAGATCTGTCTTCGAGATTGATGGTTGGACTCTCATCTTTGTAAACTCTGGGTAACGTGATCATAATCATGGTTTTAGGATTGATCATACATGTCCTTTTAGATTTTAATTTACAGGTTTAAACTTTTGAACTTTTATGTTTGTTGGTTTGGGTATAATTTGTAGATGGATGGATTAAAAACTAGAAAAAAATTGAAAATAGAAGCTAAGAATATTTTCGGCTACGTGTAACATCCGAGCGCCATCGCAGCGCATTTGAGAAAGCCACTAGGAGTGTTATCCTGTTTCCAGGGATATTCCCGCAGCACGCGACATACCGACGGGAGCTGAATGATCGGCAGAGGCTAGGCAATGTTCACAGAAAGAAAAAGAGAGATAAAGAGAGAAAACGAGACTTATAGAAATAAATTCAATTGCAAGAATAATTATCGCCGCTTATCCGGGTATAAAGTGGGATATCCTACGGCAGGACTCATGACAGCTACCAATTACCTTCATAAATGAGAAGCATTCAATTCAATTTTCATAAATAAAAGCTATTCAAATGAACGAAGTGGTGGGTTCAAGAAGAGGCTCGGGGGGAGTTAAAGGAGGACACGGTGGTGAAAAAGGATGGGGTGGGGTGCATCGAGAAATCAGAGGAACCAAGAAGAAGAAGAAGCAGCTGGGAGGACGAAGGACGAAACTGCAAAGGTTGAAGGCAAAGGAGGAGGAGGAGGAGGAGGAGGAGGAGGAGGAGGAGGAGAGAGAGAGAGAGAGAGAAAGATAAAAAGGGTTAGGTGGTGAAGGAGGGAGAGGGGGAGTTTTCGTGGCGGGGAAGTGATCTAAGCGATGCGACAGCGGGGAGTAAGCTGGATATATTGCCGCCTAAGAGCGCGCTGTTTTCAACCAATTATTTCTACTTGTGGTTGCATGACGGCTACGGGCATGGCCGTCTCTCTCCGCGGGGTGGGTCGGGGGCGGCAGCGTACGAGAAAGAGGCGAGTTAATGCCATAAATACATCAGCGTTATGGATGCCAGCAATTATATGAGCCCGGACGAGGTAGACCGTCTCGCTGAGTATATACATGTATATGTATGTGTACGAGTATATCTACGTATACGATTTCTTTCTATTTTAGTGTGTATATGTTACTCAGTATATGTGTATGCTACCCATGGTATGTACGTATATATGACGACACCTTTCCCTGCACCTTACTATCCCAATATACACCTTGGTATCACTTTGCCAACCAATGGTCCGGTTCTCACGTTAGATCCAATCCATTGCCAATCGAATTTTTTTTTTTAAGTCTTTCACAGTTCTATTTCATTTTAAAACCCTAATCTTGGGAGTTGGAATAAATTAGCAGGATTGATTTTACATTTGATTCGTTTAGTAGAGTAATACTCATTGAATGCATTTTAGCAAAAGATATCTAACTTCGAGTTTCATTTATTTGTGATAGGGATAACAGAAGAAAAACGTGGAATTCGTTTCGCAATTATTTTAGTGGGGAGATAATCGACGTACGTGTCTTCTTTTTTTCGTTTCGAATATTCTTCTAACGTTTAGTCGTAGATTGTCTCGCATTCCTTCTTGTGAAAATGCATAGATACTTTAAAAACGCAATAACGTTCCTAGCATTCGCTTTTAAATGCGGAATACCGATATAGGAGGCGTTGAGGTAGAATTGAAATCATCGTAGGCGGCAAGTTCGTGTGAGACATTTGACTTGCTTACTCGTGCTACTACAACTTTTCCATTTCTTTCTCGAGAAAGGTCGTTCGTGAGAAGATAAGATAGACTAAAAAAGGTGAAGGAAGGAAGGAAGGAAGAGGAGGAGGAGGAGGAGGAAGAGGAGGCGGCGAAGGTGGACGAACGGAGGACACGGTGGTGCCGGGACGAAAATGAATCGAGTGATTTTATTCACGGCACAAATCAAGAGATTATTTCCTCCTCGCTGGACTCTGCTGGTTTTGCTTATACCTACTACTACTACTAGAAGTACTACTACTACTACTACTACTACTACTACTAGGATGGAGAAGTCTCTCGCGCGCTCTTGTGAAATTGAATCGTTGCGTTCGTAGTCTTAAATTATACGTCGTCGCTCGACACCCACGCATACCAACTACCCCAAGATATTCGCGCGCGACCAACCGCGGCCCCAACCGACACAACTAAAGAGATAGTGGAGAGAAAAGAACAGAAAGTGTCTGTCCTTTGCGTGAACGTGTGTTCGAGAGAGAGAGAGAGAGAGAGAGAGAGAGAGAGTCCCTCGTGTTTTCTGGATTAAAACGTTTGTTTCGACGGGATTGCCTCAGCTCTACTCCCTCGCACCTAACTCCCATCACACCCCTTCTTCTTCGCCTCTACCACCCCATCACCATCTTTTATTACTTTACCTTTGGTGACTTTGCATTTTGTTCCCGAGGATATTATATACATACCTATCTACCTACCCGCACAACGTTTTCTGTATCCGATGTACTCTCTTTAATTTTCCTGCGAACGCCTCTGATTCTCGGATAATAATTTCCACTACGTATCTCTCTTCTTCTTACTTCTTTTTTTTTGGGGGGGGGGGGACTGAAGGACTCGCTATTAAGTGGACGCTCAAAACAAAATGAAAAAGGATTAGACATTGTTTGGTCTTTGGGAAGATAGAAAATGATCTAACTGATGACTTGAAATCTTCGCGGAAGTGTAAGGATACTTTCGAAAGGATATAAATTTGGTTGGCGCGCGATTCTCGTGCGAGGAGATCATAATTCTGGTACGTCCATCGTGCCAGGCCTCCATCCAGGCTTGGTGATTGGTCGAAGCCGCGGGTGTTCCCTCGTTGGGGCTTTCTGAGCCTCCTCCCCCATCCCCCTTCTTCTCCAACTTGCAAGATCTCTCTTTTAATCCTCGTGAAGGAAATAAAATGAAAAGGAAACGAAGAGAAAGAAAGAAAGAAAGAAAGATGGAAATAGAATGGGATGCTCAATTAAATCAGGACCGAGTCTTACGCTTCCACAAGCTTATCGGAATTATCTGGGTAGGCGTCGTTGCGCTTTTCATGGATCTTTCGATCGTTCGGCCGCAACTAAACCGCCCCGTGCTAGATCCACGATTCCGTGGAAACGATTCTCTCTGCCCTCCTCGATAAGTGCTCTCCAATTAGTGCGAAAATGTTTCTCCGCTGGTTTTTGCCGCGAGTGCACGACTCCAAGAGAGAGAGCTACCGATAGCGATCTTCAGGGAACGAAGATTCCGTGACCTCCGCTAGCTCTCGTGACCCTCCCACTTTTTCTCTTCTTCCTTCTTCTCTACCATTTCTTCTTTTTTTTTTCTTCTTCTTACTGTGTCTTCCGCCATCTTTTCGATCTTCCTAGTATTTGTCGATTAACGAAAATCGATTAACTTAACTGTCGGAATTTTATTGAGATTTGTCGATTCGCGAAGAGCATCTTCAAAACATTCGAGAGTTCTCGTTACCTTTACAGTGAATTCATTTAATCAGGTCAAACCTGGCACTTTTATTAAAACAACGTGCTAGTCATCCATATTGTAGAGTTGGGTAGGATTTTAGGTTAGGACATGATTCCTCCTGATGTTTGGAGATAGGGAGAGAATCATGGCTCGCGTGGGCAGGGTCGCATCCCTGAAGTAGATCCTATTTGCTAGAATTGCAAATAGTGTCTACCCGCTACCCCTTATTTTTGAACATTTCAAGATTTCTAATAACAATTTTCATAACTTTAATGCGGTTTAAACTTTGACACGTTGCCTCAATGGCTAAGTCCATGTCAAACTAAAAAAAAAAAGAAACTTGTTAGGATTAGACCCACGGATTATTAGGTACAATCATATAATACCTTTGTAATATCTTTTTCTCAAATAATTTTGTGGGGATTTGCAAAAAGCAAATAGAGGTATCATCGACGAACATGTTAGCAGGGTCGATGTCGTAGCGTAAATCCTAAATGGTAGGTGGGTTGTTCAAAAGGTTGAAAAAGAGTGAGAGAGAGGAGAGCCGACTATTAGGACCATCACCAGGATGCTAAATGACATCGGTGGAGAGTGCTTAGTCCAGCTAAGGACGACATAAAGTTGCGTGTACGAAAATGAATGTTTGCTGGAATTTATTATTGCCGGTCCCGGCTCGTAATTCAAAGGAGGACTGGCGTTATCTTCATCAGTGACTGTGCACCGGCTCGACGGCTCACCGGTCTCTGCTGGCACTGCGTGAGCTCTCGCGAAGAACCAAACCACGTCTTTCGTATTAGAATATTTCCTTCCTTCTTTTAAAGGTTCCCCATACCAGTTCTCCTATTTATAAAAGAAATTAATCGGTTCTACGTGTCTGATCTTAACTCTATCCAGTTTTAAAAAATGGGATTAAATTAATGTCGTCTGATCGGTTGTCACAAGAACGACTTCATCATTCCGATGATGATGATCTTACATTTTTAACTGTTGTTCGAAACATTCAAAAGTATAGAATCAAGAAAAATAGGAGTTTAAAGTAAATCTTATTTTAGTGACTGGATCTTTACAACTTCGAAAAATATATATGCGCGAATCGAAGTCCCATCTGTTAGACATTTAAAATTTTATCTACGTAGCTTGATACGTAGGATGTTTTCCTGTAGATGGTCCGGATCTGTCGATAAGAGGAAAGATGCGAGTGGGTTTGGCAGCTATTTCGTGGAAATGCTCAATATTTTCGTCGGCGTTCGATCAGCCGTCAGAAGCAGGTAAGGACCTTGGAAAATAAGAGCAACAGAAGGCAAACCGACGTGTGGGAGTTACCCACGGTGAACGAGGGGCGGACATCAAACGAGTAAGCCACGGTTATATCGTTTGGAAGACTTTCTGTGAGATGGCGCTAGGAGTATTCTGCAATCCTGTTGGAATTCTTCGTTTCTTTTAATATTTTTTAATAATAGTTAAAATGCACAATTGTTAGATGCAAATGAACTGAAATATTTGCAGTGGTAAATACTAGTCAAAATAAATAATTAAATTATTATTTTCTCTCGTCTCGAATTGGGCTCAACTTGGAAACAACGCAGACACTAACAAAATATTTGATTTGGAATAAAATTAAATATATGCAAAAAGAAAGGAAAATTTACTCGATGACACAGACTTGAAAGAACAATTATTCCATCCGTTAAAGGACTCGAATCCTTTTCTTTGGAGTCTTGTGTTCCGTAAGAAGATATTCCAGGGTCAAAACAAAAGACCTAACGTAAGAATAAAGAATAGATAGCGTCGACGGGATGGCAGGGGCAACAAAATAGGCGCGAGACAGAAGAACGCAGAAGAAGTGGAGGTTCCCGTCGTCGATCTGAAAACGTAAACGAACAATGGTAAGTCCCATATCGAAGCAGCAACAGCAACAGCAACAGCAGCAGGAGCAGGAGCAGAAACAGCAGCAGCATGATACCAGAACGAATAACAGGATGCGAAAGGAAAGAGGGTTGACGGTGGAGGAGGAAGAGGAGAAGGTTAGTAAAAAAAAACCCAAGAAGAAGAAGAAGAAGAAGAAGGAGAGAGGGTGATGGGACACGATCGAAAGACCAAGAGAGGAAGAGAAGAAGAAGAAGGCGAGAGAGCAAGGCACGGCAGGACAGCAGGTGCTTTGTCACCGCGCGAGTAAATCCGGCCGGGTTCTGCGATGCTCCTTCCACCTTGACTCGCCTTCTCTTCGCCGTCCTCCGCACGCATGCTTTTGTACCGATGACGTCATTGAAATATGGTTGCCCTTTTTCTTGGCTCGGTGCTTCTTGGCTCGCGTACTACGAAGAAGAACAAGTAAGTAAGAGGATGGTGGTGGTAAGTTGGATCGTCGTAGGGCCCGGCGAATTGGAGAGTACGGGCCTGAGCAACCGGGCCAGTACAGCGCCAGGAGAGAACGAACGTTTTTGTTTCTTGGTGACATTTATTTGGGCGCGAGGGGACGTGGGTCCTCGCTTTGCATAAGTCAGGTGTACTGGTGTGTGAGTAAAGGCACCATGTTATAAATCCTGGCGCGAGGAGACTGCCCAGTGGCTACCTCTCACTCTCCCTCCTCTTTTTAAGCGTCCTTTTCTCCTTTTCTACGTCCGTACACCCGAAGCGCACTATGGTGTACCCTATTCTGCATATAATGCACTCAAACCAACGTTTCGCCCTTCCACCATTGTATCTCTTTCTTTTCTCTCAGTCCTTTTTCCTTCTCTTTTCCTCTATCCCTCACGGATCCCATGGTTGCTCATGTACGTCCCACTGGCGCAACCGTTGATGACCCACGAAAGGATCATTACCGAGCCAACGAGGTGCACACTGTATGTTTTTCTTTTTCCCATTCCTGCAACTCTACCCTAAGAAGTAACGCGTTTCTCTCGCCGGTAAGAGAAGGTAAAAGAGCAAGAGAAAAGAGCAAGAGAAAAGAGCAAGAGAAAAGAGCAAGAGAAAAGGGAGAGTATCCTGGCCGAAGGCTCGTTTGAATGCTACCGGCGGTACCGAAAACTAACGAGCTGATAAGGTTGCAGTTCCGCGAAGCCGTGGGCGGACAGCCGAGTAAATTAGACCGTCTTTCTGGAGACACGTTTCCGACCGATCCGGCTTTTCTGAATCCTCTGAATTTTTACCTCTCATCAGATGCGGATCGACGACTACTCTCGAATATATCGAATGCTGCGTGTGCGTGTAAGCGTATCTCATCCAGTATCCTCATCTTAATAAGTGGATTTTGTCGTTGGCCAAATAATCGAAAGACGAAAAACATCCCCTCCCCCTACCCCTTTTGTTTTTTTTTCTTCCCTCAACGACGTTGGTACTTATCCAATTTTTAGCAAAAGGAAGAGATACAGATACGGTTGAAACATTTCATCGGGGAAGAAATTTTCAGATCGTCGATAATATCCTCTCGAAGATGATAGAACGGACGAGTTAGGTTTGAAATCTTTATAGACCCAGATCGCATGAAATATCGCGATCGGTGAAGTTCTTAAACGATCGGAACACGTTGCCTTGCTGCTGGTGCTGCTGCTGCTGCTGGTGCTGGTGCTGCTCGTACGAGCTGAGATGCGATGCGCTCAGCTACAACTTCGTTCTAGCGATCCTTTAAAAAGATCGTTCCACGAACGAACCCAGTCCGGGCAATCTTAAATCGATATCTCGAGTGTTTAGTAGATTTAAGGTCGAACTACGGACACATTTAATCCGATCGTAACGGTCGATCCACGTTTCCCGTAGCTCATCGTAACGGACGGCAACTGCAGTTGCGCCGCACTCTACGTAATACGCGATAACTCTCCGCTTTCTAATAATTCTAACGAACTCTCGAGGACTCTATCGATTTCAGGCTACATAGGTATTACTTAGGTAATATAGTAAGTCAAATAGAACAAAAAAATAACTACTTTCCTTTTCGTGATCGATAAATCTATCTGTTCGTTTTTCATTTTTTTCTTTTTTTTTTCATAGTCACGAAAAAAGGATTAAAAATATATTCACGATGACCTAGCGTCGTCAGCTAGAAGAAGAGATAATACTCAGCAAGCTTGGCGAATCTTCTGGACTCCTCTCAAAAAAAAAAAAAAAAAAATAAAATAAAATAATAAGATAAAAAAAAAGAAAATAAGAAGAAGAGAAAAGGAAACATAAGACGTCGGTACCCGGCACTTTCGGTCTCGAATAATTCACATGGGGGAGCCGTTTAAACGTCGAGGCACGTCGCCGGACAGGTGTAGGTATCGATTAGCATAAGGTAACGACGAGAAAGGACGCGTAAACACGTCGAGTCTGGGCGATCGATGGATCATGATCGCGCCGATCTTTCCGGCGATCGTGATTAAAACGGACTCCTTCAAATGAGATAGAAAGAAAGAAAGAGACAAATCCACACAGCATTCGACGGTGGCCAACTTGGCATGCATCATTTGACTTTTTTTATTTTCTTGCTTTCATCTTTTATTCGATCGCATTTGTTTTTCTATTTTCTGTCCTTTTTATTTGCTAGCACAGAGAGAGAGAGAGAGAGAGAGAGAAAGAGAGATAGGGGGACTCTGCGAGTAACCTTGGCTGTGATTAACACCCAAGAAAGTAGAAACACCGGCTCAAGCATACAACCGAAGCGGCTGCAGGTTCAAGGTCGCATCCGTGAGAATGATCGACGAATCTTTTTCTCTCATTTACCAGTTGAGGTAAGAAAATGTCGATTTTTAGGAAGCTCGAATACAATACAGTGAATCTTTCTTCGTTCCTAAGAGAAAAATCAACGAAAAGAATGTTAAAAAGAAAATGGTGGATGGTGAAAAGGAAGTGAGGAGGGTAAAGACGATGATATCGAAAGTTTTACGCACATCGCGGATGTAATGGCCTATTACCGAGCACGCATTGTAACGAGCAGCAGCTTGGTCGATGTTAATGGGGATGGTGGTCTTTTTTTCGTAGTAGAACTTGCCTTCTGGTAGCCACCGAGCATCTCTCTCATTCTATCTTACCATAGTCTTTTTGTTTCTTTCTCTTTCTCTCGCGTGTGTACGGCTTGAGGAACGGCGACCCTTATAAGGGCTGTCACCATGTGTTTGTGTGTGTGTATGTGGTTCGCTCGGATAGGATAATAAGATACTACCTCCTTGCTTCTGGATCCTGGACAACGGGCGGTGGCCGTCCCGGATCGTGACCATCCTGTCACGAGGCGACGCACACCCATGCTCGTGCCATGGGCCCTTCTTCTTCCTACGTTTCTTCTCTCTCTCTTTCCCTTTCACCGATGGAAGAGAAAGAAGACTACACTCCCCCGCGGTTAGGTGCTGCTACGCGTCCTTGTGTGAGAATCGATAGCCCTTCTCTCTTACTATGGGAACATCTAAAAGTATATCCCCCTACATCCTGAGGCAACTACTTTTTTATCCTCTTTTTTTCATTAAAATAATGAAAATACAACATCAATGAGAAATGTGCTATTTTAAGGATTAAAATAATCATTTTTTCCATTGAAATCTCTAAAAAAAATACGACCAATCGATTAGAAATAATTTGAGAACGAATTAGCACAAATTTAATCTAATCTGATCTGATCTAATCACTAAGTTTTATTAAATATAATAAAATGAAGTTTAATCGTTGGAATTAGTTAAATAAATTTAGGGTAGCTTGAAAAACAAATACTTTTGAGGATGAAAGTATACGTATTTGCGTGTGGGTATGTATAGGGTGGTCGAGCATCGAAGTTCACGAAGGATCGAACGCACCAGGGCCTCTTAGATCGTATCGGTCGAGCGAGTTTACGTAGAAAGCCGCGTTCTACCAGCGAGCATCCAACCGATCGAGACAGGTCCACCCCTTTCCTCCACCTCCCTTCTGGACTTCTGGTATCGCACTACGAATCGTCTCCTGAATCTTTCGCGCATATATTATCGTGTACGGACTGTGCTGAAAGGTTCCGAGTCCTCCTCTTTTTAAATTATAGCTATGGCTATGGGTATGCATATCTTGATCGATTACCAACAATTATTTCAGGATTATGCAATTTTTAGGTATTTTAATATTGATGCAACCTATTTCCCGATATTAGTCGCAAGTTTTAGACAGGAAACAGTTGACGGGTGTTGTTTTATTCTTTGACGAAAAACCATAAGACGTTTATGGGTCCATATAGTGGTTGGTTGAAGCAAACTGATCGGTTCATAAAGCAATCAAGCTCGCAATCCCCGCAATGCTCGCAAATCAACTCGAGAGGGGATCGTTGGTTGGGTCATCTGAGCATTTCACTTCACCGCGGTTTTGCGGTGCAGCTTGAGAGACATAATGTTCCTGAAGAAAATATCATATATATATAATACACATGTACAAGGTGCTGGATACTTTTGCGCTACTTACTGGAAAGGTAAGTACTTACCTACTACAACTACTATTACTACATAGAAAGATCCACACACAAATATACACATGTGTAGTTGCGATAGGACGAATTATGGATCGGTGTATCCCATCGTGAAAGCATCGAAGAACCGAGTGCAACACCGAACCTTTTTCTTCTTCTTCGTCTCTCACGATGGTGGATGGACCGCGGTGTGATACACGCGAGGCGACGCTCTTAAATCACTAGGGACCGAAAGGCCCCTCACCTCATTCCCTTAGCTTGGAGAGACTGGTGGGGAGACATGCAAGATTGCCCCGAAGGGGTCTGCTAGTAAAAAAAGATGGATTTATAAGGGCCTGCAAGAAGAAGGCTTGGCGTTTCGAGGATTTCTCTCGTTTGCAAACTCTCCACGACGACGTATCGTATCCTATCGTATCCGAGAGTCTTACCTTATGCCCTCTCGCCTCATCCAATCACGAGTCGATCGCTGGAACCTTCCCTCATTCTTTCTATCAACGTATTTTTATATAATTTTTTGAGATCAGCCGACCAATCGTTAGGACTTTGAGAATATGACAGGACACCAAGTGGAAGAGAGAATCCTATGACATTTCCCTCGGGAGAGTTTCGAATACCTACACGTCCTCTCTGTGTTCTTTATCGTCCTTCCGGAATGCTTGATAACGTTTGATTTGTTTCAATCGTAAATATCAGAGACAAGAGCGCAATATGGGTCTTCCCCTTTTCTTTCCCTCAACAAAAGGGACGAGTAGGTTGAAGAGCATACGTGCTAACACGCGTGGGATCGCAAACTGCATCCTAGATGAGAAAATAATAATTTTATTATTATTAATAAACGCGTGTCACCACATCTTTCGTTAAATTTTCCATCATCACGAGTATCAAATTGTTGGAATACATTTAACATAAAATCTGCATATGTGAGTTTATGGGTCTTACTTAATAAAATAAATGATAACAAAATAAGTAGTTGAAAAATGATATGACAGTGTCATCATATATTAATAAGAATTTCCATAGATCTAAGTTTTACAAAACGTTAGATCGTTTAGAATGAAGAAAGTTGGTTGTTGTTTGTAAAGATTTACGATAGAGAAACGAGGAAGAAAATTTGTCGATAGCAAGGATCGATCCCTCTTCGTTACAAGCTCGTTACAGCTTGTATTAATATTTCAAAGATTCGCTTATTCGATATACAGGCTTGCGGCGATACGTCACGGATTTATTTAGGACTCTCTCGAAGAAACAGAGTCTTGCTGCTCGAAGACAGAAAAACAGGTTGCAATGCCGTAGGACGTGGCCCTAAATTCCAAAAGACCGATGATGGTACCGAACCGAGAAGGAAGCACCAACAGCTGGATAAAGAGAAACAACAGAACGAAGAAACGAGAAAGAGAAAGGGAACAAGATGGAGGGTGGAGTAGAATCGACGGGAATACACGGACGAATCTGCGCATCGTGGTTTTTCAATCGGGTTTCGGTGAGTCCTTTAATTCGTCGTCGCTCGAAGGATAACACTTTTTTCTTCTCCTCCTATCCCTCCCCCCTCTCTTTTTTATCTTTCATTTTTTATTCCTCCTATTTTCTCAACAGAAGAACCCCACTTCTTATACATGAGTTTGCGTGTGTGTTTAGTTTGAAACGGGAGACGACATAGGGACTTACTATACACGCAAATGTACACACACACACAGACGTAGACGAAGGTTTCACACGCGTGCACACGCGTGTAGAGTCCTCAGCGCGAGCCGCGTTTCTCTGCATTTGCATTCTCGGCGCAAGAGGTGCGCACGCCGACAAGACAGGAGGCATCGAATGTTTAATTCAAGATACGGCAAGAGAGACAGAGAGAGAGAGAGAGAGAGAAACGGAAGGAGATAGGGAGAAAGAGAGATGGAATGAGAAGAAGAAGTAGAAGGGAAGAGAGAGAGAGAGAGAGAGAGAGAGAGAGAGCGTAGGGTAGCAATTGATGGGACAGGGTGGCGCGTTTGTTGAGCTAATTACTGTAAGGCGAGGCGCTTACGCGCGCCGCTACATACAAACGGCATTAAAGGTGGTGGCCATCAATCCCTGTGGGGCCCCTGCCGCCCGCCAAAGTCCTCTTTCTCTCTCGTCTCTCGTCTATCTCTTTCTCTTACTCTCTCTCTCTCTCTCTCTCTCGTGAGACACGGTACCCTCCCACGGGATATGGGTGCCTCCAAATTAATTGGCAGGAAGCTACGAGCCGTACACGAGTGCCGCACGAATTTGCGAATTTCCTTATCCTGCTCGAATTCTCGATCCACCATGGAGATTACTTGAAGAAGCCGGCTGTCGTAACTTTTCAAAACTGTTCAAGTATTACATATTTTTACCTTTTTTATCCTTTTTTATCCTTTTTTTTTTTTATTCTGCTCGATAAATATAGACCGTTCTTCTTCTCTTTACATTTGAAATTCTCGAACTTAGAAGAAGAGAATTTCTTGTTTAAATTGTTACGAGCGAGATATTCAACGAAGGTGATTTTGATATTTTGGTATAAGTGGTAAAAGGAGGAAGAAGAAGGTAATGGCCAAATCTTCTACCTGACGAGGATCGCCGCTCCATGGTCATTAAGAAATTAATTGATGGACACGATCTACCGTCCTTTCGTATGTCGCTGCTGAATCCTTGATTCCACTGAATTTTCGATTCTGAATGTGAATTGGATTATTTCTTTAAAGGGTTTGTTCCATTTTAGACAAAAAATATATATCAGTATCTTTATACCTGTATTCGTTCAAATTCCAATATTTTTCTTTTTTCTCTCTCTCTATAGATTAACTCTTAAATGAAATTCACAAGTTTCGATATTAATTCGAGAAAAATAAAATACAATAAACTTCTTGAAAAAAAAACAAAAAAAAAAAAAAACAATAAAATCAGAACGATAGTCAAATTATTGAAATTAATTGATATTTTTTTTTTTTTGTATCGTTGATCAATCCCATGCATATTTATCTTTACCGAACGAATAAAAATCACTGGTCATTGATAAAATATTTTATATTCAAAGAAAATAAATTAGTATTCATATGATATATATATTTTTAATTTTTAATCCATTTTAATTCGGAATAAATAACAAAATAATACGCGTATATTATATTATACATATTTATATAACAATAATAATAATAATAAAAAACAAATATACATTAAAAATAAAATAAACATAAAAATGAATATTCCCATACATTTGGATCATCATTGATTTTTCTTTTATGACAAAATGAACAGCAACCAATCAGTAGTTGGTAACTTCAATTATATTTTAAACACAATAAAAAAGGTTGTAAAAAGGATTCTTAAATGATTACTAAGTTGATAATTAAGACGAGCCCGCACGCGTGTGCGTGAGTTCGTTCTCCAACACCCGCTGTCGAAAAGCAACGTGACATGGAGAAGCTCACGCGAGGAGAGAGAGAGAGAGACCTGTCCGAGAAGGAGTATCCTGACAAAATATATCGTTTCTCTTTCATGGTTCGACCTCCATGGAATTTCAGCGATTTTACCGGTGCCCAAGAATATTCCAAAGATCTTTTTTTCTTACTTTTTTCTCGACGCTTTCAAGAATCTTCAGGATTTTGTTCTAAAACGTGACACGAAAATAATCCAAACCAATGACTGATTGCTATCATTGAAGGCTAACTACCTACAATATCTAATGGAATGATTAGAAATGTTGTTAAATATATTTTCATTCTTAACATTGAAATAAATATATAAAACTATGGGAAAGAGTGTTGTTTCTAGATTTGAAGTCAAAGGTGTATATACTGGTTTCTCGAATCGATTCGAGATGGTCGAAATAATCGCCGTTAAAGGTTCGAGATTATCAAAGGGTGATCTTGTCTTTAGTATAAGTTTTCAAGTGTAATCGGAGAAATAAAGTCTGCAGAATTTCCCGATTCGCTGGACGCTCGACTAGGCTCGTAAAGAGAAGTTGCAGTGGTGTGTTCTGACGGTAACTTGAGGCTGCAGAAAGAAAGAAGGAAAGGAAAGAAAAGAAAAGAAAAGAAAAGAAAAAGAAAAAGAAAAGAAAGAAGGAAACAAGGAAGGGAAGATGCGTCGAGGACGATGGCCATCGTCGTCTTACCGACCCTAAGTCCGCTTACCTTAGTTACATCTTCATTAAACGCTCTACCTAACCGCTCCAATGTTGAGAGAATTCTAGTCAACTTTTTATCTTTCTTGTCCTATCAGTTTCTTTATCAGTACTTTCTAATAAAAATGTCTAATACATATAGGTTCTACTTCTTACAAAATTATCCCTTCAAACTTTTTTGTACGTTCAACCCTCTTACAAAATGGTTTCGATACAATCCGATACAATCTCATTGCGACAATCCACGTATATATATATATATATAAAATATATTAAAAATAAACGATTAAATTAAAATGTTTCTATACTTGCAAAATCAAAGCAACCAAGTGTCACACAAGTATCTAAAATATCTTTTGAATTGTCTCCGGAATTGGAGAGAGGTAGGAGGATGAGGAGGAGGAGGGATTCTTTGTTGAAAGAGTAACGTTCGCGAGTTTCAGGACCGCTTTGGTTTACAAGGGGGAGGGTCAGCGGTCTTCTTCGCCATCTTGAAAGGAAATTCCAGGTCCCCGAATGGCCGTAAGATCGGGACACATCGTTATGGGTCCGCTTCTCTTTCTCTCTCTCTCTCTCTCTCTCTCTCTCTCTCTCTGATTCTCTCGACAGAGGAGTATCGGGGCGGAGGACCAGGTCCACGGGCTGAAGGAGGACGCGGTCGTAAATATTCGGGCGCCAAATAATGCCGGTTCCGAGCGAGAGCAAGCGACCACGACTGCTGCTCGACCCGTAATGAAGGACATCCTCGTTAATTAGTCAATAAATTATCCTTCACGCTCAGGACTCGTGGTATCCCCCTCAGCCCTCTTCTTCTTCTCCGACGAGGTTCGTCCTCCTCTTTTCTTCCATCTATTTGTCGTTCCTTCTCTCTCTCTCTCTCTCTCTCTCTCTCTTTCTATCTTCATCCGTAGGTCTGTGTGTGTCTTTTCATCCTTTTTGTCCTGAGAGAACTACTACTCGAGAGCTGCATACTTTACGACACCTATCTTGCACGACAGCGAGATGCATTTCTCACAATCAGAGCCCTCGAAGACGGAAACGCGTCTTGTAAGACGATCCACGAGGTGGTCCATCCTCGACTTTCAATCACGTCCAATTTTTCGACGACCGGTATCCTTTCACTCAACCTTTCTCTTTTTATCTCTCCTTCTTTCTTTTTTTCTTTTTTTTCTTTTTTTCTTCATTCCTGTTCTTCTTTTCGTGGGAAATTTTCAAACTAACTTAGCCAACTTGTTATAATATTACAGTGCATCGGTCATAATAACAAATATGTAATAAATACATAAGTAATAACGAAACTAAATTAAATACGTACTTAGACGAGATGCGATAATCGATCGGTCGACCTCTTAACAAGTTGCAATGCCGGTTGCGTGTCGAAAGAAGATGCGAGTGTACTGCCGTTTTCCGGCAAGTAAAACGTGTAGAAACACAGAGAGAAAGAGAGAGAGAGAGAGAGAGAGAGAGAAAGATAATAAAAAGAAAGATGAAAATAAAAGTATCTCGAACGTAAGGAATCGCAATGGCGATAGAGATAAGTCGGATGGCGCGATATCGGATATTGTGAATTCTTTTCGAGGGCGGGAAATATAAATCCGCGCGCGGTAGGCTGGGTCAAGTTAAAAAGAAGAAGAAGAAGAAAAAGGTAAAGACAGGAATAAAGAGAAAGAGAATTCTTGTCGTTGGTTCTGGTAATATTGCGATCCTCTCTCTCTCTCTCTCTCTCTCTCGTTCTCTCTAACGTTGTGCACGGGGCATAAAGATTTGATCGTATACACGTCTAAAGTACATACCGTGCCACGTGACCGTAGATCACCTTAACTACTTCCTGGCTGTAGTAGTACAGTCCTACCGCGAGTCTTCAGTAAACGACAACTACAACAGATGCTAAGAAACTAGCATTTGCTATGCGTTCAACTTCTAACGCCTTGAGGAAACTTTATTTCATTTACAATTATTTCACACCCATAATTTATCCAAAATCCGATCCAAATTACCAACATTTTTATGAACTGTAAAAAACAGATGTGTTCAACTCGTAAAATAAAAAGGTTGAGTAGTTTTGTTCAACTTTTTTGTTCATCTTTACATCGGAATATTTCTTTTTGACAGCATATTTGAAGATGAACGATGCCCAAAAATGTGTATAGAAAACATGAAAGAAAAAGTCACGCAGAAGAAGCAAGAAATCAACTGAGAAACTTTCTTTTCACTCTTCTACGTATTGTATGCGTGTGTGTACAGATATATCGAGTTGTTCGATGTAAATAAAACGATACGAACCCACTCGTGATACCAGTTGCCGATAGGTATGTATATTCACGTTCGTCGAAGCACATTTTCATCGAGCTGATCCGTTTCAAGAGAACGCCGCTTGTTGAAGATGATCGTCTAATTTACGAACGTTCGACGATTGAACGCCTTGTGTTTGAACTTTCCCTCGTTCGGATCGGCTCAATTTATACGATCGCTTGCGGTAACGGCTCATCGCGATTTATTACTGGCTTCCGTATGTTTCTACTCTTTCCAAACGGTGCGTGCTTACTTATTTTTTAAGTAAAACTTTTTTACAAACGAGCTGATTTGAAACTCAGTGAAATGAAAATACGAATCTTTTCATTCATACAAATTCAAAGAAATTGTATCTCAGGAGTATTTAATTATAACTAAAACTATATTTAATGGGGCTCATCTGCCGGTTCCAAATCAGGAACGATCTCAAATAAATGAAGAACATAATTTCTGGCGTCTTCAGGATTTGGAAACTTGTCACTGTGATTGTCCAAAAGATGAGCTCGCAATTCTTTGGCAAAGTTCGTGCAAAATTGTTCAGTATTTTTCGTAACACAAAATTCACACTCGTAGATCGTTTTCCCTGGATGCAGAGTCTTCGATAGTATGTGTTTCCTAAGATTTTCCTGTAACAAAAGAAAAAAAACAAAGTAATAAATGTATGAAGAAAAGACAGTGAGAGAGAGAGAGAGAGAGAGAGAGAGAGAAAATAGTTGAAGTGTCTGGGTTACAAGCGTTGTAGAAAGAGTCATAAATAAATCGTGCAAATGCAAGGAGCCACGTTGTAAAGGCTTTTCATAGCTCTTTAATGGACAATGATCCAGTCTTAAACTTACGAGGCGTCTCGCTCGAACGAAAGTGACGACGAAAAGACAGTCAAGAGTGTTCGGTCATGGTGTCTGATTTACATCAGCTTACCAAACCATAATCGTGAACTACTTTGCCCACGCCAATGTGTTTTGTCTTCCGTACGAAATAGCATCGATATATTTGAAATTTGTTAGACCGTGACAAGCTCTTATAACCTACTGTTATTATCATCTAAGAGATTGTACAAGAGTATAATAATATATATTTGTTTAGTGGTTCTTATCAAATTTGCATTACACGTTAAAAGATACGAACTCGCGTTAAGTCTTATTACACGATAAAGGACATAACTTTGATATCCTTGTAAGAAGTTGGAATCGTTCTATCAAGTAATCAAACAAAATGATAAAGGAACCAACAATAATCAACTAACTTTTTTAAATTAAAAAGCAGTCATCAGAGTTCGTTTAATTGAACTCTTCTAACAACTTTGACAAATCATGAGAATAAGAAAAGAAAGATCTTCAAAATATTGTCCTTCCGTTCTACCTGAGAATACCTTATGAAGAAGAACCGATTCAGGGTTTGCCGCGATGCAAAACCGGACGCGTTCGTTGGCCATGCCATTGGCCATGTTGTTGGCGCATTTAAAGGCGCTTTACCCTCTCGGCCTAAGTAGCCGACCGTAGTCGTAAACATCTTCCTACCAGGCGGGCTTATACGAGCCGTTGATGGCAACGGCAACATCAAATTTAATTTCCCATAAGTAAATCTTTCCGCGGCTTGACCAGTGCTCCGTGACGTTGCCGCATTAAAGCCCCGTTCACACTGCAACTCCCCATAGGACCCCACTTGTCTATTTTCCATCTCTTATCTATCAAAGATAATAAGAGATGAATAAGAGATCCTAATAGATATATGGAAATGAACAGATGTTGTTCATAGGTGGCTCATGTTCCACGCGCTATCCCGTTTTACGAGTTTCAACAGTAAAATTACAGAGACCGCCGTAGCTTATTTCTCGTTGTCAGTTCCTTTCAACGTCTTCTACCGAAAGATTTCTTCCTCCTCCTCCTCCTCCTCCTCCTCCTCCTACCGATAATCATCCTTTTTCATTTGACGTAAACGTTCTCGTAATCTACGTGAATTATCGCGAATAGTTTCGATGACTTCTACGCATCTCTTTTTGAGCGGTACCCTTTGCCGTGCCGCATTTTATTAATTAAATCAACCCGCGATGATGATCGAATCGTATTCTTAAAACGATTTAAAAAAAATACAAAAATACTTTTCATCAAATTCTATGACAGAATAAACAATAAGGTTCCCATTGTAAATGAGAAATAATTAAATACAGGAAAGGATTGTACAATAAACTGTCTGGCAGGAAAGCTAAGAAATTCTCTGCAAGGAACATTAGCCGATTTTATGCTCACGATTCGTACCTATTTTTCCCGCTCCTTTTTAAATGATTTTTGTGGATGTATTTTTTTGTTGTTGTTGAAAATTAACGACCGGTAGCAGGGCGTACAAGTCGATAGCATCAAAGTCAAGCGTTTAAGAAACATAGATCGTCTCTCGCTTAGTTCGAGATAAGGTGTGCACGGTTGCAGTAGTCGGCTAGGAGGAGGTATACCAAGGTAGATCGATCTATCCGCGGCTAAAGCGCGCAATGATCGGAGTAATTCCATTATCTTAATCGGTAAAACATTCTCTCCATGAGAGAGAGAGAATGAACGAGAGATCCCGATAGAGTAGAATGGCGACGGGCTTTTATTATTTATTACATTGTTTCTCGAGCCACCGATATGCATCTGCGGATTTTATGCGCGTCCGAAGCTCGGTTCTATTAGTAGGATAGTTTACAAATACAAGTAAGTATTTTCATGTATCCTATACATATGAGATAAGTTTACAGGCTGATTCACGAATGTTATCGTACTTACGGAATACTCCAAATAAAATATAATATCTTACTGATTACGATTCGTGAATCAACCTATATATATATATAGTATACGAGTGAGTAAAAGACATAACATCGAACGATTTGAACATAACCCGTGGTAGCCAAGTAAGTAAATTCTGAAGTAACTTCTCCTAGCTGTTGTTTAAACGTACATCGAAATGAGAGCCACTGGAATGAGTTTATGTCGCTATCAAAGAGACACGGAGCCCTCGTATTCGAGTCGCATCCCAACTAAAGCTTCAAAGGACATTAGCATACCGGCCAACAGCATGGTATGAGAGAGAGAGAGGAAAGAGCCTGACCGGACTCCTCTTCTTCCGTGCGTGTGTGGGCATCCAGTGAGCACAATTAACTCGTTATCTTATCGCAACCGCGGCCGCGGTGGTGGCAGCGGTGGTGGCAGCGGTGGCTGTACGAGCACAGAACGCGACGCGGTCCTAACGTTAACGTGTACTTTCCTTAATTTACGCCACGACTATCCCTTTCCGATCCTACCGATACAAAAATTGAATCTGTTGACCGATTTCGAACATTTTCGGTTTAACATAAGAAGTCCAGACACTTATGTTCGATGCGAAACTTTGGGCTCAACTGATTTATCTCTAGTACGAATGTTTCATTTGTAATTTACTTTTATTATTGAAGATTTGAAAATGTCTAAGGAACTTACCAGATTATTGCAGGCGTAAGTACAATAACGACACTTGTACGGTTTGGTTCCCGTGTGCAACCGCACGTGTCGGCGTAGATGAAAACTAAGTCTGGTTCTAAAAGTGCAACCGGAGTAAGGACAGGAATGATATCCAAGTTTCTCCACGCTCGTTGACTCTTCGTGCCTGACCTGATGCCTGGAACGAGAACAAATAAAAGCGCCTTACGTACATAATAATAATAATAATAATAATAGTAATAAGATGGAAAATAGTCGAGGAGCGTGGGCGCGCGTGGTTTGCTTCGAAGACGAAGACGACGATAAAGTGAGTTAAAATGAGGGGCTCGAGGAGAGGAAAAAGAGAAGAAAAAAAAGGTATAGCTATATCGGCTGATATATTCGAAATGGCGGAAGACGTACGATCAGGCCGAGGCGCGGCTCTCGGGAAGTTCATCGTCACAGCGGGATCGGTGATTATGAAAGATGCGATATGCGTGCGCGATATTACGAGGGAGCCATTGGCCGTGGTGGCTACGCGTATATCAGCTTCGAAATGCATGACACGTTTAATTAAAATCCCGTGTGATTTACTCCGTTCCGCGGTACAAGACTGAGGTAGATAGACGGATAGAGAGAAAGAGAGAAAGAGAGAAAGAGAGAAGGAAAAGATTCGCGACACTCTGCGGCCTGCGTTGAGTTCGACTCACGTAGTAAGTACTCAATTCGCGATGAAATATCGCGTCGAGTATCACATCGAGTATCCACCGTGTGTGCCCGATCATAACGGGTTGCCCGCACTTAGTCGGCTCCTGCACGCAACTTCCGCTTGCTCGCCCCCACCCATCCTCCTCCGCCCTTTTTTATTTTTTCCCTTTTGACGCTCGCGATACTTCTTCTTTTCTTCCAAAGCTTGCGAGTGCAACTTTGCTGTCGTAGGAAATGAGATGAAATTTATTAGTACATATCGGTTTGCTATTCTACGACACAATACCCTTAATAAGGCTTAATTTAAACCGGGCTTGAGTTGATCGTTTGGCAAATTGCAATTCAGCTAACATTATGACTTAATCGAGACCCTGAAGAAAAAAATGAAGAAAAAAAAAATAAAATCGAATCGTTTCTCCTCAAACAAATTCATGCGAATTCCATTAAGTGTTACGTCGTTATGATGAATCATCGATCGGTTGTATCAAATTACTTCCATTTTCTTCGATCGATCGGGATCAATAATTAAATGCTATTCGTTCGATACTATCTTGCCGATTAATAGCAATATTAGTCTCGATCATCCACCATAACGTGTTCTAGTCGATTTAGATCGAGATCGAGTTATTGGACAAGGAACTTGCGTTTATACTTGCAAAGATATTCAACTATCAAACGTATGATCCTCCCCATAAGTATATTGATTCCCAAAGAAAATTGATTTGTTTTTATTAGTTTTTTTTTTTTTTTATAAATATATGCGACCCGTGTCGATCTCGTATACGTGCTGACACGTCCGTTGCATCCTCGCAATTAATTCGATCCGGCTTCCTCGAAGACATCAATTATACATACGCGACTTGCTAACATGATTAATGCTGTAGGAATGCATCGAACTCGGGTCAGAAATCTTGATTAAAATTAATGTCAATAATATTAGTTGGAAGGATGCTGATGATACAGCCAATATTCTCTCTCTCTCTCTCTTTCTCTCTTTTATTATTTCAACTAGTCAAAGAATCGTAAGAGGAATGAATCGTAAAATCCACCACCCACCCACGCGGAAGCATATAGTTTATCGATCTTTATAATTAATAATAATAATAATAATAATAACTGATCATATTAAATTATTGTTCTATTACCCGAACGAGTCGTAAATTTGTAATCGTATGTTTAACAATAGGATACCTGCGTAGTTGGGTCTTAGTTTTGGCTGAGTAAGAACAATGCACGCAGGGATATCTTCTATTGGTAGATGCATCGTCGTGGACCAATGAACGATGATACTTCAACTCGGAAGCTGTACGGAGTACAGTAGGACAACCTGGAAGTCCACACTTGTACTTTTTACCGGCATGTCGAAGCATATGTTGTCTCAATGCGTGCCTGAAACAAACGGATTAAACAAAATTTATTGACATATGTGGCAGATAGTGCATGTTGCAGTTTAAACAAAAAGTTATGGGTAAACAAGATCGTAGAGCCAGGTATGCCAAGTGTATTCGAAAAGTATTTCACGGGTGCGAGTACAATTTTTGGAATACCATTTGAGCATGGTTAAATGGCGTTGAGAATAATGATTTTGCTGGTTAAATAGGCACGCGCGCTTTCGTTAAGTTCGACGCGTAATAAGACAGGACAATGGGCCTACGAATGCTTGGTACGCGTGCGAGTATCGGGCCCCGTTTGCACGCCTTACGATCCGATCCCAGCTGTGTTGCATCCTATGTATATCAACCTGCCAACGTTAAGAAACAAACTAAAAAAATAGTCGTCTTTCCCATCCACACCCATCTCTTCTTTTTCAAATTTGTTTTTACGTTCATTGATTTTTCCTCTGAAGATGGTGTAAGTAAGTCAAAATGACGTATCGAGACCGGATCTTCTCCCGCTTTACCTCACGGAATTCTCATCGTTTTAGAAGAGGAAGCAAGTGAGGATTTATGACACCTTAATTAGGATACAGTAAGAGCACTGACTTTTACGGCTATGAGGTTAATTAAATCATCTGCTCGAAGTAAAGTGGAATTTTTAAATATAGGTAAGCCATATATATTTGTTGCCTATTAGAGTTTTATCAGAGGATTAAAGTTTCTTTTTAAGTATGATATAAAAATAAAACAAGGGAGGAACAGAATCTGAAAAGATCGACTATTTATAATCTCGTATAATAAAAACTAATGAGATAGAAATATTTTTTCTTCATTTTATTATTCCCCCCCCCCCCACGAGAGAGATATTTTCTTCCTCATATTTTCTAAGATAAGATTTAGATTTCATCTATATTATCGTTTCAAATATAAAACACATAAGGGGAAATTGATTATATAATTTAGTTAAATTACTAAGTACACATCGACGAATATCTACGTATCGTTGGATTACTACTTTTAAACAATGTCGTACAAAGGTAGATCGTTCATCGAACGAAGTAGAGTCGAGAACGACCGTTTCCCTCGTCGATGTTATCGAAATTGGCAGCAAATTTTCGAACACAAGTATCCAGGATCGGCGGTACTCGTATCTCCGGTTGCCGGCCGCAAGATCTCGATGTCGTTCTTGAGTTTGCTATTGGTGGTGGTGCTGCTGCTGCTGCTGTTGCTGTTGCTGTTGGAAAGCTGCTTGGGGACAGGACAGGAGGACGAAGGACGCTGATTTTTCGCGATGGTAACTAGCCGATATGTTGGGGAGTTTACTCGGAGAGACCGATCGAGAGTGAATGAAAGAGAAACAGAAAAAGAAGAAATAGAAAAAGAGAGAGAGAGAGAGAGAGAAAGAGAGATTCGAGCAAAAAGGTAGGGGAAGAAGGACGTTAGAGGATACTGGGAAGCGGTGAGTGGCAATAAGTGCGAGAGAGAAAGAAGAAGAGAAAGAGCTACGTGAGATCTGGGCCGTCCTAGAGGGAGAACCGGCCTACCCAATTGGCTACGCAAGTGTAACGCCAAGTTTTACAATGTCAGCGTATACACGCCCTCGCACGAACCTGGTCAACGTTAGACTATGCCTTGCACCTGCCAGAAAGAGAAAGGAAAAGAAAAAGATCCAGGTAGCAAGACTTGAGTACGCGTGTTTCACGAATCCTTTAAATCGAACCTGCGTGTTCGATGTAAGCATCTTTCCCAAGTATCCTACGTGTGCAACTTTCACGAGGGTGCATTGCGTGCGATCCTCAACGATCCTAAAAAATCCACTAGGATCGTGCCGACAATGAAGATTACGATAAAGTTCAGAGACGAGTTTGATGCAACCTTTCGTAGAATTCTTCCTGAGTAATCCGGAAATGAATCATACAATCGGTATTTTATTTCTTTCCTATTAGGAATTAATATTTCGATTCTGTTGGTTACTCTGTACATTGATTTCTTCTTTACGATTTACGGAACGTTTGATGAGAGAACAGGTAAACCTGAAGTATCGATATAAGATCTTAAAATTATATCTAACCATCTGTATACGATAAACCCTTCTTCTACATGTAATCTAAGATAAGAGATGTGTTCTCGATCTTATCGTTAACATCAAACTTTCAGATATAGTTGAAAAAGCATCGTGGAATATGTAAATGATGATTATTCGTTTTAAAACGTTGGTATATCATCAACGATCCATCGAGTTTGAATTCTCCTAGATGATTATTAAAAATTACATACAAGTAAATGGTAGATACGTAAATATTACTTAAGATACGTCCACGTGAAAGAGCTCATGTCCATTCGTGGAAAATATAAATTCCGTCCTTGAAAATCAAAGGTGCATTGGATTTGTTGCCACGAATGCGCTTGTAAATGACATAAACGATGAGTGGAACTTCCTTTCAAGATTGTTGATATTTATAGTGTAATCGGAAAATCCGTTCGAAGCTTTTCATTTCTATCTTTTTCTATACAACACATTTTTTCATACACGACGGTTGGTAATTGCATCTGAATTATCACATTCACTGTGTCCAGTAGACAAGACTTTTCCTGGGGATTGGAATTCGCGATAAAAAGTAATATTAATACCTGTGCCATCTTCTCTACATGCAGGTGCGCTTTCTCACGCATGAAATCCTTGTGCGAGTGCACGCGCGAGCGCATTACTGAGACCTCTCTTCTACCTATTGCCATTCGTATTTGGTTACCTGTTGAATAATAATATACGCGCAGTAAGACCCGAGATAGACTTTCCTTACACATTTTCATGCTAATAAATTTAACTACATGTATTATCATTTTTCAACTGTTGCATATTTTTTCATTTCGTTTGGTTTTCAGGAACTTAATCAAAGGTACCACTGTATTAAATGCCAAATTCTAATTTGCGATCATTTAACTGGTGCTTCAAATTGTATTCGCCATCTAGTTTCCATTCAAAAAACTAATTGATTGGCAAAACATATGAAAGCGCACGCAAGCACACACATGTCCAAGAGTGGGGATGCTACGATGCTACGAAGCATCGCACAAAGAAGAAAACGAGATAATAAGAAACAAATGCATACTGTTTTTCATCTCATTCTTGCAGACTAAATCCAACAGATGTCTCTTTTTAATGAAACATTGGTGTTTCATTTTCGTTTCACCCGATTCTAAAAAAGTTTTCACTGAAAAAATCCTTCAAAAAACTAGTCAAGACACTTTGAGAAATCTTTCAAATATTAATTACTTAGATTTATTCAAAAGTGTCGTGACATTTACATTCGTAAAAAGAAAAAGGTAGAAAAATATCGGACTTTCGGACATTAACTCGAATCAATTGGAGGATCTTTTCGAAGAAACATTGATCTAAGGAACGTCGATCGAATCGATTTGACGAAGGTGAAAGAAAGGAGCGGTGAATTACGACGACTTGTGTCGTTGTTGCTCAACGGTTTGGTTCTCGAACGAACACGTAGAAGGTGGTCAGATATTTATTTCAGTTTTATTTTATTCTCTCTATCTATAGTAGGTTGTACCAAAACCTCTATCCAATAGTGGCTTTCTGAATTCCGATAGAACAATATTAGTCTGAGAAACGAAAGTGTTAGTTGATTTGTAGATTTTGAAAAGACGTTGTGACGTTGAGTAGAAAGGCAAAGTTTGTAGATGTGGATAGAGACGAGGAGAGAACGGAGAGGGTGGCTTTCGAAAAGATGAAGAAAATAAGATGATGAAGAGGAGGAGGAGGAGGAGGAGGAGAAGGTTTGAGGAAAGGAAGAGGGCCGGTGTGTTTCGGTGGAATGTCGCAGGCGTGACAAGAGGCCGTTAAGGAGAGACTTGGGGCCGATTGGGCAAGCGGATGCGGTCACTCCGGATGATTTAACGCGACGTCTACCGTCATCTCGTGAAATACGTACCGGCTCTGAGCGGGGGCCATTTAAAAGTCTAATCTCTGGACTCTGGCGCGATCGTCGTTAAAACGAGCCGTCGATAAAACGATGACTCAAGTGCCATCCAGTGCGAGATCCAAAATATTGAAGTTTTGCGAAGCTTCCATTTTTTTCCAATTAATTCTAATCACAATTTTGCAACATTGTGTACTTAGTCAGTTAAGTAAAACCAATACTCAAACAGATTAGACACGCGAACACAATTTAGGATAGTTTAGTAGAAATCCGATAGCTTTTAAGGTTGCCTTTGATCAAAGTATAACGTTAGGTGGTACGAGTGGGTATCCTGTGATCGCGGCCGTATCTCAATTTGTATCCTAACGAAGTCGGATCCAGTCGGATATCGATACCACGGTATCCTATCTTTATCTGCCAGTTGCCGTCTGGAGGGCATAAATCTCGTCGACGATGTTGTTGTAGAAGAAAGAATAAAGAGAAAGCAGAAGAAGAAGAAGTAGAAAGAAAACAAGAAGAAATAAAAAGAGAGAAGAGTAAAGTTAGGGTGGTGGTGGTGGTGGTGGTGGTGGTGGTTGGGTGGAATGTACAATCAAGTCGCGAAAATTCGTATAATTAAAATCGAGTCTGGTTAGGGACTTGCAAGGAGCCATCATTGAGAATGGTGGTAGCTCAGCGAACCCGGTGATGCCGTGGCGTCATCATCGGACGTCCGCGCTTAGGGGTTAAGGATAATCGGTTATGTACACGAACAGAAAGAGAAAGAGAGAGAAAGAGAGAGAGAGAGAGAGAGAAAGTATGCGATATACAGAGTGACGTATAAGTTAATATCGGACCCGATCGCTTCGAGATGGGAATTGCAGAGCCAGTGAAGCCGATCGTGTAGTACGCGCTGAGTAAAAGGAGTAGGAGGAGGAGGAGGAGGGAAGCGGATGGGAGCGAGCGAGCACGGGCATTAATTAAAAAGGTTGTGCATTAAAATGATTTGTTTTAATTGGCTGAACGCGCTGAGGTATTTATGGCCTCTTCGTTCTTTCGTTCCTTCATTCGTTCCTCCGTTCATTCGTTCTGTCGAGCATCGACTTATCTTTCTTTCTTTCTTTCTTTCTTCTTCTTCTTCTTCTTCATCTTCTTCATCTTCTTCTTCCAACCCGGCATGCTCGTTTTTACTCCTGGTTCGAGTTCTCGCCCTAGTCCCCTCCGCCACTGACCTCTTCGATTATCTCGAAATCGGACGATCGTTCATCCGGAGGCCGAGGCGAAGAGCTAAAAGGTGATTCTCTTTTGGCGGGAAGAACCGTGAAACGCTTCATAAATATCCGCCCGCGACAAGTGGATCTTTATTACTACCCGTGATTTACGCGTGCCCTTAGTTCTATACCATTCTCTTTTCTATTCCACCTTCAAAACTCGTATCTCTCTTATTTTTCAAACATACATATGTATGTATGGTAGGCGAATCGAGCCACCTATTCAATGATTTATTGCTTCTTATCAAGAAAACGTCAAGTATCTCGAATAGAGGGATTGAACGATCGGACGGATCGTAAAAGGCTATCGGTATTATATTCCCTTTTAGACTAGTAGTAGTAGTAGTAGTAGTAGTAGTAGTAGAAGTAGAAGCAGCAACTACAGGAAAAAAGAAAAAAGAAAAAAGAAAGAAGAAGAAGAAGAAGAACAAGAAGAAGGTCGATGCGGAGATCAAGGTCTGGAAAGAAGGTGGACGTACCTACGCGAGCTTGGCCGATGCAATTAACGAGGAGAGTCGCGAACTTGCACAGGAGGATGGCCAAGAAAGAAGCGGGGAAGGCAAGGGGAGGGGGAAGAGGAGGAGTGATACTAGAAACGTTAATCCTTGGTGGAAGAAGCCGGTGAACTCCTTGGTGGATAACCGGTGAAGCTGCCAAGGTGGGTGGAATCGAGGATTCCAAGGGACGATGGGCGAGGTGGGATCGTGATGGCTCGTGATGGCGGTGGGGTACGCTCATGGAAGGATGCCGAAGAAGAGGAGGCCGGACCAAAGTGAACCGAAGGTGATGCATGGCCGACGGTTCCTACGGCGGCCCTGCAGACCAAGAAATAAAGAATAAGAAGAATATCCGCTTCGCCAGCTCGAAACCCGGCCCCCTGGAGCAAACGCTGTCATAACTCAATCCCACCTTCGTCGGTTCGTACGTCCGTCCGTACGTCCTTACGTCCGTCCACCTCTGTCCCCCTAACCCTTCCCCTTTTCTTCTTCTTCTTCTTCTTCTTCTTCTTTATCCCTTCTCCATCTTATTCTTCTTATTCTTCTTAGTTTCTTATTTGCTTTCCTTTTCTCTAACCTCGGCACCACTCCGATGTGATCGTATCGAACTTCTCAAACCACGGTGTTATATTCCACTTGACTAATATTCCAAACTGAATTATTTTTCATCGAATTAATGTTTTATTTTTTAACAGAGAATTAAGAATTCATTTGTAACTAATATCAATTTCACGTGTTTTCTTTTATCTACGTAAAGTACGAATTTAAGTATCAAAAAAGGTTGATAAACTGGTACGAATTGTATCTACCTCGATGATTTATTTAAACGTTACGAAAAGAGATAAAGGCGTCGAGAGGAATCGTAAAATCGATTGCGTTCTCCGATCACGGAATTGATACATAAACGAAGAAATAAATCAACGAGATTATACGATCGGATCATTCACGATGTTTCTGCATTTCAATCGCGATAAATCGATACGATCGATAAATTCAACGCGCGATCGTCGTTTTAAATAATACAAATTTTTCTTTAAACAAAAAAAAAACATTGACGATCGATCCTTTGTATTCGAAGGAATATTATTTATGCAAATTTTGGATTAAATGATTAACGCATGAATCGTTGAATGCGGGTCGCGACGTTAAAGCATGAAACATATTATCGCTACCGATTACAAACGAGAAATTATTCCGGCTATCCCCACCCGGGGCAATGTCGAACAGTCGTGGACGCGCGTGAAAATATGACGTAACGCGTACCGTTATTATTTACAACCGCTACGGAATCATAAACCAACTCCGATTTACGTTTACCGCACAGCTGAATAAGTAGCAACGACCGGTTTTACGAAGGCTGCTTTAATTCACGGTCCACTTTAACTCGCGTTTTACTCTCACAACGTAATCCCCCTTGCGTCAAAATCTCTTTTTTTAAATTCAAACTCTACACTGTCATCATGTACAAACACACAAAACCGATCGTGTTTCACTATTCTACAATCACGATAACTTTTATCTTCGTTTTATTAACGACGAATTTTTCAATTTGAAATTCTTTCTACTTTGTGCATTGGAATAAAAAAAAAAAAAAACTGTAGACATAAATATAAAGTAAGGTAAGATTATTTGTTTTTATGAAAAAAACCATGTCAAAAGTGGTCGCAAATCTTAGGGAGAAACCCGGATGCGCATTGGTTTCTGTCAGGAGCGTGAAGCTCGTTAAGGGAGTACGTGACCGCTCGGTGGAATAAGTTGGAATTAACGCGAATCCTGATCGAAGTCCTTTCTCTGTCTCTCTTTCTCCCCTTCGTAGTATCTTTATCTTTGTCCTTCTCGTCCTATCAGGTTGAGACAAACGGAAGAGAAGGAAATTTCGTCTGGTGCAAGGGTAGTGAACGCGTAGTTCCGCATAGCCGCTGATGTTGGAAGTTTTGCGAAAGTGTACGAGAGATAGAGAAACAGACGCATACCAAGAAAGAGAGGGTAAGGGAAAGGGAGAGACAGGATCTAGCTGCCGCGTCATGAAGATTAGGAGGGTGCTTTCGAGGGGTAGTAGTGTAGGAAAGTGGCGTCGCCTAGTACTACGGTGGAAGACCAGCGAAGGGGTGGTTAACGCTTTCCAGCCGAGGCTCAGAATAAACAACAATATTATAACGCAAGCTTAATTGCGCCAGAGGGCTCGGTAACGGGCGCATAAATCGGGACACTGAGCTCGCGCGCGCGCACCCTCCAAACTCCTGCTCACTCTCTCTCTCTCTCTCTCTCTCTCTCTCTCTCTTTCTCTCTCATTCTCTCTCATTCTCTCTCATTCCGTGTCTCCCGTTTCGTTTCCTCGTTCTCGACCGGCGCCATCCCCTGGCTACGTACAACGCTACTCTACCAAGCACCTTCTCTCTCTCTCCTTTCCTCTTGCATGGTCTCGGAGTAGGATTCATTTACAATAAACATGTCGCTCGCTAATTTCGTCGGCGGAAAAGGAGGCATCTCCGGCAGGCTCGGCATTTTAACCGCGATCTATGTCGACGCCTCCTTTTCCCTCCGGGTAGAAAGAACCTCGTCGATTATACCCCGATAGTTCCAACGGATTCGAAGATAAGGAGAAAAAACGAACGGACTCTAAGGTAAATCCTGAATTATTGAAGAAAGACTGGAAGGGCTTAAAATTTGTCTCTCAACTTGCTGGTGGTGGTGGTGGTAGTAAGAATGTACAAATTATATGTAACCTGCTTATGTGAGTAAAGTATATATGTAATTATGTATGGATATATATGTGTGTTGTAAAACTGTACGCATCCTATTCGGGATTCCAGAAGGCCGTTTGGTGGCAACAGACAGGCGGTTCGGAGTAGAAAAATGTTGAGTCCGCGGAGAAGCTCGAGCTTAGGAAGCGTTGCGGTTTGGCGACGTTACCATTCGCGAAACGCGTGAAACAAGAACGGAGAGAGGCGAGAATGCAAAAGAAACGAAACAACGTGAAAGAGAAAGAAGGTGAACAGGATAAAGAGTGCCGGAGGTGTATGCTGGCTTTGTCGAAGGTAAAGGTGCAGAGAACCTGCGACTGCTAGCTGAGAGAGAAAGAAGAGAGAGAGAGAGAGAGAGAGAGAGAGAGGAAAAAGGGAATGGGTAGTTCAGTCTAAAGGGGTAGAGGAGATGGTTAAACGAAGGGGGTAGTAGGATGGTTTGGCCGTTAGGAGGATGGTTAGCAGCGTGGGCTTTGGCTATATCTACGCGTTCTCGACCACAGGTCTGTTTTATTTTATGAATTGCAATATTTCACGCGACAACTGGACTCGCGGGGCAGTCACCACTAAACTGTCTGCATACGGGGCCGTGCTTACCGCGTGCCATCGTACACCACACAGTGCGCGCACCATCGTCGCGCACGGCTACTACGCCAAAACGATGGCTGCTATGGAAAAGAACAGAGAGAACGGGAATGGGATAAAGAGAGGGAGACAGGTAGAGAAACGCACATACCCAACTCGCATGGCACAAAGGCCATGGGGCCGAGAGAGGGAGTCTTCCCACCCCCGGTGAGTCCAACAACTCGAGAAAAAAGCTTTCGTTCCGGCGACACTCTGCTGGACGTCCTCTACTACCATTCGCTCCGAAAAAGAGGGAGACCAACAGCCACGCATTGTTCCTCGAGAGCATGGACAATTCTCTTCCTTCCGTCTTTCTCTACACAAGAAGTAAGAGAGCAGGATTTAGGGTGTCTATGGGGTGATCCGTAAAGACGACACCGTGCCTCGTTAGCAGCTAGAGGTGCAACAGAATGGTAACGGTTACAAAGACAATGGTGTCCCTTTGCTCTGAAATTGAACTCCCTTTCTACGGGAATCTTTTACGCCATCCTAAAACTACTATGATGATTCGTTGAAAATCAGTGTAGAAAGGTCCTGTAAATCTAGCTCGGTATATAGGATAAATGTAGGATTTCCGAAGAATGAAGGGAAGACGTTCGACGTGGAAAGAAGCAAAGGTGCATTAGAATTTCTAATCTGGGATCTATGGTCTTGCACCGTGGAAGGTTCCCTGCATAGGACGATATTTATTCGTATGGAAGAAGTAGGATCGCGTCTGGATGTTAAAGCATCCCGATGAACGCGACGGCAGGCAGGGCCTGCGAGGTTACGGCAATCTCACCCAGTATGCCTATCTGCACGGTGTTTACCTGACCAGGTACGAAGGAGGTGGACGCGCCATTACTGCTACGGAAGATAAAAGATACGCGCGCGCCACGCCGCGGTCCATATATGTAAATACCTCTGGGGAACGCGTGTACACGGTATACGTCGAGAGAAACGGAGAGAAAGGAGGTAAGAGGGTTGGACACCGCACCAAGGGACACCGAGGGCACTGCTGGAGGGAAGAGCAAGCGGGGGTGCTGAACGAAGCGAAACCTACGGTCAGTAACTCGCGTATGTAACATACTATCTTGAATATGCGCATACATCGCGAACTGGTCGCGTATTCTGAGAATTGGGTAGCCGATCGGTTGCGCGGGAGCTGCCCGTCTCTTCGTAATTACCTTCTTTCTTTCTTTCTAGATCCCAGCCGCCGACCCTCTGCACGACCTTCTCCTTCCTCTACCCCCTACTTGCCTGCCTGCCTGCCTGCCTGCCTGCCTGCCTACCCTTCTTCTTCTTCTTATTCTTCTTCTTTAGATTCTCCTTCATTCCACTCTTCTCTTCTCTTCTTTTCTCTTTTGCTAAATAACACAAAACGAGTACAGTTTCACCCTCACCTTAAAATGACTGTAACTTCAACGATTCCTTGGGAAAGCATATTGAAGACGAAGGACATGCTGTCTTCCAAGGTAAAATCAGGATACCAGAATACTTGTTCCGATAGATATCGAGAACGGAACATAATTTTCCAAGCGATACTGACAAGCTGATCTATGAAATGGCAGTTGAGAGTGGTTTCCGAGGGTTGGTGGTAGTACGCTCATGGGTTGGATGATGTAATTCGTCGATTAAGTAGTTCATGGACTTTGAAAACTTTTCCAGAGATACGCGTTGCTTTACGAGAACCTTGTCTGACGTTGTACGAACAAAGACTACTTTTCTATAATAATATATTTTTTGTTTGTTAAAAAATCGAACGAACGAAGTTCAAGAAAAGAGAAAAGGATAAAACATAAGGTGTTAACATTTGCTTTATAGTCGACCGGCTCTCTCTACTCGGAGTACTATAGCAATGTTTTAATACTTATGTCGACGTCGTGCAACTCGCGAACGTTTGCGAGGGGAAGGTTAACACGATGCGAGGCGCCCTAGCTGTGAGCTCCCACGTATAGGCGCCTACCTGAATACATTAGTATTAGAGAAGGAAGAAGAAGAAAAAGAAGAAGAAGAAGAAGAAGAAAGAGTAGGAGGGTGAAGAAGGAGACCATATACCAACTCGCGGCTCATAATGCAAGCCCGTTAAATACTATAGAATGACCCTTACAAGCTCACAACCCACTATGAGATGTTAATACGAGCTGGTGTCTTGCAGAAAACACACCTACCGCCTCCCCATCTTCGTTTCTCTATCTTTATCTTGGTACGTCTTCAGGTTTAACTCCGCTGTTCCTTTTTCTCTTATACTCGCCAACGGATACGGTCTTTTATTTTATAGTTATGCAGCAAGGACACTTTTACTACGAGTGCAAGCGGACATTTCGCGGTTTCAACTCGCGGTAAACGTTTTTATTGTCCTAAGCTTTTTATTCCGACCTAATGCGTCACCGTGATCCAAAGAATTTCTACAGTCGAATATTGCTCGTCATTAATGTTAACAGTTTAAGCGACGGTGACGAGACGTCTCATTTGTTATAGCTTTCCTATAAGAATTAAACTAAGTTTACTTACTTGGTGTAAAAAGCATTGTCGCATTCCGAACAGACGAAATTTCTTCTGCGATGAACCTCGTCTGACCAGCCAGTTATCGAAACGGAGGAACAATTTCTTTGATGAACATTCAAATCAGACCTTCTTGCAAATGACACGTAACACTTGGCACACGAAAATGGACGTTCACCTGTATGCATTCTGATGTGGTTCCTTAGGGACGCTTTGGTGAAACTTTTTTTACACAGAGGACACTGATATTTAATTATTGATTTGTTGTCTTTGTTTGATTGAACTCCGTCACTATGAAGAACCTCGTGAAATATTAATTCTGCTTGTGAATCCGTCGAGAAATGACAAGTGTTGCACTTCCATTCTTCTTTTACCACTGTCGTTGACTTAGTATCATTCACTTCCTTTTTCTTGCTACACTTATTGTCCCTGGTGTGTCGCGTTACGTCTTGCGAAAAAGCAAAGAGTATTCCGCATTGTGGACACCTGCAAGAATTTCTTATTAAGGATAAGAACAATGTATACTTATAAAGTAGGTATTTCACACCCAACAAACCCAAAACTAACCTGTGACACAAGTTTGAATGCCTTTTCAGAAGATGTTCCTTGTGTTCTGCAAGAGTTGATTGTTTCTCGTCGCAGTGCGGACAATTTTTATGCGTTCTCTTTGATGATTTTTCAGACGAGGATTTGAGTTTTTTAACAATTTCCTTGTGAGTTGAGGTTCTTCTATGAAGAACGGCTTCTTGAGCAGTAGCAAAGTTCATCGAACAAAAAGAACAAAAGTAAGGCGTTGGTTGCGTGGAAAGGGCCAATTCGTTCTTTTCGCTTTCCTTGTTAACGTGACAGGTTAACTGATGGCGTTGAAGAGATACCAAGGACCTCACGACTTGGGGGCACATGCTGCACGTGATACGTTGTTGATACTCGTCCGATGCTGTGAGACTTTCCTTGTGTCCTGTCTCCTTGACGTGCATTCGCAGCTGCAGATTATATCGGAATTGACGGTTGCAGCTGCTACAGGGTAATGCTTGTTGACGACTGATTACCACCGGTACCGAACCGTTCATCATTGATACTACGTCACGATGACTCGTGCTTAATAAGTGTGTCTCCATTGTTTTACTGTCAGCACACCAGAAATCGCAAGAACCACATCTATAGCTTCCACTTATCTGCAACAATTTATGTCAAAATAAAATATCATGAGTTTGACGACCCTAATGTTCATTTCAACATCACGAAGATCATATTTACTTTTTCTAAAGTTTTAGAATGAAGTTCTGAACGCCAGTGAAGTAAAAAAGTTTCTTCGGTATTACAGTAGAAACGACAAGAAGCACATTGGAATGGACATTGGCGAACTACGTTCCCCATGTTCTCCAATAGAAATCGACGCGCCCTTGGACTCTGAGGATTTATTCCTGCCACGCGGCAATGGTAATGGGAAAGCAAATGTTTGCCCATTTGAGCTTTTCTCACGCGAGCGTGACACATCTCACAGGAGAGTACTTCTTTTTCTCTTTTACGAGGATTCTTCTTGACTTCTTTATCTTCGGGTGTAGGTTTGCTTTTCTGTAAATGTAGACGTTAGATTAAACTACATCAAATTTCGAACATAATCATTTTATAGAGAAAACTAATTTATTGTACAGGATGTGTCTATTTTTCTTGTCTTATTATTATAGTTTGAACATCAAAATCTGGGACACCGTGTATATTGTTAATACAAAATAGGAACAATTATTCTTTAGATAACTAATATTAACCTCAGCTAGGGCGATTTGCCGTCGCGTCAATATTCTCCTTGCGGTACGTGGTAGATGAACACCATCGTCGATCTCACGAATGCTTCTTCGAGCATGCAAGTCAGAGAGAAGGTGCCTGTTATAGACCAATCGCGACGCAAGCTTCCTGCCGCAAGGATTGCACCAATATCCCGAGTCGATATCCGTTTGCGTACCCGGTATCCATTTTCCTTGCGTGTGTTCTGGTGGTGGTTGTCTCGCTGTATTCTTGCCCTGATAATCCTCATCTTTCTGCAATGAGTATTTCAAGATAATTATGGGTAAACATTTGTACAATTATTTTTGTTTCTTTACCTGAGCTGATTCCGTGGGCCTCCACTTGCCACCTGTGTAACTGGGAGGTGGGTGTTCCGAATGTTGATCATCTTCAGCTTCTACCTCGTCGTCTTGTAACTGAGCTATATTTTGAGGAAGATCATTCAAGCCAGGCTTCCATTTTCCACCTGTGTGACCTCGTGGTGGTCTTTCCTGATCTTCACCGTCGTCGGATTCGGAATAAGATTCTTCCTCAGCAAGATCTTCGTCTAACATCAAGTCTACGTCCTGCTGATACTCGAATTCATCATATCTGGTTAAATCTTTATTTTCATTATTTTCAACAAGATCTGCTAGTATCGTATCATCTAACCACGTTTGATGATCTTGTTCAATTCTTTGATTTTCTTCAGGCCTTTTCCTATCGGTTTGTTTCGAGTCAGTAACTAAACCTTCTAAAGAATGTTCTGGTTCGTGTTTGATAGGAAAATTCGATCCTTCAATGTTAATAGTTGAATGTCTAATCGATTGATTCAATTTGTTCGAATTGACAGTAGTCGTGGATTTATTGGCGGTTGAAGTAACGATATCGGAGAACCCAACGAAAGACGGAATGCAGAGATGTTCCTCGGGATCGTCCAAGTCTGTATCAGCTGGTAACATACTGTTAAGTTTTTCTTTGGAATCTTCAGTTTCCGCAGGTGTCTTTTGACCTTTCTTTCGTCGTTCATTTCTCTTGTATTTCCTATTATTCTCTAATAGAGTATTTGTACGTCTAGGATTTGGTTTCGAACTGCTCTGCAATTCTAACGAACTGAAGAAAGCATCTGCATTGAGTATTTCTGGATAAGAGACAGTGGTTGGAGTTGAGGGTGATTCTCGTGCGGTTTCAGCTTTGTCGTCAGGTGGACGGCATCCAGATTGACGATGACGAACATAATTTTCTAATCCGTGTATCGTAGCGTGACACTTGATACAAAAGTGTGTATCGTCGTCATCCTCGTAACCCTCCATCTTCCATCGACGTATACTAGGACAATCCCTTGGTTAATCATTCTTTTTGTTTTTTTCTTCACCTTTCTCGTAATTATCTTTAAAAAGCGATAACGCCGTGTTAGATCGCACGACTCGATTCCCAACTATGATCATCCCTGGCGATCCATTTGCATAGAAAGTATTTAGCAACTGTGAACGCGTAATAAGCACGTACTACTTACTTTAATCGTTCCAATTATTTCAAACAACTTTTATCCCGGAAAATTTGCGTTATCTCGATTAACAATTTTTCCAAAGAAAAAAGCATAGGCTAGGACCCGTGTCCTAGGAAAGAAAAGGTTCTCTTATGCGTTCGTATCAAATACAATTGTTCCAATCAAAAGATGAAACGAAGAAGAAGCGAACGAAACGGATAGTAAAAGGGAACAAGAAAAAAACTAAATAAATGGATATAAAGAAGTGGAGAAAGGAGTAAAAGAGAAGGGCGTTAGCGAACCGCAGCGGGCAAATTGAAGGACCGATATTCGCAGAACAGAAGGGAAACAAGTTGACGCTTCGCACGGGCTTCGGGGGGGTTGGAAGATCGGTCGATGCCGCTTGGCCGTTATTCGGACGACGACACTTCGCCTCCCACTTCCTCTCTCCCTTCAACCCCTCACCCTCTTTCTCTCTCTTTCTCTCTCTCTCTCTGTTAGCCTCAAGCAACCCCGCACCCCTTGGCAACCCCGTCCGCAAGCCGTCCTTCGCCACCTTCACTCCCCTCACCAACCAACCAACTCACCCTCCGCAGTGTTGCGCCCTTTTCTCCGCGAGCCACCCCCGCTTGCTTTTACAAAGTCTGTGAACCGGCAGCAGACCTCCTCTCTTCTACGTCTCGCGTCTTATTAAGCTAACAAAGAGAAACAGTAAGAGAGAGACAGAGAAACGTCGAATGAAATTTTCATCCAACCAACAGCAGTCTACTCGAAATATCTTCTTCTCTTTGTCAAACTGATCGACGCGAGTTTATATTTGCACTTATTTTTACTTTCATCTTTTCATTTTAGGAAACAAAAAATACGATAATTATTTCTATTGTTCTTCTACATTAAAACATGATTTCAAATAAAGATTACAAAATTTGTTATAATTCTAATCATGATTTTAAACTATATATGCAAAAAAAAAAAGTGTTCGTATAATCGTTGTTGAACGTTTATCCGCATCGTCGTTCGAACAAAAGACTTTCAAATGGCACGTATTTGTAGATTCGTGTTATACGAAAGGGACAACGTTCGAGGAGCAGAGTAGAAAGAGAAAAGGGAGAAGGGTGGAAGGAGAAGGGAAAAGGGGAAAACCTGAAGAGAAGGGTGTTCTCGGAGACTATCGCGGAGAACTGACGCGTGCGCCACCAAACTTTCTATCCCCCTTACAGCGTTAAGTTCAGTCGATATGTATTGTCACTTTAAAACCTACCACTGCTTTACACAACTAGATGCATACAAAAAAAAAGAAGAAGAAGAAGAAGAAGAAGAAGAAGAACTAGTACCTTTATTCTCTCTGTTCTTCATCATTAATTTAAAAAATTATAACAAATCTTTGAGCATGTGTGCCAAACCAAAAAGAATTTCGTCAGGATTAGTTGATATGAGGAGAAGATATTTGGCAAATTGGAAGGATCGTACACGTATGCGTGTATGCGTGAGTGTATCTTGAATATCGTGTAAGTATATAGATACACATGTACAGAGGGATAACGTTACGAAGCGTAGAACGAAGAAGAGGGTGTAGAGGGTTGGATGAAACGAGCCGGATGGATCTGTTGAGATTTACGAGTATTTGTTGAAAAAACAAAGAGAGCCGTTAATTGGCCGATGGTTCGTGAACAACGTTGGAGAAGTCGATACGTCAATATGATATCCAACGTTGACATATCGCGTTCGAGTTGGGAGTACTGAGTTTTCGTTAACTAGTTATGGGTTTGTAGGGGTAGCATTATCGTTCTTCGTTGATCAATTCTTTTCATTACGGATTGGAATGATGGTAAAAAGTTGGAACACCTGCTGACCCTTCAAGACAGAAAGAGAGATACACTCAAACAAAAAGAGAAAAAAAAGAGAGTAAGCTTTCAGAGAGACGCTTTTGGAAAAAGTGCGAAAAGTAATGGTACGGCACGTCGACGTGGTCACCTAGCGATCCATCCAACAACGTCGGCGGAGAGAAGAGAGGAGAAGGGTGGAAACTTGTTGAACGCGCGAGAAGTAGACGAATTTCTCCGTGCTTCGAGGGATCCCTTGTGTAAGAGAGAGAGAGAGAGAGAAAGACAGGACGATAAGGAAGACGAACGTTTACAAGAAAATCCGCGACTACCTTCTTCGCAGAAAGCTACGAGTAAGAAACTAAAAAAGGATATCAAATAAATGATTGATATTTTTGTTTAGCTATATACACACCTATATCTACGATTTAATTAACCATAATTTTTTTTTTTTTTCAATGTAATTAAAAGAACTCCATTGATTTTCCTACAAATAAGATGAAACGATCCTTTAGACCCTTCCTCTACCTAACATCCTTTCTAATCCAATCGGAATGATTGAGAATTTCCTGTTCTTCTCGTTCCTTAATAATCATCACGATGTACGATAATCAAGACGAACCCCTCAGACACGAGTTCAACATAACGAACGAAGAAACGAACTTTCTGCTGCCCCTTTTCTTGAACACCGCCATCGTCAAAATCGAAGCTTCGAGTCGGTGAAAATGAGGAAAAAGAAAAGCAGGAAAAAGAAAAAGGAGATGAGAGGAATCCTTATGGGACTCGTCGAACGAAATTAGACGATCCCGATCTTAGCCAGTGAGCACCCAAGACTCTATTCCATTCTTTTTCTTTTTCCAACTAACAACTAAGACTCTACGAGATTCTGCTGAGAGGACCTAAATCTAATACGATACTCGTTGTTTTGTTATAAATAAGATTGCGTTAGTTTTAATCAACTTTGAAGGGATAGAACAATGATAAAAAATTTCACAAAAAGAAAAGTAGCAGAACTACGAGTTATAGGTGATCTTAGAAAGGGGTTGAAGAAATAACAAAAGACAGGGATACTACATTATCCTATCATGTGTTTCATTTTCATTCTGTATAGTCTTTTACTATAACTCAATAGTCTCTGAGTAAAATCCGTAGGAGCGAGTAGTCGGTAGGATTCGGAAGCTGTAGTAAGGTGAGCTCGACTCGTGCGAGAGTCCGGTGGACGTAGGAGGGTTGGCCATCGTATCGTAGAAGTGGCTAGCCGAGGGCAGAGAGAAAGAGACAGAGAGAGTAGGAATATAGTGGCAAGGGGTAAGAAGAGTATAGGGGATGGATGCAAGGTCCGGGGAATATTGAGCCGCTCCGTTAATGTTTATAACGACGTTAGACGTTGGTGTCCCCGCTGGGTGGCGTGCGAGCAAGAGCGGTCTCGTGTGCGTTCAGCGTGTGTAGGTGCGATAAGATAGGTGGTAGGTATAGGTATAGGTATAGGTATAGGTATAGGTATAGGTGCGGGGAGAGTCAGTAGGAGGTGGGTTCACGATTCTGTCTCTCTTTTTCTCCCCTCTCTTTCAGCTTCTCAGCAGCGGCGGTGGCGGTGGCGGCGGCGGCACTACCAGCAGCAGGACAGGAACTGACATAAGCGACCGGGTGTGTATGTAGAGCACGTACTCGGGGGCTCTCCAGTTCGACGGAGTAGGTGGATGGGGATGAGGAGAATGAGGAGGATGAGGAAGAGGGCTGAGAGGCAAAGGGTGGGCTGCATTCTAGTAGTGGGACGAGGGAGCCTCTGTCTAATCGATGCCGCGGCGGTGCGCGCTCGCCCCGCTGGCTATTACGCACCTTAATGTCCTTTTCCCTCGTCCCCTCCGGCCCTCCCGCCACCCTCGAACTCGCTCTTGCTCGGTCGGTCGGTCGGTTGCTCGCTCGCTCGCTCACTCGCTCTCTTACTCACTTGCTTGCTTGCTTGCTTGCTTGCTTGCTTGCTTACCCACCACCCACCCACCACCTTCGACTGCCGTTCGCTACCTCACTACCCCCTCGCGCCTTATTCCTTTTTCTCTGTTTCTCTCGAAAACTCCCTATCCGAGCCACCCCACTCCCCTTTTACTCCCTCCCTACGCTCTTCTTCCACATCTCGGTCAGCTATCCTTTTTCCACCTCTTACCGTCTCCGACTCTGTCTATTTCTCTCGATGCGCCCGCGAGAACCGAGAGAGAGAAAGAGAGCGGGAGGCGGCCATGACACGTGTCAATCTACCGCAGACGCCCGATCGATACCGACGGACCTCGGCTTCTCTCTGCGTTCCCCACCCTCCTTTCCTTCCTTCCTTCGCCCTATCGTCGAAACCTCTCTCCCCTCCCCACCTCCTCATTCTCTTCCTTCTTACCCTGTTCGTACCAACGGCTTCTTTCCATCTCTTTCTCTCCCTAATGCCAACGCTCCTATACACACCGACACTCGACCCCTGACCTCCTGCCACCGTCCTCCTCCTTCTCCTCATCCTCCTCCTCATCCTCGTCGTCGTCGTCACAAAGAGACTCGCGCCTTTCGCGATCCTTTCTTGTTTCTTTTTATTCTCTTACAACACACATCTTCCCTTGCAATTTTTTCTCCCTTGGATGGAAAATTGTCTAAAAACCTTCATTTCACCCGATCAACGTTTCTTTTTCTTTTGTTTTCTTTATCCAATGTTCGTCATTTTGAATGTGTTTGATTTATTTAGCTTATGAGACTAATTTTTGTAATAAACATGTTATTAGGAATGATGTCGTATGCATTAATTTATTTCTATGCAGTTTCGTTTGTCGTAACTTCTAACTAGTAAATTTGGAGTATTGTATAACGATGAAAATGTTAAATTAATATTTTGCAATAGTGTCGGGGCTCGTGTCCGTGCTTTCCAGGTAGAGTTTGACTGCAAACGGGTTAATATCTTTTTATGAGATATAAAATATAGATTATATGGTAGAAGTTTAAAGTTCCCTCGTTTGAAGAAACTTTTACGAGTAAGCGAAGGTAAAGACGCCTCTTCGCATTTTCTTTACCCGCGATCGATGAATCCGATGGACTCGGTGCAAATTTTTCTTTTATTTGCGCCACACCGTATCTCGCGCATTCTATAGTAAAACTCCGCGCGAATCACGTAGAAGAAGAAGAAGAAGATAGTGGAAGAAGTGGAAGAAGTGGAAAGGAGAAAAAGAAGAAATAAAGAGGAAAATATCGAAACGAATAGAAGGAGAAAGAAAGAGAGAAATCGTAGTACTATTCTTGACCATCCTTTCTATCCGTAACCGGCTCTCGATAGAGTCGTAAAACTTTTATTTCGACCTAACGAGCGTGTAACGCTTATTTATAACTCCGAGAGAAGAACGAGTAGCAACTATTCCGACGATTTAAGCACTCCTTGCCCATAGGTACCTACGCTTTACCGTACGTTTAAAGCGCACTACCCCAAAACTAACATAAACGACGATAAATAGGTTCATCCCCCTCCCTTTCAAAAAAAAAAAAAAAACACAACTCTACAATTATTACGTACACTTATCTAAATCTAATTCAATGAACGTCTCTACCTTTTGTTACAGATTTCAATCGAGTTTCATAATTTATCTATGCATGATTATAATTTTAATATTTTTCACTTTGGTAGATGATCCTATATATTTGAAGGATACTTCGAAAGGGAGATACATTTTTGGAAATTTGAGTATTTTCGAACAGTTTTGTTTCTCTTCGTAGATATCTCTATTCTTTTCTATTTCTCTCAACTATTTTCGCTTTCCGAAAAAAAAAGAAACGGATAATTTATGACTGCGGACCGTAGGAAAAAAGGGAAGAAAGAAAAAATGTAGTCTCGTACTTTGAAGGTTTCTCACGACCCTACCCAAGATAACTTTCGGTCAGAAAAAAGTATATATACGTCCTTGAAAATAATCGTATTGGGATAATTGGAGTGACGAAAAGGAAGATTGCTTTTTACATGCTATAGCTAATATGTGACTAATGTTCCATTCCTTTTCTATTTTATGTTTTCTCTTGAACAATTTGATAAAAGTATAAGGATATATTTTTGACTTGTCATTTGGATGATTCTCGTAGTAATAAAATCTTGTAAAGTGGCACACTACGACAATGTCGATGGTCATTATTTATTGGTCATATTTCACAAAGTAACCGGGTTTATTAGGACAAATGAACATTTTCGTTTGGTTTTCTGAAAAACAAAAACATAGATGTTGGTGCGAATGCAGAGATAGAAAAAAATAAATGTAACGCCTAGGTGTAAACCTACTACAACAGGCACGCACAATTCAATTTGGCAACAAACGTGAAATATTTAACGGATGCCAATCGACGTCTGTAAACTATTTCGTATACTCGATTTTTTACACCAAATTTATGGGCATAGGAAGTGAAACGTCGATATATATATATATATATGTATATATATGTACACGGAGATCTATTTTCAAACGTTTGCATTTCACGTATCCATGTATACTTCGTGCTAAACGTTTTTCGCGTATACACACACGGCACACCGCCCACGCATCGATGGACCCGATGGGAAAGCTAGACGCGCACAGATTTAAAGCTACACCATCTTAACCGATACTTTTTTACACTGGACATACAACATAGTACTCGCGTTAACGTATTGCTCTTGTCAGGACCTTCGAAAGCCCCGTATACAATTTCGTAAAGTTGTCCCTGTCCCTGTCCCTGTCATAAATCAAATCACACATATGATCGTTTCTAAACGAACCGAAAGGAAATATACTGTATTTGCATTGGTATTCAGGCAAGCTATCTGTAAAAATAACAAAATGTCTATAAACTCGATCTTATATTGTTTTAAAAATGTTTTGCAAGATATCGTGTCAATAATCTGTTGAATGAAATCACGTTGAGACGTTGACAAATTTAAAGGGTTCATATAGTTTATGTGTATGCATAGAATTATAGATAAACGATGTCGTAGAAAACTGGACGTTGAATCGACGATGGTTGCTAGACTAAAAAGAGCAACCGTGGAAAGCGGTGCGTGGTACTTTATTTTACGAGATGCACTTATTTCGGATCCCGCAGGGAGACTACTACTACACTATACCTACCGGTGAAACGTTCCACAAGGAAGACTAGAGGAGGGTCGACGAGGAGGGTCGGTTTGTGCACTGACCCACATTGTCGTTGCATAACGGGACGCCTTGCGAAATATTCGCAAGTTTAGTACCTCCGGGCGCGTCCACTGACGACGGCAATGCTCGTAAAAGGAAACCCCCCGCGGCTATCCCCCTTTGCTACGTGACAGAAGAGACTTTCTTTCTCTCTCTTTCTATCTTTCGTATAAACCCAACAACCCTCCAAAACTCTACGTCTGACCGCACGCACGCTGCTCACCATTTTTTCATTTGTTGCTTTCCATTTTTGTTCTCATTTTTATTTTTCCCTTTTCCATATTCTTCATCACCCTTAAAACTTACCAGTTCTCTCAAGGCTGATTAAAAACTCCTATTTTTCTTATAATTAATCTGATTTTTTATTGGAAATATACTTTGGTATAATCAGATTAGTTAGAAAATTTAGAGACAGTAATACTCGATCGTGTATCAATTTTATAAATGGGGTGCTTAGCGTTCACAGAGATGACATTTTATTACAACAAATAAAGGTTTAATAATTACTGATGCATTATCGTCATAACAATAGGATGATTAGTTTGTTCTATTCTCTCTGGAATGCTAAGACTTTGGTGTTTGAGATTATTCCTTTCTCTGTTTCCTTGACCTGTCGTAAAAGGTTGCCTAGTTGAACCCACAAAGTATTTATCGCGTCACGGTAAATTTCTATCCGTGTTCTTTGTCGTAGGGGTTTTAACCAATATTCGGTTATATTTCGAGGTGTGTATTCTGGGTGAACAAATATCGCGTGGAACTTTCCCATGTAGATTCTGGAAATATTCAGCTCACAGCCAAGTCGCTCAATGGGAACGTCACCTAATAAACGGTCTCGTAAACGTCGGGCTCGCGAATTTCGCTGGCGTCGAATTGGCTTGATGCGGGTTGAAACTAGAAACGGCATGACCACTTCTCTACAACGACACGAACAAAAACGATGCGACGATCGTCGTTGAAGTAAATTATTCTCTCTGATATTCGGCCCCGCACAGAACGTCGTCCTACGCGTCTACGTCGAAGAGCAAAGACCCTAATGTAAGTGTGTGTAAGTTTATACCTATGTATATGTATGCATACATAAAAGAAAGGCAGGGATAGAAGAAATCACGCATAAAGTTCGATCGAATCCTGGCGTTACCATCGATACCAAGTCGTTCTATGCAAATGCGCTTAAAATGAAAGTCGACAAAAAAAAAAATCATATAATTAGGATATTTCGAGTATGCGTAAAGTTTCGTTCAAAAGCCTAGCCTCATAAATGGCTGATGAATGCTGTGTCATTGAGTTGTCCAAGTAATTTGGACTTGAAGAATTTTGAAGAAAGAAAAAGAGAGCTAAACTAAAGTATAGGATTTATCAGGTAATTCTTGTTTTTTCTCTGACAACTTTGAAAACCAGTTTGTACGGTTGGTCAGGCTACCTAGTCACTATGTAGGTAAGTAAGTGAGTAAGTAAGTAAGTAGTACTTATGAGAGAAAGATAATTACAATTGAGAAATCCTATCTCCTTTGTGAACGTATCTTCTTGAAGTTGTATTGGAGATCAATAAACATTGATATAGAATAGAATATAGTTGGAACTCCGACGATAAAGAAAAAGATCTCGACATGGAGAGTCGCATGGTCGACGAGAAGGAACTTGGGGGCTGCTCGATGCAAAGTTCGCGTAAAAGGATCGGTCGATGTTTAACGTTCCATCGACGATATGATACAGGCGGAGTCTTTGCGGGGGCGCAGTGTTGGAGATGATACGAAGAAATGGAGAGGAAGAGGGACATAGAGGTTGAACAGTAAATCGGCTGCACTTTTAATTGACAGGAATGTTTAGCGGTAATGAACGGCGAATGAATAAAAGAGGGCCGGAGGGCGGGATAATCTAACTGAAAGAGAGAGAAGGAGGAGGAGGAGGAGGTGGAGGAGAAAGAGAAGAAGAAGAAGAAGAAGAAGAAGAAAAAGGTTATCGGCAGTAGCGCAGGAAGAGAGAACGTCGTCGTCTTTAGAAGGAGAGCGAAGGAGCGCGGAGCCGCGACTAGATAGAGACACGGCGTACCTCGCCAGCCAAGAGCATAAACATCCTCTGGAACGGCATTGCCAGTGGTGGTGGTGGTGGTGGTGGTAGACTTGAGTGGAGTGGAGTTGAGTATAGTACAGTGGAGTAGAGTGGAGGTGGTGGAGGTGGTGAACCTGGCGGGGGCAGAGCGCGCACGTTCCGCAGAGTGGGCGTATCCATCGAGTTCCTACCACGGCAGCCGGGGTGTTCTATGACGCTATAGATCATGCGGGCTCCGCCTGGTAGGCGGGCACTGCCTGCCAGTTGGTACGCCAGTGCACTACTTCGCCCCGCAGCATTAGCCAGTGTTGCCAGCGATGCCCTTTGCCTTATGCTTTCAGCCTGCCACTGTCACTGTCATCGTCCCTGTCATCGTCATCGTCATCGTCATCGTCATCCAAACGTCAACTATCCTATCTTTTGCTCATATCATTCTTTCTCCTACCCGCCAAAAACGACTCAATCGAAGAGAATTAAGCGAATTATTGCAACTTTAAACTCATATTTCTTGAATACAAGGAATTTTACCATACTTCGATTGTTTAAATTGTATCTACAGTGAAAAAAAAAACAATTGAACGAATTTACTTTTAATTGGGAATTGTTCTCATGAAAACTGTTGTTCGGTATTTCTTCATTCGAATATACTTATTTGTTTGGAGGTTATGTCGTGATTATAGGCATTTTATTTTTGCATATTTCTCTTGTTGCAATCTTCATTGATATGTGAAAACATAGCAATTGAAAATATTTTTGTACATTTATTATTTAACATATAACTTCGTGTCAAAATGAAATATTAAGAAATGTGCAATAAAAGTAACCTGCCATAATCCATTAAAGAATTTAATTTATGATAATTATTCTAAATAGTACGATTATAATATTTGAGAGAGTACTTTGTAGATATTGTACACCATTATGTACACCACTATAAAATTGATTTACGAAGGTATATATCTGTTCTATAGGACGATTTCTAAATGTTAAATACTTGTTTCGTTACTGGCGATTTGCCAATTTACATTGTTACGAACGTGTCATTATTACTCAAGTTACTAAATAAATAAAGCGTTGGTGTTACTTCGTCAACATAAAACTATTCATTATTGTCAAATATTTCTTCTGTTATAGTATGCCATAATATATCAATGTATAAATTACGATAACAGTTATTTTTTTCTTTTGTGATATAAATTTATACTTAAAAAATTACAACATTAAAATTGCATGATTGCACGTTGATTACTTTACAAATAAAATCCTATTTAAAGCCTAAGCTGACTATTTGAATTTAGTTTATATATCTAAACTACTCAACGATGCTGAACAGTAGTTTGGAACAGAAGGAGAAGTATTTTTGAGGTTAGTTTACTAAAATATCGTCTCGTGTCTAAACCCCGATAGTCTCGAAGTCATTTACATTTTCTGATCGAAGGTAAAGTAAAAGTGCATCGTATACGTACTCACCTAACAGGATGGTGTCGCGATAAGAAGATATTCGAATGAAAACTTTGAGAAACTCACAGGTGTGTCCTCGCGTCGCCGTAAAACCGCGCACGTAGAGAAGCGCCTCTCGCGGCAGCTAATAGAAGCGTAGGTCGTTTGAAGCGTGTTCATTCCCCTCCCGTGTAGGCACTTTCCTCGTGTCGCACGCGGAGAACAGATACCGTGAACGTGGGCCCCGCCTCTTTTTTCGAGCTTCTTTTGTGCGCGCACTGCTTTCAGGCCCTTCACTAAAACGCATTTTCCAAACATTTTTATAATTTCGTTTCTTGGAATTCCTTGAAAAGATAACCGAAAGTCTAAAAATAAAAGTGAAACAAAAGAAATCTGTGGACAAAATCAGTTTGTGTTCCAAGAAAAAACAATTGCTAAACGTTTCAAAAGGAATCCAGCGAAAACAATAGTCTTTTAGTTTTCCAGGAATTGTATTTGTGTAATGATGAATATCTCATCTTCATAAAATAGCCATGCAATCAGGATACGTTTTATCCTTGTTCATCATTGTAATTCGCTCATTCGCTCGGTAAAGGAGTCTCTTAGTGCATACGATAGACGTTTCACGGAATTTCCCTCCCCCGGTTGGCCCTCTCTTCTATCTTTGTATTCGCGTGCGCGAGGCGCGAACGGTCGAGTTAAACGAAAGAGGTGGGGAGGAGAGAAAGGAGGAGAAAGAAGAAAGACGCGAAGCGACGCGGCTGGACTGAGTGCGACGGAGAGAAGAAGGAAGAGAAGGTGGAGTAGGAAGGAGAAGAAGGAGGAAGAGGTGGAGGTGGCGAGGAGAGCGACGAAACGAGAAGTATAGAAAGGAGTGAGAGAGGGAAAGAGGACTGCTACTCCTGGGGCCCCCCACCATGCGGCCTGCCGCCGCGACGCCAGTCCGTAGTCAGTCAGCGCTGGACCGCCGCCCGCTCGATTTCGCGATCCACGAACGACGGTAGCCTCCACCTCCTCCACCACCTCCTCCTTCTCCTCCTCCTTCTTCATCTTCTTCGTTTCTCTCTCTCTCTCTCTCTCGCTCTCTCTCTCTCTCTCTCGCCCTTGCTCTTGCTTACTACCCCTTTCCTTCCAAACATTCTCTCTCTCTCTTCTCTCTCTTTTTCTCTTCAAACTCACTTACTTTTCTTCTAATTTTCTCTCTTTTTCTATACTGTCGTTTCATCTTAATCTTTCTATATTTCTTTCTTTGTTTCTTTCTTTTGCTTCCATCTTCACGAACGTCGCGCGCGAGTTTCACGAACGGAATCTTTCGTGATTGATACCGAAAATCGCGAGACAAAATCCTATTTACTTCTTCTTCTTCTTCTTTTTATTCCTAATCTTTATTATCAATTGTTTTCGTGAATTAATTATTATAATCGCGTATAACGCGTATAACGCGAAACAAAAGGAGGCTTCGAGATCGTACTTTAACCTTCTTTATTTCAGTTTTATAAGTTGCTGTATTCACTTCTTTTCTTACATAGGTGTACTCATGTCGTTCGACCAATGATATCGATGGAGACGACCACAAAATAGTTTGATTAAAGTGCGGGTTAACGCGGAGCGCGGCGATCGGTTTCTGACATCTTAGATTTCTGACTTCTTCTCTTTTCGCGCCTACAAATTCGAAGATGGCCGAAGAAGTACGAGACTGGTATCACTGCGTTTTATTCGATAACTTTTTTAACTTACTTTTGCAATCTGCAATTATTATTATTACGAATACTCGACGATGATTATAGTTTAATGCAAAAGTGTGAAATATTCATCAAATTATTATATGAATAGTATTAATCGTTATATTAAACAGCAGCATAATACAGAAATTCAATACATAAATCTATACAGTTGCTCACGGACTACGGTGTATATTGGTAAGAAGAGATAAGAAAAGAAAAAGAAGACAAAGAAGACAAAGAAGAAACAAAAAAAAAACGAGTGGAAAAGTGCATATGTGTTTTTCGGTTGTTCCGATAAAAAGCAAAGAAAATAAATTATATGGTGTCTTGTACAAAAGCTAACGATGAATAGCAAGTGCCGTATAAGGAAGATGATGAGAATGACGATGATGACGATGACGATAACGATAACGTTAATGAGGAGGAAGATGATGAAAAACTCGACGATTAAATCGACAAAGAAAATCGAATCTCCGTCGATAACAATGAGGTAGTGGTGGTCGTCGGACACGTGTTGTGTGCTTGGGTGAACTGTAGTGCGCGCGGGAAATATAAAGAGAGGGAGAGAGGGAGAGAGAGAGAGAGAAAGATAAATAGATAGAAAAAAAAAAGATAAAGAGGAAGACTGTCGGTATTTGTTTCCCGCGTTTCTTCCTTTGTCAGAATTTTTCTATGTGTGCGTAAAGTCGCGTTCTATTATCAAGATCAATTCATCGAAGAGATTGAGAAGAAAGAAGAACTGGAGTCCACAGGGATAATTGAACAACCCCGCAGGACGCAGATGCCCCGAAGGAAACAGCACGCACCGCAACGAATGAAATGTAAGTCATTTAAATCTAACACATTTTTTCAAAATTATTTGTCAATATATTTTGACGATCTAATTGTAAGTTCATGCACGCTTTTAACAGCACGTAGAGCGTCGGCAAGCCACGTGCTGTTAATTTTATCTCCGATTTCACAATAGCTTTTCATCGTTGTCGGTTTGTACCATCGATGCTATCAATTTCTTTTCTTCTTTTTAAAGCTTTTTTTCAACTTTTCAAATGGAAAGATACATACAAGAATAAACCTGAATGCATGCAAACGGTAGTCTATTCCTTCTTCTGTCCCTTGCTACTGTGCCCTTTTATAGTTTGGATATGGTTTTTCTTTTGAAACTCTTCTAAGAACCTAAGATACCTAGAAATATACCTGAATGGTTGCTTTAACAAAGTAACCAAACTTATATACAAAATACAAATCGTCAGTTTGTCTCCTAGGATTAACAATTTGTTCATTAAACATTTTTTTTTTTTCAAACAATATTGTGATTTAATCATTAATGCTACTGCGCCTACGCAAAGTCTCTTAAGTGCATACATAAAATGTATGTGTCATTGGTAGACAGTGAAGAAGTACAAATTAGAAAGTCAATGTTTTTAATGGAGGACAAACTGTGGCCGAAGAGGTTAATTATGGTCACAAAAACCACTGAATACGCATACGTTTTTCTTCTGTCAATCCTATATTTTTCTCTTTCTTTTTTTGTTCTCAACCTACCTCAAGCTTCTATACAAAGACAATATCAGTGTCTAATTTTCTAAATCTCCAAATTTATATAAAAACAAAAAATTTCTAATCTCAACATGTCAGGAGTTCTTATACTCCTGCATATGTGTGTGTCAATAGTGATTCGACTTTAACTAAAGTTAAAATTTAAAGTGTCGATCAAAGAGTGGTCAGAATAAAATAAAAAAAAAAGAAAATACAAGGGGAAGAAGAGGATTTCGAAGACCGTAACGCGCGCCATGCTGCTTTTCCCACGTGGGGAGCCATGAGGCGTAAACAAACTCGCCCCCCAACGGAGGACGCCATCTTGGTGAAGTTCTGCCGGAAACATTTACAATTCACTTAACTTGCCCTCCACCCAAAACTTACCAAAGAACCGATAAATCTTTGTCTATCTGTCTATCTGCCTGACTTTCATACGCGCATGCGTGCAATCCCTTCTAGCGGCGAACATAAATTCAAAATTTTATGTCCATGTCACATTGTAATCATCCAAAAAAAAACCCCGAAATTAATGGAAGCAGTGCAGGAGGACAGTATTGATGTTATCTTGAAATCAATTACAATATTCGATATTGGAAAGATTTCTTTTATTTATTTACTTGTCTCTCCCAGGACGACAGTCTGAAAGTTTTTTTATTTAATAAATGCGACAATGTTTTAATAATCGAATTTAAATTCATGGATATCGATTGATAAAAATATGAGACTAACGCGTACAGAGATGGAATATGATATCGAAATGAAAAGAAAGGAAATCGTGAATTTCCGATTCGGATTTTGATGTATTTGAAGTCGAACGAATCTCATATTCGAATGCTATAAATCCGAAAGTAAAATGATATGTGGGCCAAGGCGATGCATCGATGATTTCTTAGCGATCTTTATGCTCTCATAACTGAAATATATAGGTATGAAAATACCTAGCTCTAACAGCTTCAGTTATAGACGAGATTCTTTGCCAAAAGGTACAATCTACTTATTTACTTATTTACGATTTGTTATATAAATGTTCAAATGGTTTTCATGCTTTCTTCGTGCAATAGAAATGCAAATTGTAAATCCCCGATTTTTTGTCACGCTCATTTGTATTCTGTAAATATCATGAAAATCAAGCGATTCTAGTGCAGGTTGTTAATTTGACATTAAACTAGAATATTTGTAAAATATTATCGATCAGTTGTATAAAAATAATTTATACTAATATTATAATAGTATATAAAAGCAAGTTGATCTAAAGGATAAAGTCATCAGCGAAAGTCATCAGCGTTGCGAGGCCTAAGAAAATAAGAAAATATGGCCTGCAGCCTCCGGATAAAAGCGAAGTGCGAGCCCGACCATGGTTGTTAATTTCTTCCCTTCGATTTATGATGTCCCGTTCTCCAAAAGATCTCACAAAACATCGATTCGTTCGGATCGATCTCTCAAGTATGTATCGGTACCCCAGCTTGGTTCGAACTCTACCAAAGAGAACTAATTAGCAATATTTTAACGATGAACTATTGCCAGTCTTCTTCGATCCCCTCTCTCTATTTTCAGCGGTAACATACTTGATGAAAAGCCAATGTATTATATAAAGATACATACTATCTAGGTGTATCAATCAGACAGATAAAAAATGTAAAATCAATGAATCATTGATATCCCGTGAAATTTTGTTTGAACATCTCTATAAATAAATATCATAAATATTTGTTGAAATTTATTTACCTGAAAAGCATTAGGTTGCTTAATCTTGTTTGCTTTTTAATTTATTTTCTGTATATAAATGTTAATTGTTGTGAATAAAATGCATAGCAGTAACGTAACAATGGGTCTTTGACTGTTATTTATCGGAATACCTAGAACGTTGAAGGACATTTACAAATATCGAACGATCGATTAGCAGCGTTAAAAACGCGTTTTATCCCTCGTGTACGATAGGTGTCATCGTGTAGTGGAATTTGGTGAAAAATTGTGAACACGGTACGATCGACGTCACTACAGGCCGCTAATAAAACGCGTCATACATCGGTATGCTTGGGAAAGGTGCATTAATCGCGTGCTTGGAGACGGATTTACGGCATCCACCGCAAAATTCGAATCCTGCGCAACAGGTGCAGCGTAGATGCATCTTCGCATCTCTCGTCGTCTTAAAACGCTTTAACGCGAATACTTACTCGGTTTTAGCGTTAAGCAGAAATCACAGTCTACACAGTGTTTATAATCAATCAATCAATCAATCAAAATATATTTGTAATTTACAATTAATTGGTACAATAAACAAAATTCAATAAAAAGTCAAGACATTTTTAAATGAAAACCTTACAATCATTGGACAATTCGTGATATTTAATTAATATTCTATTTCTAATATATAAAACGAGTAGCGTCAGTTTTATCATACCCTTTCAACATGTATAGAAATATTTTCTCTTTTACAGCATCCATAAGATTATTTTTGTTTTTTTCAACAGAAAAACCGAGTAAATGTGTAAAAGATAGATGAAAGAAAATGAGAAAATCGAATCGTTTACTTAGGTTTAAATCGAGAATCGTGGAGTCTGTCGTCTTTTCGCGGCTCTCAACGCGTTTATTTCATTCATAAAGTACGACGTAGAGGAGTTGTAGACTGCGCACGCGTATTCTCTTTGAATTTCGTTCAACTTCAACTCGGTTTGGTTCGGGTTGGCTCGGCTTGTTCGACGCTCTCTTTGCTGCCGGATATTTTCGGCTCAACGAACGAAAGACGAACAGAGACAGACATAATGATAGAATGAGAAACAGAGAAAGAGAGAAAATCACAGACGTTCTTGACTCGACGAAAGGAACGTTGAGAGGGTAAAAGAGAAAAGCTTCAAGTAAGTAACTAAGTAAAGTTAAGTAGATTCATTCGTTGAATTCATGACAAGATATTCACTGTAGAGAATGATGATAATTCAACGGAAATGATCGATTTGATGACATTCTGAAATTCTACGATATTTAACATCTTTAGTTTAGGTAAAATATAAAAAGAAATAACATTTATGAATAACGAGACTATGAGATACCGTTCGTTCTTTCGTTCGTTTGTTCGTTCGTTCGTTCGTTCGATTATATTTAAATCGTTGTCTGGTCGTTCATTCCAGAAGAGGACAAATCGATTTTCGAATACAGCTGGCCTCAAACCGTGCCAAAAAAAAAAAGTCTTCTCTTCGTCGGATTAATAATTAAATTTGAAGTATCTAAAAACAGCCATCGTTCAGATTACATTTACTTCTTCGATTGGTTAACTTTTCATGAGACAACCATCGAGTTTTCAACGAAATTCCATTCTTTCTTTGATCTTCTTTTTCTTCATGGTCCTCCTTGTTTTGGACGAAATATTTTTTATTCATCTATTTCGACGATAAAATCCTGGATCTTGTTAACAATTATTTCTTATTTTGAATCGTTTAGCAAAATGACTTCTTTTTAATATACACAACTAACATGAACCCGAGAATTTAAATATTTGCATTAGATTTTAATGTATAATTTATTATTTTTATATCAGTTAATTTCCTGTATAACATTACAGTTTTTTTTTAAACTTTACTTGATTTCATAAATAATTTATAAGAACATTGAATCTTTCTCGATGAACATAACATATTTTGAAACGTTTAAGGAAATAGTTTAAGAAACCGTTAAATTACCATATTGTCGTAAGAAACTTTGCGAAAAGTTAATCTTAATGGTGTCCACTTGAATTTATCTAATCATTATGAGTCACATTAGCAGCTAGTCGATCTATCAAACTAGTTTTAAATGATTACTAGGTTTATTATAGAATACTTATAAATAAATACAAATATTTCTATATAATAGAATATTTGTCAATATTGATTTGAATTTTGTATTATATTGTTGTTTGTTAATAATAAATTGATCTTAGTCGTTAAAGATGAGGAAACGGGGAAAGAAAACTTGTAAAAAGAATTCACGTCGTTCTCGAAGTCAAACACGGACGGATATAGAAAGTTTCGAAAGCTGAACGATACAAGCGAAAGACATAAATTCGGTAGATACGAATCTATTTTTATTCGACGTTACGGAGTATATATGTTAACTTGTGATTTGTGCACGCATAATCTTTAAAGTGACAAAAAAAAAAAATATTACCAGGATTCTTCGTCGATGATGAAACGAAGATATTCGAAGAACGCTTTATTAGTACACTAGACTACCGTATACCGCAAGTTGTATTCACATTTTCTTAATAACTGCTGCAGATACAGAAGTTTGTACACAAAAAAGAATATCAATCATGTCAAGATCGATATTTCTGATTTCTTTCAAGAAAAATAATTTATTATAATATAATCATATAATCATTAAAATGAAATTCATCAAAATTGAGTAAATATCAAATATTGTATTATGTTCCTTATACCTTTTTCTCTTTATAGACGGGAAGCCTCGTTATAGAAATAAAAAAAAAGAAAACGTGATTTTTTCCTAAACGTTTGCGTGCGATGAAAGAAAATAAGCTTATGCCTACCTGTGAAAGATGTTATTTAAATTTTATGACAGTTTTCTAGAAAAGCGACGTTACTTTGTAAAAATGAACGATCAAGATGAAGAAAAGAATAAGAGATCCGATAGAAAAAGGTGAATATTTTAGTTAACGAAAAAAGAAAAGGAAAAAAAAATATGATTTAACAAAGTTGAAAAATCAGATGCTAAAAGGAAGGAAGGAAGGAAAGACGACCGACCGACCGATCCATAGCGAGAACCCATTGCGCTAACTTTCACCTCAGACAATGCCTAGCGCATTTTTAGGACCCGGAGAACTGCCTTCTTCTTGCCGTCATAAATCCTTCAACGCGATGAAAAAGGGGCGCGACCTTCGTCGCTCGCAGAACTTTTCGTGACGAGCCAAAGAACGAAACGATTTATCCGAGGTTGCATCGCTTTCCAAGTAGATTCTTTGAAAAAAAAAAAAAAAAAAGTAAGCCTACACATTCTTATTTTGAATTCCATACAATCTATAGGGTATTCCAAGAGTTTCTATTTCGACGAAAAAGAAAAAACAAAACAAAATTTAATATTTAAAGGTACGAATTTTTTGTGTTACAAATGATGTCGCGTAACTGTAAACCGATCAGAAAGCTTCATTGCAATTCCTTAGATTAAAAGAGTTGAAGTAGAAGAAGGAAATGCTTTGAATAATATGAAAGTCGTACTGTGTGTAATACCGTACGTCGTTATTCGTATGGCTTTGGTGTACGATCGGTTATCGTGCTATTTAATTATAACCGTGATCTGATTTATGCACAGATCGACATCTCGCCCGCGAGTTTATATCCGTTGTCGCGTTCCGATCTTCTCTCTCTCTTTCAGCAACGTTATTCGTGCCCACTATGCATATAGAAAATTACGATCTACTCGTATCGTTGACTTTTCCAACGAGAAGGAGGAAGGGTTGCTTGCTAGGCTCTATATAGATAGATAGGTTATACCTATTCGTTCACGGCAATGCGTACAGCTAATTCCAATATCAATTTCTCACTCTTCTCACTCGATTCGAAATAAACCGGTGATTTATATCTAATGCCTTTCCACGAGTTTCAAAATCTTTCATTGGAAACGATGAAAAGTGTACAATTATCACGACCTGTGGGATGGACAATTATTCATATATCTTCACGATTATCTTTTTTTCTTTTTACTATAGAACAGGATATTCCAATTTTTTTAAAGTATATATATATATATACATGTATGTATTAAAATAATATGATCAAAATTGATACTCTTGATGGATACTCATCATTTTAATTTGATTGTAAATTAATTATTGCATTTGAGGTTCATATTCAAAATCGATCGTTAGTAGAATTTAATATATTAAAATATAAATAATAAATTAGAGTTGCTAGAATTTCATAGATTTAATAAGATTGAAAAATAAAATCCGGTGATGTGAACTTTCGGTTGTTGCATCGTTGCTAAAAAATTTGGTTATCGGGTAAAATAAAGTTTTGAGAAAGAGAGAGAGAGAAAAAGAAGCTGTATATTAAATATCTTTTTAGAAGAACAAATAAAGAAACGATAAAAGTCATCTCGCGCATCAAAGGATCGTCCATGCGTGAAACGATTCGATAGTTACATTTCCGTACTACGAACGTTCTATGCAATCGAGTCAGCTTTCTAATCGGTTTCCGTTACTTCCGGTAATCGTGATTTACACGCGATATTACTTTACGAGTAAACACGCCAAAGGCAACGGTTAGAGATTAATGAGAATTCTCCAGAAGATCTTCCTGATTTTCGCTTTGGAACCTTTTGCTACGATGCTAGGGATACCCCTCAACCCTCTCCCTCCCTTCCCCCCCACCCCCCCACCGACAACATTTGACTTCGTAGCTAAAGCCTAAGTAAGATAAATGAATTTACTATCGATGTTGCTGCTTACTTTCCGATCGTCGTTCAAAGAACTTTGTTCTTCTTATGTTACCAAAGACGTAATGACCGAGAATAATTTAAAGAAATCTACAATGTTGGTCAATCGATTGACGACGTTAAACTATGAAACGACTACTTCGTTCATAAATCCTAAACTTTATGGATCCTAAGTCAAAGTTACATAACGTGAACTTTATCTTTTGCCGCCTAACCATCCCATCCGTCACACCTTTTTTTTTTTTTTTTTTAATTCTTTTTCTTTACCTTTATCTCGTTGTTTCTTCTTACATTTCTCTTTTTTTTTTTCTTTTTTTTTTTTTTTTTAAAGTCGTTTCGTTAAGTCTACATATGCAAGGCATCAATCAATTTAAATGAACATGACGTAGATTAGAACGATGGTGATATTTCAATGAGATTTCCTTTTCAAATGTATATTCTATCTAAATTTTTTTTATGTCGAACTTACGAGATAAAAGTCAAAGCAAACCTTAACCCATTTGCATCATATGGTGTAAAATTGTATAAAAAAAAAAAATAAAATAAGAGATAACAAAGAGAAGCTAAATAACCAATCATCATTGCATCTAAGCACTGTGTGTGTGTGTGTGTGTTATTTTATTAATTAAATATTTGGATTCAATGTCGAACGCAGCCGTGTATAGGAACCAGGAAAATTGAGCTTATATATACGCTTATGATGCACATGGGTTAAGACACTTAAAAAAGTAGAAATAGCGTTAAAGTTAAAAATGATAGTTAACATACATTTGCTGTATTTTGTCCATATCCAATGCTGCATATCCATCTGCATTTCTTCATATATCCATATATGTTTGTATCACTGTTTAACACTGCACACACATACACTCGCGCTTATATGTATATCACTTACATAGAAAGAAAATGCACACACGTATACACGATGCGAAGAAATCCATTTGATATTTTTCTAATATCGGTTGTTAACTCTGCCGACACACGTAAGTAACTGAATGCTAGGAGCTTCAAATATAACGAAGTATAGTCGATGAATTCCGAACATACACGAAGGTCAATGTCTTTGTAAATTTATCGTCGAGATATTTATTAGAATAAAAATGATTTCATTAGGAATATAAACAAAAGTTGAGAAGTAAGAGAACTGCGTAAAAACGTTCAATCATTAGTTGTATTCTTTCTTTTATTATTGTCTTGTTTTTTTTTTTTTTCTAAACGTCTTCGAAAGTATCTCCGTGTTTTCTTTTGTTTATATATTCTTCTCTCTCACTCCTCGGCTGGTGAATACCTCAACGTATAATCCGTTTTTTCTAAACGTGTTAAAAATTATCCTCGTATTTTCTTTTGTTTATATATTTTGTTCTCTCACTACTCGGCTGGTGTATACTACCTCAACGTAAAATATGTTTTATTTTATTAAGAGATATCGTTGACTCGAGAATTTCGAATTCGTTGACTTTCGTGTACTTTCGATAATTGTCGTATGATGAGGAAGATGTTAACAGACAGTCTCCTTTAAGCGTCGGAAGAATGAATAACGTTGTTAGATTAGTATAGAATATATTTCGCGTCGCGTATACGCATGTGTATTTTCTTAATATGCAAGTGATGTGCATATATATGCTAGTGTGTGTGTAGTGTAGTGTTAAAGTGATACATACATATATGGATACGTGCAAACACGGATACGAGCAGGCAGACATGGATATTTGCAGACGTGGATACGCAGCATTGAAAGTAAGGAATAAATACACCTAATGTAAGTAATTATAATTTTTTATCTGTAGTATACTATATTTTACCAAAGGTATTAAAAGATACTTCGTGAAATTTTCGGTTGATATTATCATTAGTTTAATTTTTTTTCCTGTATAAATTATTAACTATTGCTATGAGATGGTTGTTTAATTAATTACGTGATATTTTCTTTTTCTACAATCTTAAATTATTTTTATACAATAATTTCATGAGATTTGGGTCATAATTATTTTGTATATTTTTGTTTTTTTTTAGAAAGTATACTCCATCATAATAGCATAATATATTTCTTTCAGTCATTAGCATATTTAAATAACATACAGAACATAAATCTTTATCAATGCCCGAATATTTTAATGATCGACTTTATGTATAAAATGCTGAAATACGAAGTTCTTTTTTTATTATTGGTATTTTTCTATTTAAATATAATTAAAAAAAACAAGACATTCCTGATAAGGATTTATATTTGATTCAATCTTATAATGTAATTAGATTAATACTTGTTTTTTTAATTTTATTACAAGCTTGAAACGATGAAGTGTCGTGATTGTAACCCTCGATTTAGGTCGTGCATAGAAAAAAAGAAAAAAAAAGAAAATGAATATAACGTATCTTGGCAGATTTTCCTTTCTTTATTTTTCTACTGTCTTTCTTTCTCTCTTTTATTCTAAGCAGTCCTAATAAATTAGCCGTAGGAAAAGACGGTTGTATGACAGATGCCCGATGGTTGCCATAAGGGAGCCGTTGAAGACGTTCACTGCTGCTGATGGCAGCACATCAAAGCGCATATCCGTAGAAGCGTCCCCACCGTGTCGTTGTTTTATGTTTACCAAGAGATTCGTCTCTCTTTTTTCTTTTCTTCCTGACTTTCTTTCCATCTCTTTTTCACTATTGCAGTATGCGAGAAACGTCGTGTCGGATGGGTATACATTACTGAGAAAACATTCTCCAATGAAGAATCCGTATAGTCGTTTCCATAGAAGTCTATAATATTGTTTCGACGATAAATCGACTCGAAGTAAATCCCCTTCTTATGCTTAGCCAGGAGGAAAGCTTCCTTAGAAAATCTTAGACGTTGGAGAAACGATAGATTAACACCTACGTCTTTTCTCAAGTCTTTTAATGGGCTATAAATTATTATTACAAAGGCGTCACTCCCTTTCTCTCTTTTTCTGATATTCTGGAAAGATCATGCACATAATTCCTGAATCTCTCACGTTGTATCATTTAGAAATGATCGGGTATCGTTGATGTTCCAAGACTTCACGACTTTGATGGATCGATGCTTACATAAGCTGGCATTGATTAGTTTCGCACTGAGAAAACTTTTATTACAAAACCTTTACTTAGGTATGCTACTATTTAAACAAGTTTTTATTTTATGTTTCTAGATAATTGTAGATGCAGTCCCTTTAGAATAATGGATTTTAAATTTATTTTATTTTTTTTTTATTGATTTATTTACATATTTTTTCAATGGAAATTTTCACTAAATGAAATGAATCGAAAATGTAATGGAAATACAAATACATTTCATTTCGATATTAAATGGTAAAATTTAGAGGAATATTGAGGTAAATTTGATCCTGCTAAAAGAGCACGCAAATATTTATGAATTTATTTGCAAATAAATAATAAATAAAACAACAAAAAAATATAATAAATTCAATTATTTACGTAAGTCATTTGTATACGTAGGCGTATTTATATATACGTATGAATAATGCAATAAATTTGAGTTTAAATAAAATTTTGCAATACATCTTACTAACTAATTTTGTAATAATATTCTGTTGCATATTGTTTTTAAAAATTTCCATTATAAATTGAGATATTTTCCATTGTAAAAAAAAATGAAAATAATGTATAAAAATTTCTAAGGGACAGTATTTGTCCAAGATAGAAAACGATGATCGTCAAAGGTTACGGTAGGAAAGAATGCAGTCGACATATAGCTATGGCGAATAAGAATAAGGCAGACGAGAAGAAGAAGAAGAAGTCTTTAGGTAGAAAACGAAGCGGAATCGGTGGTGGCGGGTTTCGGTGCGAGTCCTCAGAACGTAGAACGTGCCGGCACGCTTAAGTGACTTTCGGTGTTTGGCCTTTGCACGCGGCGAGAGCCTTTTGCCTTTGCGACAAGATCCACGGGCGGCGAGTACTCATGGTTTTAAGGGGAAGGGAAAGTAGGTTGGGTGATCGTAGGGAGGAGGTAGAACCGCCAGTAGCACCAGCACCAGTACCAGCACCAGTACCAGCACCAGCATCAGCACCACCAACTCAACCCTCCAACCTTCCATAATTCAATGCTCCTTCGAGCAGATAGCTAAATCACAACGGCGGACGACAGAGAGAGAGAGAGAGAGAGAGAGAAAAAGAGGTAAAATGGTTGAGGAAATGAGAGAAAGGGAGAGAGCTCGTAACGCGCTCATGAGCTTGCTAAGGAGATGGAAAAAGCATGACGGGGGGTGACGAACGAGTAGTGGAAATCAGAGTAACTTTCCATCCACGCTATTTTCCAACTTCGTAAACGAGGGTGGACGCACTCTCCGTACGTATCGTCTCCGGGTATCTCCGATATACCTATTTACAGAGGTTTTTATTTTTTTTTTTAGAAAGAAACTGTAAGAGTAAATGTTTTAGAATGATGTGTATCTTTGATTAACTTGCATCGATAAATGAAAATATTTGTATATTGATATTTAGGGTTAGTTTGAGTAAGAGGGAATGGGATAATTAATTAATTGTATTATTGTTTTAAGTATGCTTGTAATAATATATGCATGTCAATATTGTCCTCAAAATTTTGACCTTTCTTTTTTAACAAATTCATCGGTTAGTTGGTTATTTAGACTGTCTTGTAGATTTTCATTTTAGCTTTGCGGTGCCATAAACGATGACAGTACCAAGAGAAAAATAATATTAGGGCAAGTTGCATTTGCTAGTATAATGAAATATATGAACGCATAATTTTCGCATGACGTATTTAAGTAAGTACATATATCTAACGTTAGTTTGTAACAGTGATCTATTGATTTGCCGTTAGAACGGACCTTTCATATTCTGACGTAAGTCGAGACACGAGTTAAGTCCAAGCACAACGATCTCGATTTTTCCAACTACTTCCACATATCTGTAAGTCATTAATCAGTCATCTCGAGAACTATATATATAGGTAAAAGTAAGTATGTACAATCAGATTAAATACATATATAAAACACGTGGGTATTTGTTTGTATTTAATAATTACAATCTTGACACGAAATAAAATTCTCCCTCGCGTTGAAATTATGTTGGCGGGTAGAGCGTTAAGAGTTATTGTACAATTTTTGCGGCTATAATGTCAAAAGTTGAAAATACAGCAGGTAGTGGAAAGAAGAGAAAGAGACAGAAAAAGATAGAGTAACAATTTCCAGTGGTAATTCGGAAGCAAGGAAAAATCCAACGAAATCCACCTTCCCACCCTCTATTTCCGGAAATAGTTCTAGCAAAAGAAAAGACGTAGCCAAAAGCCGTAAACGCACACGCATTTGTAACATCCTGCTCCTTCTTGTCCTTCTCTGAGAAGCGATACGATAGGGGGGGGTACACACGTAAAGTAGTATATATACATAAAGACAGACCCATGGGCACATGCTTACGTTAGGTTAACATAGAGATGCGCGCGTATTCTACGGTTATGCTACACGCGGTATCGCGCTAGAGTGGCCAGGCTATTCGGCCGTGCACGTACAATCTAGGTACTGTTTCGTAGAACGGTGGTACCCGAAGGGGAAGTAAGCAGTATCTTTCGAGCACCCTCCACCTTCCCGCCACCCGCCTGTCCATCCACCTTTCTCCCTGGAGAAGGAGGATGGAAGTTAGTAGTTCGTGGGGTGGTGCTGCTGGTGGTCGTCGTAACTGTGCCGGCGTTACTACAACCATTCTTCCCAGTTTCAGTAGTAGTAGTAGTAGTAGTGGGGGACAGTAATAGTAGTAGCAGTAGTAGTAGTAGTAGTGGTAGTAGTAGTAGTAGGAAGAATATAAGTAGAGTACTGTTGATACTGAGGATGGTTGCAAAAGTGTGGGTGACGATGGTTCTCGGTTCTATGTAGTAGTAGTAACAGTGGTGGTGAGCTTCTCCGTCCGTCCGTCTCGTCTCGACTCGACTCGTCTCGCGTGACGGCCTCGTCAGCCGTCAGCCAAGCTCCGTCCGGATCGATACGCCTGCCACCCTTACGACCCCAACTTCCTCCACCTTCTCCTGTGAAAAGCAATGCACCTACACCACCTCCTCCTTCTCGCTTTTTCTCTCTCTCTCTCTCTCTTTCGGTCGCTCCTTCGAGTCGACTATCGTTTCCTCTTTCTCTTTCTCTTTCTCTCCCTCTCCCTCTCTCACTCCGTAGAACGTACCCTTCTCTTCGTTCCTCCGACTGCTACCTCCTGCCAGCGGAGTCTAGTTGAGTCGAGTTGAGCCACCGGCCGGGTCAGAAGACGTCTGCTGCCCGGGCGAGCGACAGCTACCCCACCTCCTCCACCACCCTACCCGCGGCCCCGTTTTACCACCTCCTCCTTCTCCTCCACCAGCACCCCCGACCACCGCTACCCCCGTCGTCCTCCTCCACGACTCTATTCTACCGCGACGTGCCACGAGATGGACAGCCTCGCCTCGACGTCGAATCCACGCTCTCGTACACCCCTTCTTCCGCGCAACCCACCCCGTCGTCGACGTCACGTCGCTCTTGCTTTTATCTTTCTCTCTCTCTCTCTCTCTCACCCTCTCTTTCTCTTCCTTTTTCCCTCTCGTTCTTCTCTCTAGGTGCCAGAGTATGCCACCACTACCAATACACAGTGCCACTTTTACCACTACTACCACCACCACTTTTACTACTTCTACTACTACTACTACCACTACTACTATTCAACGGCTACTGCGTATCTCGAGCGCGTGCTTTTCAGCGGTATTCTTGCTGATCGAACCTAACGCCGTTCTAGTTGTGAGGAAACCTTGTCCTCCGCTTCATTCGAGAACTCTATGAGAACGGGGATCGACATCTCGATCGGATGAGAGTCTAACCCTACACCAGAAATTCCATTGCATTTGTTCTCGAGATACGTGAACTTTTTTAACTTTATTTTTTTTCTAACCACGGTTTAACCCTTTTCGATTCGTCATTAGATTTTGCACTTTTAATCGCCTGATTACGATTTATTATTTTTTTTTATTAAGGGTACCCACAGTGTAGGAAATTATGACGTACGATGAAAACATTTTGAAAAGATCGAAAGGGAATCGCAAAAAAGGGATAAGAAAGATCGATCTCTCATCTTTTTACTTTTTTTTTATTTTCCCCTTCTTTCTTTCTTTCTTTCTTTCTTTCTTTCTTTCTTTCTTCTCAATGAGCGGTCGCACTCTGTGCAAAGACAAAAACCCTTGATAATGAATCATTAGTAGTCGAGAGTCAATTAAAGATTAATTAATCGCTAGGATTCGAGAGCCAATTAAACTTTCGCCGACAGTGGTGCCGTGCCGCCTGATCGCTGCCGCGCTGAAAAGTATTATGCAGTCTCTGGAGATTCTCCGATGCATTTACTGCTTCGTTACTTCTCTTCCTTGTTTCTTTCTTTCCTTCTTCCTTCTTCTTCTTTTGGTAAGAACTGGAATACCATTTTTGCTAATTCTAGAAAAGGTGTCTAAATATGAGGCACATATTTTTTCAATATTGTCAATCATTTATTGAAATATTTAGTATACACATTGTTACAATAGAAATAACGTAATACATTATAGTTTGAGAAACGATTGTTTAAATGGCTCATCGAAATGTTTGCAAATTCTTTGTAAGTCATTGAAGCATTTAGAAAGATTTACTGAGAAATTCGAAAAGAAAGAGAGACAAAAATAAGAAGACTGAAGGAAGAGAGAGAGAGAGAGAGAGAGAGAAGGAAAAAGAAGTCGTAAAAGATGGGGAGCTGTTACCGTGTCGATGAAAGGAAAAGAGTAGAACATATTTGGCACGTTGACAGCTTGGTACACTTGTCGCTCTTTTTGGCAGGAAGGATTGGAAGGGGGTGGGGGTTAAGATGGTAGTTGAGGAATAAGGGTAAAGGGAAGGCGCGGCTGTTGGATCGCCGACCTTTCCAGGATTGACAGTGATGGGGGTTTTACTTGTGTAGGTTTTAGTTACTAGCGTGAGTGTGTTTGAAGACGTGTAACGATGACGCCTCCAGACACCGCCAATCAGTCAGCTCATTACACCGATTCAATCGACGTCGTCTATACCGACCGACTAGGAGCACCCTTACACTTCTCCCCACATTACCCTCGTCCACCGACTTACACGACTATGACGGCAGAGACCCGTTCGATAATCGTCGATATGTCATTCGCGAGTTGATACTCGTGTAACCTATCGACGTCCCTTATCGCTTCGAAGAAGACTGATCAAAATGAAAATAATACGACACCGGTTAGACATAAGTGTTAGCAAATATATCCCTTACGTTCTTATTGAAATAAAAAACCTGAAAAAATATTTCATACAAGATTTACTAACTTATCGGAAATTAATGAAACATTTAATTAAAAGATTAATTAATTATCCCTGAAGGAAATAACTTGTAGTCTTCTTAAGAAAACTTATTTGAGAACAATCGATGAACATAATATCATAAGAGGTAAGTCGATATAAGTCTAACATTCGTTGCGATCTACCCGTTCCATATCGGCGTGTTACATATTTTTTTTTCCTCGCTCTCTTTCTCTTCATAGCTGTGACATACGGTGAAAATTATAGCTGTCGTTCTTCCTCTTGTTCGTGTTCTTTGCGCATCGGACCAAGCGGAGGATCGTCCTGCCTCCCACGATACCGCCTCGGCTCTGAGGCCATCGTAGATGGGTGCTAGCTATCTAAGGGGTGATTTCTAATTTATGAGACTGGGGCGATGTGATGAACAGACGTCATAAAGCATGTCGCGCCCCGCGTCTGCAGGCTGCCACTCCTCCCCCTTCTTCCTCCTTTCTTCCCCTTCTCCCTGTTATCGCCGGCACCGAGTTCTCCCTTGACTCCGCCACCTTCCAACTATCCCACCCCTTCCACGATTTACTCGTTCCACCGATCCCGTGATTTGTGGCCTCTCGAATTCTCTTCGCGGCCTTCTCCTTCGCGAAACTTCGATCTCTCTCTCTCTCTCCCTCTCCCTTTTCCCTCCTTATTCTCTTTTCACCCTCCACCTAGCAATCCCTCTTTTTCTCTTTTTCAGTAAAATTCTCTTCATTCATCCCTTTGAGTTTTTTCTTGCTAAACCGATGAGACGATACTTTTATTTAGTTCCTTTTTTTTTCTTTTCTTCACTAGTCAATGGTTTTTTATGCACTTTATCGGTTTATTAATCGGGACAGTTGTGTCTATTAGAAGTGTTCGAGTGAAAAGAGAAAATAGTATACTCTTCAGGAATGCAGAGAACGCTTTCCAAATTGCCAGACGTGTTCTTTAGTCCAATTCTTTTTTTATCTATGTTTTTTTTTTTTTTTTTTTTTTTTTTAATATAATCGTCTTGCTTTAAATGGCTTTTAATTAGGTTGGAATTATTTTTGGCGGGTTGACCTTAATAAGCGAGACCAAGCACGCCACTCTTTTTCTCTCTTTCTGTATATTTGTGTAAATCTAAGAGTGCGGATGCACATAGAGACAGGTATAGATTTAAACGGTTTCCATCATTGTCGATCGTGCATCCTCGTTGAACGGGGACGAACGGTAAATAGATATTTCTTAAACTATTCAGACTGTCTGGATGTGTGTTTACTCTCGGGATCTAAATAGACCAAAATCGGGAGATGCTTATTTTAAATTGACGGATGGCAAGTGGACCGGTGTGACAATAAAATCGGGCGTCACCGATATTCGTGTATTTTTGGACGCGTTCGAAAATATACGATTATAAAAAAATATCCTTTCTTCTGTCTCTCTTTCTCTCCTCGTTCACCATCCGAATCCCGTCTCATTCCATTATGAAACTTCGAACTCTCGCTGTGTTGCTGCGTCGTGTCGCTGTATGTTGACTGAGGGGTTTGGGTAAAGGGGTTGGAAGGGTAAGCGCGGTGATACAATGACGAATGTTTTTTAAAGCGCGTTAACGGCTTTGTTGCCGTGCTTTATATTTTCCGTTTATATTTTTATTCGTAGATTCGCGCAATCCGAATCTATTTGCAAATCGCTTTCATTCGATAGGCGCTATTAGCTTCGAAAGGTTGGCATGATTTATTTTGCGAACGATCATACACACCGAGGATTGCCGTGGACATGGACAGGGTGCAGGGTGCAGGGTGTAGGGGGGATCAGGGAATTCGAGGTTCGTTTCGATGATCGATGTACAGACATCCCATTGATAATACGTAACTATTCTTTGTTATCAATTAATACCGTGTGCAGCCCCAATCAAGGAAAAATTCAAACCAGACGCGACAAGCAAATATAATAAATTAATACAAACTTGGCGAATTCCCAACTAAAACGTAGGGACTTTCGCCATCTTCTACTTTTCTATCTGGAAAAATACACTAACTTTTAAAGCTAGGATATTCAATGATCGAAATCTATGGCCTTTGCTACGGTTACGTTTCTCCTCCATACATTACTACTACTGCAATCCGCAGTGCGTATCGCATTGGCCTCGATGTTGACCCGGCTATGTATTTACGCTGAACAAAAAAATATAAAACGAGTTGACGAAGAAGAAATGATCTATAGAGAATAAAGAATGTAAATTTCGTACCCAATTTTCGATTGATTTTATTACTAATTTTTAATGCACACATGCATATGATTCCGAGTAAGAGTGTCACGTCCTCGACACCGATCGGTAGTTGAAAACAAAATAAGAGAGGCACGTTCTGAAAGCTTTTTCTTTTTCTAGAGTTGATGTAACGATCGCGATAGATCGGGCAGGTATCATCGGAAGGCAGGTAGTAGATAAAGAAGAGAATCACGAGGACTAGTCGGTTGAGACTGGTAGAAGAGGTGGAGCTCTTGAAAATGTGCGCTTCGGTTCACGGTACCTTTGTGAAAAATCGTGTTATAACCCTAATTTAATTTTATGGCCGGCATTACGGCGGATTGTGTTGTATATCGGGGTCCGGGCATAATGGCCATATATGGCCACGTATAATAATGGAGAGAAGAAACGAGTCAAAGAGAGAGAGAGAGAGAGAGAGAGAGAGCGAGAGAGGGAGGGAGAGAAGAAAAAGAAAAGGGTGGGGATAGAAAGGGCTAATAATCAGTTGTAACGCGAACCGTCGTAAACCGCGGAGCAACAAGAATCGAGAAGGCATCAAAATAGGGTCCAGAATGGAAGGAAAAAAGGAAGGCCCTTTCCATTTCAAGGACGAGGAGCAAAGAGTAAGGAGGATGTATGTTTATATTTAAAGGAGCGGGGATCAGAGGGAAGTATCATTATCTCAAAAGCGTGGAAGGCACAACGTTGCTTGGGCTATACGCCTACTCCCTTTTCTTATTTCTTTCGGAGGTCTTTTCGTTCGTCCTTTTCCCCCTTCTCTTTCTCTCCAAGAAGGGCCTTCTGCCCTTCCTGTTTTAGAGTTACAACCTTCTCGATAGCCATCAAACGTGCACTTGGCGCCGCCAATCGTAAAGCTCGAACGACACGCTTGCCAACATTCCAAATTCTTCCATTTTTGTTGTTCTTCTCTGCGACAAAAGAAGAACGGTTAATCGTAGTAATTTTGATATAACGGGATCTTTCCAAAATTGCTTTTGCTTTGGTTATTAATTCGCGATTCTTTTGTCGGGCATATTGATTTTTAGGAATCGATCTTAGCGATCATTTTGGCAACGTCGCTAAGGAAGATCCCTTCGGTGGCTCCCTTTTTCTGTTCTCTCTTTCGGGGGCACAGCAAAAGGGTGCAGCGAAGTTGGTCGAAGGAAATCGTGGTTTAAAATTACTATAATACCTTGTTTATACCGCTTCGACGTCGAGACAAGAGCCGAACGTATTTCGTTATTATTATTGATCGGCGCGGGCCGATATTAAAGTGGCCAAGAGAGGGTTACTCTCTCTCGCTCTATATTTACGCCGGTTCACCCGAAAAACCATGAAATTACTGATAATCGGCATACGGCGGCAAGCCACACGGCGGCGGATCCTTAACTATAATCGTTTTTAAGCTTATCTCTTTCTATATCTTTTTCTCATTATTACAAGATTCACACTAGTCAACTTTGCTTATTAGGTAATCAACAATGTTCATGTTATTTTTTAACTAATTTATCATTTTACGAAGTTTCTTGATTACCTAATATTAACCAAACAAAAATATTGTAAAAAAGATCAGGTTACGGAGGAAATTTTTGGCTTTGTCAATCAATGAAGAGACCAACGAAACAGACATAGAAACGGCAAAAGAATCTCTCTTGGTTATTAATTAGCAGTATCCGAAAATTTCCAACGAAAATAATACTTTATCGTATTCGTAATTGTATTATCTTTCTTTATTCTCGTTCTACTTAAACGTGTCTTTGTAGTAGTTTTTGTTGGTAGAAAAATACAAATTTGTATCTTGAATAAATTCACGAATAAAAAGCGATGAATTATGCTAGAGGGAATACAAATATCGGATAATCTTTGGTACACGTGTGATCGGGCTTTCTTTCTTTTGGACGATCGATACGGACAGTTTTCATTGATGGTATCCTGCGATCGTAATTGGGCGCACAGAGTGTGTTCGTGATCGTTCGCGGGATATCGGCATAATGTCGCAGCTAATCTCGCAGTAATTTTGCGGAATTGTTTTTTCGTTGGTTGAAATCTACGTTATTTCAAAAGCGATTTTATCGAAAAGGGAGGGAGGAAGGCCACATTTTATTGCCTTTTCGTAATTTCATTTGGATGAGACCACGATAAAATTACGTACTCGGTGGGTATGACAGATACGATTTATTAGATTGTTCGTTAAACACGCGTTATGTCGGTTGTACTTTACTAACGAATTGTTATGCATGGAAAATTGGTCTTCGGAAATGTTGCATATGTGTGATATCGTACGCGAGTGCATTAGTAGTAACCTGCGTAAAAATTCGATAAAGAATTGGCCGATCAACGAATCGATCAGATTTAACCTAACCCACCAACCATAAAATTCATTCCAAAGAAGACTCTAAAAAAAGCGAGCGAAAGTAATATCGATCGAGGATTGTTTGAGAATTATCATTCGTATCGTAAAGAGGATAGAGAGGGGGAGGTGGAAGGGATAGAAAGAGGGAAAGAAGAAGGAGCAAGAGAAGAACGGCAGTAGGAACAGTGAACAGCGGCAGGGTCAGTCTGGTGGGTAGGCAGCAGTTCGACTTCGGCTGCCGGCCGCCGTAAAAACGTCAATTAAAGTGTTTTATTTGATCCTTCGTTAGAACGTTGAAATGGAATTTTGATTTATGGCAGCAGCACTTTAAGTGTGCGTATGCGCGAGCGAGCTAGCGAACGAACGCGAGTAGTACGCCCGCGCGAGCACACGCGTAAATAAAATAAATAGGAGGCTATAATTAGTCGGCGGTGTGGCATGGCATGGTGTGTAGTGGGGTAGTGGTGGTGCTGGTGGTTTCGTGAGCTGTTGTAGAAGTCAAGATACCTAAGCCGGACCACTTGGAGTCGATCGCATATACGCGACCGGTTCTCTCTTCGCGATGCTTCGGATAAACTTTCGACAAACAAATTCCTCAGCGACTCGTTTTACGCTGATCCTCTGAAAATTTCATTCCAAGTCTTTTCGATTTCAATCGTATACGCTACGCGTTAACTTTTTCTTATTTAAGTTTGATACGTGTAATGTCAACACTTCTAATATTCAATTTTTTTTTAATAATAAACTGTATTTGGTTCAAAGTAATATTACATATCGTTTAAAAAATTCGTATCATTTGAGAATAGAAATAAATACTTAGGTTACTCGTAGAATACTCAATATTATCGGTAGATATCTATCCTGATCTATAAGACATTAATCAATGTATCGATATAACGCATACAATCCACGTAGAAGGCAGAACGTATTTTGCGAGTAACCCTAATCCCATGCGACCATAAAGCTCGAAGCCGCACGCGTAGATTTTATGACCGATACAGAACCGGAACACATCGTCTTCTTTGGAAAGAATCTTCGATCCGCTTATAAACACTATTTTACGAATACAATGAAACGCAGCTGCATAATTAAAATCCATATCGGAAAAAGGATATTTCTAAAGGAAACGAAGTAATAAACTTTTCGTCTCGAAGGATATCGTTTTTCGTTTAAAAATGATTATAAATAATACAAACAACTATTATGTTTTCTTACAAAATTCGTTTAGGGTTCGATTTATTTTCCAAGAATCAATTAACGAGCGAGAGAGATGAAAATAGCTATGTATGTGTGTTTATATCGAAAGAGTCAAGATGAACGAATGAGAAGAGAGAGAGAGAGAGAGAGAGAGAGAGAGAGAGAGAGAGAAGGACAGAGGAGAGTTCGAGGTCGACGAAATAACACGTGCTATGGTTCCCCGTTGAAGAGAGTACGAGAGCGAATGACCGAGTTAAGTGTAGAAGAGTCGCACCAGCCGGCCGTCCAAATGTTATTGTTTATTGTGGCCGAACGACAGCTTGATTTATCATGCGATGCCGGCCATGGCCATGCGTGAAATAGTGGCATAATCCCGTTGATTTGTGGCGACCATTGTTCCTACGAGCACTCCGTCCAAAGTATTTTCTCTCTCTCTCTCTCTCTCTCCATCGTTTTTTTTCATCGTTGTTTCGTTGTTTACTCCCTCGATCATTGTCTTCCTCATCGATCCAACGATTTCCGCTTTTTTTCCTACAGCCGTCAGCGACGATATCCGCTCAGAGCGCGCGAAGAATGACATGGCTACGCGATTCAATGTAGAAGCTAAATTGAAACGCGTTGCACCACGGCATGCCATTCCATGACCCTCTGCCACTCTCCCATCCGTCCTCCCTTCTCCCCCATATTCGGTCTTCGCTACGAGAAGAGAATTAAAACAGAATAAACCTTGATATAGTTGCGATTTTTATTCGTCGGATGAAAAAGCCTCTGATCTTCTTTTTTTTTTTCTGCGCATGCATGTTTTTTCATAAGTGCGCATTGACTCTTGCAATTGAGGCTTTTTTTTCGCTCGGACGAAGAAAAATGTTCAATGTCGGTCATACAGTAGACTTTATTCGTCAATTAGTATAATAATGAAGTTTATATCTTGGGATATAGAAGAGATAAGATGCTAATGATGGATCGAGAGATTCCCTGAATCTTAAGGAAGTTAATTACTTTCCAATCAACGCATGCTATATACTCTTAGGATCGAATCTATTAAAGAAGATGTTTACCTTTACGTATCAAGTTCACATTATTTATCAGTTTCTGTGAAAGTGACTACTTCCGCGATTAACAGAGGCAACTCGTTTGGAAGCATTGCGGTAAGGCGTACTGTGCATTCATTCTATCCAAGAGAGTCAATTCAAACCGTAATAATAATCAATCATCTTACTGACTACAAAATTATACTGACGCTCCTCAACGAAGGACGCGTTATTTTCGTGTTAGAATACCAACCGAGCTCGGCAATCACGATGCGATTTAACGCGCGTACACTTACGGCTCGTTGAAATTACTTGGAATGGATACTTTTAACATTCCATGAAGAAATAAAGTTAATTGCTTGAATGGTACCTCCAAGACGTTGCCAGGTATCTATCTAATTCGATTTCGTAATGATAAAACTGGAACGTACTAGATTATTTTCTTTCAAAGTATTAAGAAAAAGAAAAATTCATCTACGAGATTTCTAACGGATGTAAAATAATCGTAAATTATAATTCAAATATATTATTTGATTTCACTTGAAGTATAAATTACTTTTGATAAAAATAAGACGTACCTATAAACTTGATCGAAATACTTGAGAATATAAAAGAATATATCTCATTGCATTTTGCATTGAACATTTCTTAGAATTGTAGTTTATCGTTTAAATGACTATTACCAATTTTGAATATTAAATTTGATCGGATGGATTGAAAGATTGCTAAGCAAGTAATCTAGCGGTTCTTTTTCTTGCTGTCGTAAAGTAGCGATCGTCGCGATAGCTTCAGTTTTGGAGGTAACGGATTGCAAATAGGAGAAGAGGTCTCTTAAACCGGTAAATAGCATGTTCTCTCGTAGGTAAGTAGCCGAGTGGTCATCAATAAGCCGACCTACTATGCCTCTTACGCGGACGAGTATTATGGCGCGAAGCGGCGGGCGGTCCCTTCCGTTTGACGAGAGCCATTCATCCTCATCCACCTACGTTAAATACTAATACTACGTTGACGCACACGTATTCTGCGTGTGACACGGTATGTAACAGGCAAACGACGAGGACGAGGAGCATGTGTGAAGGTGGGTTCGCGCGCGCACGACCGACCACGTCACAGCAAGCGCGTGTTCTTCCATTGTGCATCCATCTATCACACGTCAGAAGTAACGCGGCTTAGGTGGGTCGATCGGGGCTGAAGGTAGAAGCCTTCGTCTCTTCCTCTTCAACCCTCCTCCTCCTCCTTCTGTATTTCCTCGAAGCTGCGTCACCGAGGAGTCGTCGATCAGAGCTGTCACAAAATATGCCATTTCCTTGCACACCCGCGAATATGCGAACGATAATGTATTGCGAATGGAGCTGTCTGCTATTTCGTGAGACCCATTATCCCTTTAAATACGTGCCTACTTCTTCTTTCCTTTTCCTTCTCTTCACTTCTCTTTTTTTTTTTTTACTTTTATTCTCGACACCATACAAATTTATTAGGTTGACCGGTTTGAAGAAAGATTCTTTTCATTCCTAATCTCTCAAGGATATTAACTTTGATTCTATACTTTTTAAAGATAAAAAAAACATTATACAATCAATACATGTATATTAACTTCAAAAATAGAGTCGTTTGTAGATTGGAAAAGCATAGCCGATGTGAGAGAGAAATTTCAATGGTTGAATAGCATTATTATTTGTTGGAGATTCCTGTTGAACGAGGTCCTCTGGCGGCAGGAAACACAGGACCCTTTGGCGATGACCTGCCAACGGTTCGCGCATTAGCTCGACAGATAGCGTTGCCTAATCGGGCCTCATAAATTACCAAATTAATATCCCGCGTTGCCGACGCTAGGCTATCCGTCAGGTGTCAGGAACGGTGCAGATAGCGGGCCACGTCCACCCGCTCTGCTGCTATTGCTGCTGTTGCTAGTGCTGGTACTGGTGCTGGTGTTGCTACTGTTGCTGTCCCGTCCTTTCTCTTCCTCTCCACCCTTCTACCTCCTGTTCGCAAACGCCGTCTTCATCCTACTCTCCTACCTACGAATATTCTCGCACGATCTACAAACCGGATAGATTATCGTCACCTTCCTGCATCCTATGTTTCTCCCATTTTATTGATATTGTCTTAGAAAAAACTGTATTATTTTATACAAGTTTCGAATACGATGAATATTTCAAACAAGCTTTTTTCTATTTTTATATATCAATTCGGAATTATTGAGATTACTCGAAATTGCTGATTGGATTATTTTGAATATGATGTCTCGTTCAGATTACACGAACCTTTTTATCTAGGTCAATCCGTTTTAATTCTTGCAATTTTTATTTCATTTTAACTTAGGTAATAATTAATCTAATACTCGTATGTGGGTTAACACGTATATATTTCTATATGTTTAAAAATAATATCCAGAAGATTGGAAACATATATTAGTAGACAGATATTTTGATATAAAATTTAGTACTCTTTGAAAATAAGATAGATAGAACACTGATGATGTTACGGTTTAGGGATGAACGAAAGAGAACGAAATAAAAGAAGAAAAAAAGAGGATGAAGAAAGGGTGAGGGGTTGGGAAGGAAAAAAGGGAAGAAGTAAAAGACCACCCAGGGTGTCTCGGTGTCCAACACAAACTAACGGTGGTCGAGCGTGTGTCTAAGGTACGCGTAGTTATGCGAGTGGATACCTCGTGTCTCTTTCGTCCCGCCTTTTCCCCTCGTTCCCCTTTTAACTCGCCCACGCGTGACGCATAAACGCGCACCACGAAGGGAAACCAAGTCGAAAGAGGTGTTGCGGCTACGCATTGGCGTAGGACGTGTTAGATCTGTTGCTCCTGTGTTGAAGAGGATGAAGAAGAAGCAGAAGCAGAAGCAGAAGAAGAAGAAGAAGAAGAAGAAGAAGGGTAGAAAGGGGCAAGAATCGCTTACGAATTACGCGAGGAGGATGAGACGACTACGCAAAACCGGCTTCCTCTTCTGCTGCTTCTTCTTCTTCTTCTTCTTCTTATTCTTCTTTGAGTTTGCTACTATGCGACACGGCTGCCAATTAGCGGCCTGACATCGAGCTGACTGACCACCGTGTGTACTGCCAACTGATCGTTCCTTTTTTTTCCTTTTCTTTTTCTTTTTTTATTTCGCAATCCAATTCGTTACTTTTCTCAGATACTCGGAGTCAGAATCTTTAGTATCTCTGGATGTTTTTCGAAACTTTCGATCGATGAGATTTAGAATCGTCGTCGAACGTGAATCGGCTTCGAGATCGTCTCCAACCCGAATTTTCAAAGAAGGAACGTGACTGGACAATGGATGCTTTATGATGGTACCTAAGTGTGACCTGTATAAGAAAATAAACCTCAATGATTTTTATTTTGTTGAATTTTATGTTATTTTTATATAGGTAAAATAATCAATCATGATCGTTACAGTTATTCTGTTATCTTAAAAGATGTAGATCGGTATGATAAGCTTAAATCGGTTAGAAAAGTAAAGAACATTCAAATGAATTCACATTTTCTGTATTTATTTTTTCTTTTAAACAAATAAGTCGATCGTTAAGGGAAATGATGATTGTTGTAATGTTTCCGAATAGTATAGTATATATATCTTGTAAACTCGTTGCTTGTATCGACTCCAATAACGTTTCGCAGACGGTCATTCGATAAAGCATATTGTCCGGGTCGAACTCGAGGAGAAGTTTCCTTTGATGCACCGCCAACACGCGTTCATCCTGTCGATCGCGCGATTTGTCATGGAAGTGTTCGTCGAGCGATCTTCGACCTTCTCAGTAAGACCACTTCCGCCAAGTAAGAGCAATCCCTTTCTAGTCGCAAAATCGGCATGATCGCAAATTCGAAACGCTCCGGAGAAAGGTACGACGTTTAGAAAGGAAGCTTTCGTGAAAAATCATTACGACTTCATTTACATTATAATAATGAAAGATACTTGAAACATGAAAAAATAAAAATGCCCTCCTGTATGCAACGATAAATCAAATCTTTCGATTTCGTATAAAATTAAATCCTCCCTTGTGGATTTTTTAGATCAACACGTGAAGGATGTTAACAAATAAACGTTGAAAAAATTCAGAAAGCCCTGCAGGTCCTATAATTTACAATTAGAACAACTCCAGGTCTGACTATCTTTCTGTCTTCTGTTGTTTTTTTTGTTTGGCATGTTGTTAAAAGAACGATAACGAAGAGATAAGATATTTATTAAAACCAGCTGTGCATGGTGATCGGGCCTGGAGTTGATGCCGATCGAAGGAAGAAGCATCGTACTTAGGTATGGTTGTCGCGCATAATTAATTAATCGTTTATCCAAAGGATTTATGGGCTACTCGGTTATGTCCAAGATACGATATCTCGAAAGTTTTCAGAAGCTTTCTTTCTACGTGCTTTCTTTTGATGCACTTACACGCTCGTCCAGGCTGAAAACTACCGATCGATGTCGTTTCCGGAAAGGAACAAAGAAAGTAGAATAAAAGAAATAAACATATAGGGAAGGGAGAGAGGAATGGAGGGAGGGAGGGAGGGAGGGAGGGAGGGGTGGGTAGAAAAACGATATATCGTTGATCGGTAGCAAACGCGAACGACAATAATTATTACGTATGTCGCTTCGCATTATATGCTTGGCTTTTAGAGGGTCAATAAAAAAGCTGAACCGAGTTCTCCCTTTTGCTTTCTTTCTCTCTCTCCCTCTCTTCGTTCTTCCGTCGAGTTAACCCGTTTTCTTCTTCTTCCTTGTTTTTTCTCTCGATGCCGATGCAGTTGCACACACTTTTAGAAGGAGGAGGGTCGCGTCACGTTGCATTACGGAATGATATTTGCTAATTGAGCACGAAGATAAAACGACAACGGCTCTGGTAGAAAGGGAACAAGGGTGTATGTGTATAAATATGTATACGTGTGCAAGTGTGTAAAGAGAAATAGGGAGAGAGAGAGAGAGAGAGAGAGGGAACATCGGGAAGAGGAGGGATGAAAGAGAAGAGGTGGGAGTATAGTCGACTAATAACTGTTCCTGCCTCGCACGTTCTCGTCGTAGCACACCGGTGTTCCCGAGGGAATGGATAATCATACGTTGAACCTCCGTGTCGCGCGCGCGGGGTATATCATCCTCTCTTTCTCTTTTTCTCTGTGTTACTTCGACTTTATTTCCTCTCTTTCTCTGGGCCCACAGTACTTGCGCGCGCCTAGTTCCATCGCTCTTATCTGTGCGGTTTATCGGACCGTTTTCTCGCAAAAGCGTTCACTCGTAACTAACGTCAAGATGAGAATGAAAGAAGAGGGAAATAGAAAAAGATAGAAGGAGAAAGAGAGAGGAAAAAAATGTCATAAATGTATACGCGTGTATGTTTCTCTATGTATGTATGTCTCTGACTTGTCTGTGTATGTATGAGAGTTAGAAGGAGATGAGGAGAAGGCAGGGTTGTCCTATCGCGGTTCGAAAAGCATTTCGCTACGTGCAAAAGATTTACGCTCGACCAACGACGTTAAAACGGTTCTCGTCGCTCCAACAGCACCAGGAGAAGGTTCCAAGTGGGGAAGAGAGAAAGAGAACGTCGGAGAGCGATCGCGTTACGACCTAAGATTTCTTCTCGTCCGTTTAACGTCCGTAAGGGAACCTACGAGTCGTATATTTACCGTCTCGAGCCTTCCAATCGCTCCAACTTTCGATATATATTTTCGGTTTCTACAGATATGCTATGGATGGCAAAGTCTTCGATAGGTGTGTATATTATGTTTATATATATATATATATATATATATATATATATATATATATATATATACATAGAAACGTGTATGAGGTAATATTATTTTTTATTTATTTTTTTAATCAAACTAGAGCATGTTGGATAATTTTAAACGTACGAGTTGTAATGTGTAACACCTAGGTATTTGACTTTACTATCATTTTTGGTAAGTTTGATTAAAATTGTGGACGATCAGTTTTTGACTATCGATTTTTATTTTATTGTCGTTTAGATTTGATAATGTTGAACATATACCCTCAAAGATATACTTGAGTAGAACGTGTAAACGAATTCGTGGACGAGGATCCATATCTGCGTTATTTGAAATGTTAATCGCGTTGCAACTATCGGATTATAATGTGTAAATACCACGATGAGCGTTGAAATATACGCTTCGGACGATGGAAGAGCTTGGGATTACTCGTAGAGCGATAATAATACGCGAGTGTAGCGTCTTAAAACGATGTATATCAGCGTTATCAGCACACGGTTATTGGGATTAGGAATTAAAGCGGAACGAGGTAGAAGTAAATCGGGACGAACGTGCTCGTCTACTGTAAATTATATACTCCGTGTCTCCAATGTTTTTACGTTTATTCTATTGTAAAAAGGAAAAAGTAAAAAAGGTAAAAATCAATTGAAATAATATCAGTGAAAAATCATTCTCTTAGCCAGGCCAATGTCATCGAGAATATTAAGAAAGAGTTATTTGTGCGTTCTTAGTATCTCAAGAATTGCTTTAACTCTCGTTTGGTTTGTCGAGTTGAAGAAAGGAAACAGGCTCGTAACCGTAGCTTCCGAAACTTAATGCCATTTTGCTTAACTACATGCCGTAGCAGTAAAGCTGACAGGCGCCGGTCGTAGCTACGTTCCTGGGGTGGTAATAAAAATGAGAGGAGGGAGGGATAGGATGGAGGTGGTTAAGAGAAAGAAAAGAAAAGAAAAGAAAAGAAAAGAAAAGAAACTGACACGACTGCTGCTCGATCTTTCCTGACGGTTGATGGAGACGTCTTCGTTCGAGACAGACGAGTTGGATGCTCGCGACGTTTGATAGACAACGTCTTTCTTTCCTCTTTTCTCGTCGCTTCGAATCTCTCAGTCCCTCATTCTTTCTTCGAGTCATCCTCGCACCGTTCGAGGTCCACTTCTCGCGAGTTCCCGTCGTCAACCACGACAACTACAACGACGATGACGACGTTCGAGTTTTTGCTGGAGCCAAAGACTATAAATAGGAGACCATACGGCCCTCCACAAACGTTTTCTCGTTCCCGTCACACGACCATCATGTTAGTCAAGGCCGCGTCACTGACAAAACCGGAGTACCTTCTTTGTTCTTTTGCATTTAATATGGTAATTCAAATTATTTATTTGATACACTCGTAATATGCATGTGTCATCACTATTAGTTTTTATTATAAATTTATAAAATAGATAATTTTATGTTCTCGCGCAAAAAAGTCGAACGATGCAGCAAGGGAATGTTCGTGGTTTTGAAGGCCATAATGGTTGGTGACGGAAGCCGAGTCACTCCTTTGTTTTTAAAACACCCACCCATCGCTGATCGTTGTCGTCGTAGCAGGGACGAGTGCGCGATCCATTAATCACCATGAACTCCCGTTCTGGCGCGTTTACGCTGTTTGAAAAACTTTCTGCCCAGTCCTCTCAGAATAGAAATTTCAATTACCGATTCTATGCGTTAGATGAACCTTCCTTCACCTATCCTTTCTCTTTCATTAGAGTCACCTAGTTTTTAGTTTAAAGATTTGAACGTATTTTTAAGATGCTGAATGAACATTTCGTAGGAAATTTGTGATAAAATTTTCCAGGATATTGGTGATTGAACGATGAAAGGATAATTTTTTTTCTCTCGTGGTTTATGTCAAAGGTCTGGAAATGTTACAAGTGAAAGAAAAGTTGAATCTTAATTCGTAATACTTACTCGAGTTCTCGGTCGAATCTCAGAGTCAGATTGATAGGAATTAAATCAAATGGAAAGCGAAGATAAATGCGATCAAATGTGCAGCAGATAGCCAGGATAAGTTTGTACCGGTTAATTATTAATAAAGTTAAACGTCTGGTTGTAAGGTATGTAGTTTAGTAGGATTAAACTCGGATATAATCTGTCTCGCGGTAATTTTCTATTTTAGACAAAATTTCTTATTCAATGGATATAATTATCGTATAAAGTCGTGTCAGTTTTTGAGATATATTTTATCATTTCGTAAAGATAATCTAATTATATGAGAATCAGACGTTGTCGTCGGTAATCATTTACATATTTTTGATAACTTTAGGTACTTAATTAATAGCTACGACTAATATTGAAATCACTAATAGATTCCTTTTGAAATGTTAGGAAAATTTTCGCAAAGATAATACAAATCGTTTGGCAACATCTTCGTTTTCATATTTAAAACGATTAATCTTAACTACCTTGTTAGTTTCGATAAAATTGACGCACCACCAATCCCGTCGTAAATTTACAATATATCGCGCTTGTTCTCTTGACTAATAATTTAAAATTCGCGTCAAAGGTAAAGGGAAAAATTCTACGGAAAGAGTTTAAATTGCACGGACACACGGTATGAAAGTTTTTGATCCGATGACTACGAACGACAACGACGACGATGACGACGATCCTGTCTCACACACTTTTTTTTTTTAAATTTACCTGCTTCTCGTACCGTAACGACTTCACATTTCAACCTGTTTTTTTTCCCTACAAAATAACAAAAAAAAAAAAAAGAATAAAACAAGAACGCAGGGTTCCTTCTGTTTCATTTGTATCTCACCGACGTGCTCTTGTCTCTTTCTATGTTTCCTTCTTTCTCTCACTCTTAGTTTAATATCTCTCTGTCTTTCTTTCTCTCAGCAAGTTCTTGCATCGTCAGACCGAGGAAATCAGGAATGTTCCGATAATCATCGGTAAATCATACGTTTGACGGTGTTGGTAAGGCCTCCTTATACTTTTTTTCCTTTCTCGTGTAAACGTGATTCCTACCTCTACTTACCTATACACACATTTCTCTCTCACACCAACGCACACATAGGTCTCTTATACTCGCTTACACACATGTCTATAACGTAGGTCAATCTTTATGGCGGACATAACTCCCTCGATTTCAGTGGAGATTATCTCGTTATTTATTGGAAAGCCGAACGAGATATCTTACCGCGTTTCTGCCCGAAAAATCTTTTCTTGCTGTCGTTCTCTTTTTATTTTTTCACGTTTCTCTTTTCATCTTTCGTTCTCTTTCGCTATTTTATTCTCCCCACCTTCTCCTCCTGCCCCTCTTATTCTCTCACTCACTCTCTCTTTGGATCCACGATGATTCATGATGATTCGGTGTTATAAACTTGCCCGGTAAGAATCTCGCGAAGGTGTGCGCGTGCGTGCTTTCTAACAGATGAGAATCGAAGAAATCTTTTTTCGGGCAAAAATGATGCCCCGTTGAGATCGAGACACGTTCAACGATTGAGCTTCGTGTGGATTCGGTTATGTCGTCGCGTTATCGTATTCTTCTGTTTTTTTTTCTTTCTTCTTCTTCTTCTTTTCAGATGAAGCAAGCAAAAGACTCGTAACGAAGGAAATAATATTGATTCACTGTATTGGCTCTTTAGAGAAAACCGAATGATTATTACGCTTCACCGAGTTGCTGCTTACCCAGCGTGGATGCCATTTTTATTTTGGATATCTCTGTTATTTTTCATATTTTATTCAAAGAGTGAGAGAGACCGGATTGTTCAACATTAACAACGCAAGGATATCATTCTTTTCTTTTCCAATTCCCCCATCTCTCTGCTTACCCTTTTTTCCTTCTTCTTCTACTTCTTCTCGTCATCCCCACCACTGCCATCCCCTTCCGTAACATTTTAAAGCACTCATTTTAGCTCCCGTTATTCGGATATTGCTACGGAAAGTTTAATTCTTTTTTATTTTTATTTTTTTTTTTTTTCGTTCGCCAAGAAGCAAACGATAAGCGAGAAACTTGCGATCAAACGCGAGTTACTCGTTAATGTGTATAATTAATTTATCTACTTTTCTTTTTTTCCCCTCCCACCTCGAGAACTTGATCGGAATTGTAAAGTAGCCATATAAAATTATTCATTAATTTTTCGAGCTGATGATACTTCGATGTTAAGCTGGAGAAAAGGATTCGGATAGACGTTTGACATTTCAAACATTCTTATCACGAAAGTCAAATTTATTGATACTCGTTTAATGTTTAATAATCAGAGAAATTGATTTTTTATATCCAAAAATTTAAGCTATGTTTTGATAATAAAATTTGGAAAACAGTTCTCTGAACGGGTGAAGGTTTCTTTTTTTTTTTTTTTTTACAACACATTGTTTGAGGTATTTTTTTCGACCTTCGTGTAAACTGATTGAAAGATCGATGTACGCGTGAAGAATGATCAATAAGTTTCGAATGGTTTAAAGCAGTGGTTCTTAACTGGTTGTCAAAGAATTTCCTTTCATGGAACACTTTTCAAAAAAGAGTTAAGAATCACTGAATTAAAGTATCACATTCGTATTCGTCTATTGTCTCGATGTATTCGTGTTTTTGATTTTATCGGTAGAAGAACAGTGGCGATGTTGAGAATCTTTCCAATTAGATGGCGAGTATTTGAAAAAATATACTTTTAGAAAGTAAAAATATTGTGATTACGTAGGGGATCGTAATCCAAATGCGAGGTCGTATACTATTCGCCAGGGTTGAGTAAACACCGAACGTTAATTTTCATAACGGAGAAGTTTCCGAAACGCAAAGTTACGAATACGCTCGTGAAATGAGAAAGAAAACGGAGTTTAGAAAGAAAGAAAGAAAGAAAGAAAGAAAGAAAGAAAGAAAGAATAGGATAGGATACAAGGGTTGATAGGGTTTAGGGCACCTTACACCCTGCGGCTAAGATCGTCGAGTCGATGGAGGAAGAAGAAGGATAGGGAAGGGTAGGAAAGGGTAAGAAAGGGTAGGATGATGTAAAAGAAAGAGTGAAAGAGAGGGCGAGTAGATAGTAGATGGAAAAAGAGGAGGAATGCAGCCTCCTGCACAACTTGATAATAATAAACTGAAAAAGGAGGAAAAAGCGTTATTTTAAAAGGGAAATGCAGCGGCGCATTTTTATGTCTTCGCCAGAACTTTTCATCTCCCTTGCCCGCGCTAAAAGAGGACGCTCGGGGGATAGCGGACGTCGCCAGGAGAAGGAGATGGTGGTGGAGGTGGAGGAATGGGGGTGCTGAGAGAAGGTTGCGAAAGAGGGAGGGAGTAGCAACAGCTAGTCGCGTTCGGTGGAAGGAAGGTAGGGTAAAGAGAATGAAAAAGCAAGAAAGCAACGATAGAAGGAGAGAGAAAGGAAAGATCGAGAAAGAGATGAGATGGGATTGGGTGGAAGCAAGGGAAAGGGGGAGTTGAATGAGGACTGGTGGGAGTGCGTGGAGGATGGAAGGAGTCGAAAACGTGGAATGAAACGGCAGACTGCCGCTGATGAAATTCATAATTTAGATCCAATGCGCTCTTTGTTCCTCGTTTAGAATACACCGCTATTTATAGTTGAAATTTTCCTTCGACTGTGAACTTATTCTGGTACCACTCTCTCTCTCTTTCTCTCTCTCCAACCTTGAAAACATAAAACCACCCTCATTTCATCCTTACTTTATTAGAAAAATAGAAGGGTAGGAATTACTTTGGATCGATAAAAAGGGTTCATTCGATATACTCTTATTCTCAAGACGACGATTAGTATTTGATTATAAGTATGAAAAGAAATAATATGTGGTTTAAAATGATTCAAGAGATTTTCAGCTAGAGAGGCACGCAAAGTTCGATATCGTGACACGGCACGGAATGGTCTTGGTCTGTGTGACAAGGATTGGTGTTCTCGTGTAAAAAACTATTAACATGATTAATAACTGACTCTTCCATGCAAATGTTGTTCCCATTCGTTTCTGTACCCTCATAGTTTCGATGCGATAATGCAATTTATATTGACCGCGGAGGAAGCTAAGCCTCGTAGATAGACTAATTCTCTCCTACGTAGGTATGCATTATAGATAGTAGGTAGGAATGTATGCACGAAGGCGTTTAAACGGACTCGCCTCTAATTGTGTTTAATTGGATTTTGCATAACGACCTTGATGTACGCCATTCGTTGGGAAGAACCTGAACTAACGTTGACAAGAACTAGTCGCGTCTTTCAAACACATCAGCATGATAACTCTCGTATAACACGTTTCTTCCGATAAAAATGTTTCATGCAAATTTGTATAATACGAAAGAAAAAATCAATAAGATAAATATCTTTATTATACATTTATTTCCCATAATTCTGAAACTGTTATACGAGGATTTACAGCAAGCATAGTATTAAGTACTATGTTGCGGATCGCGTAAAATCGTGAATACGTTCCCATAGTTGTGGGAAACCGAAGCTGAAATGTATTGCTTTGAGAGTTTACGCGTTACTGCTCGTTTCTCGATCGCTTTCAGCCACTATCACCGAGCTCACCGATAATCGGGATCGTATCCGGTCATCATCGATCCCTATTATAAAGAGACGACACCCCTCTCGACGCTCGCGAATACTAATCGTATGGCCGCTCAAGGATATTCTCAACGCTAGTGAAGACTAATCCTAAGCGATCGAGTCGATCGACGCAAGTAAATTGGACGTTGTGCGTCCCTACGGTGTACGAAACTATCAGAGGCAAATTCAAACATTCGTAGATAGGAACACACATACGTCGGTAGTATTATCGTGACGCGTGCGAGTAATACCTGATCGGAGGGAGAATAAATGTATATGTATAGCTAAAAGAAAGAGATAAGGTAAGAAAAGGACAGGGAGAGAGAGAAGGGACTTACGGGCTCGTCAGGCTGCAAAACGTCGTATTATTTCGAGTTATTTCGAGGTGAGTCGGACGCGTGACGGCTGGGTGGCACGCATCTCGAAGGCACTGCCCCTTTCGTTTATCGTTCGCTGTCGCGTTTCGTCCGGCAGTTATTTCGTCCTTAATAGGATGTAATATTATACGAAGAGTCACGTCCACTCGAATTCGCGGACTTTAACGGTGAGTGGGCACGAAAGAGGACCTAGTGGATTCGCGGTGCATCGTCGATCGGCTGGTCTTCCTTCTCCCTCTCTCATTCTTTATGTATATAATATATATATATGTATATAAAGCATTTGCAATCCTTTAGGGATATCTCCTTTGTCGGTAGGAACGCGTAAACTTGTTGAAAAAAAGGTGTTGCTCACTTTAGAATAATTTTGTACAGGTTCCCCAAAGCGACTTATCGTAAATGTCATTCTCTCAGGATAATAATGCAATTGGAGTTTAATTAATTGTAAGAGAGAAAGGTTAATGGTGCGCTTGTAGAAATAGTTATACGCATAAACGAAATCGATCGTATTGGTTTGATCGATTGGCCGATCGATCGATCGATCGATCGTCTATGCTCGTTCGACACTAAAATAACCTGCTTTGCGATGGTAGCACACCCACGCTAGTCTCGCGTGCCACTTCGTTAATTGGCCGCGTTCGTATATATCGAGCTCTCTGGAATCCCAAAGCAATCGATACGCGGCCCTATCCCACCTACGGCCGATTACGAGGAACGACAGGGAGGGCATTGTAAATTGACCGTAATTGCGTTCAATGTTACGCGCGCACGGTCGGATCAAAGTCAATTGCTCTCGGAGTGACGGGGCCGTAAGAAATACAACGAAACCAATTGCTTTTGCCCTCGACGAAGACCGCGAGTCAGCGATGCGAGTTGTTTCAACGCGCACACAAACACCCATGCACTTATAGTTCTATGCAGTCCATTGTTTTCCTTTGTTTTTTATTTGAATTATGTTTATTACAATTTGAGATCAACTAGTTTGAAAAAGAATATCCTACGCATCACTGCCGCCCATTCAACCTTGTTCCTTTAGCATCTTGCATGTTTGTCTAGGCCACAAACAGTTTACACTTGTCACTTCCTTAACATTTAGACCCTTCCACATTCGAATCTTTACCCTCTCAAATCTATGTTGCAAATGGGTTAATCGAGACTTTTATCATATTTAATCTGAAAAAGATTGTCAAATAAAATTTGTCTACTTGAAAACACGCTTTCCCGTTGATCGGAATCTTTGACTCTATATGTTACCTGTACACGATAACGCACTGATCGTTAAACGAGCATACTGGTAGTTCGAATATGACGAGTTTCCGTTCGGAGAAGTGAGATCCAACGGTATATCGTTGATAAGAAAAAGAAAAGGTAGGGACGAAGATCGAAGTGGTTAACCACCGACTCGTGGCACTGGCTAGGCCATGGATCGCGGAATAAATTAACATGCAAATTTGGCGCAACACGCCTACCGAGCAGGAGTACGGTTACTAAGGCTTATGGTTAAGTACGATTAACCTTCTTTAACGAGCAGAGAGTGTACCAAGATACGTTGCTTCTTACTGCGCTCACTCATATGTGCGTGCACACTTTCAGGAATTACCCTTTCGTCGAACGAGCTATCAATCTTTGCTCGAGACACAGATAGCTTACCATTACGATTAAGCTCCTTCTTTCTTGCTCTTTCTCTCTCTCTCTCTCTCTCTCTGTCTATCTACTGTTCTGTCTCGGCGAGCAATCAATTTCAAAGATAAGTTCGATAGAGTTACATACCTATTCCTTTAATAGATAAAGAGGTTGTAATATTTAAAATCTGATTTATAAAATATTATTACTTGTTACGAAAATAATTTCAGGTATTCTTATTAGTCATGGTGGTAATGTGCACACTTAAGAAAATTCATTAATAATATAAGTCACATACTACATATTATACTTTTTCTTACAAGATGTTTACCAAGTATTTATATATAACATCATTGCATTTTATTATTTTTAATGGTGAGTTGATATACCATTCTTTTTATGTCACAAGAAGTGAAATCATACAACTTGCTTTCCATCAGCAAGAAATAGTTGACTAACTTCTTTTTATCTTTTTCTTGCAACTTTTTATACAAGGCTAATATATCAAGACGCATATTATCTGAAACTTTAGTTTATATTTGAGAATATGAAAAATTAAATGGTTGTTTAGAAAGACAAAACCTTTTTTCCACAGAGATTATTGGGTGTCTAACTTCATTCCTTTTTCTTCCAATTTGAAATTGAGTGATCCTCGTAAGTACAGAACAGTATATGCAAATTTTTACCTATACTCTATGCCTAAAGTAAGTTCTTTTATTCGAGTTTAGGTAAAAGTAGATCGATGAAAGCAAAGGAACTCTATACTCTTGGTAATACGTCCAGCTTGCTCGAGGAACTTTCAACTATTTAATGATCAGTCTGAATGTCTAAAATGCAGACGTTTGCATAGAGAGGAAAGATCGCCTTGGGTGGAAGGAAGGCGCCTGCCAATGTCGAAACGTCGATGTTTGACGCGCGTCGGTAGTCGTGACTGGCGTCAGTCGATGTTGGCCGTCGAGTTTGTCCGTCGATGTTGGCCGTCGACCCAGAAAGAGCGCATTTACCTAAATCGGGACGTTTAGACGGGGAAAAGAAGGTTCTATGCGGTTCTCTCGCCTTTCAAACACAGGATAGTAACAGTTCGAACGATTCTCTCTATCGGTATGACCTCAGTTTTATTCTGAACACGTCAATCGCGAATCTTCCTTCTATGAGATACAACTTTTCTAAAATCATGTATATTTTTTAACTAAATTATTGTGAATGCTAATATAGAACTGATGTACAATTAATCTCGTTGATTAATAATTTCATAAGTTTATATACTTGTGAAGATTACATATTCATTATTATATTTTATTATAAATTCTGAACATTTATTTAACGCGTCGTTGATTATCATGCCAATTTGATACTGCCTTAGTCACGGATGATTAATCTGAAATACTGACTCAACGAATAAATGGCCATAATTTGATCATTTCTTTCAATGAACATAATAATAAATAACTTTAAAGATTACCAAAGAATATTTAAATTAGGAATAAAAATCTACGAGATGTACGAAATTGTAGATTCGAATTATCGATGGAAAGTAAAACATTGGTTACTTTATAGATACGAGTAGAATGTACCTAGGTATAAAATAAGAAAAGAGAAAAAAGAAAAGCTACGTTTCATTCGGGCCACCGTGTGGTGAACCGTGCGGCCAGAATTAAGATCGCGTAAAACACTCGCGATCGCATGACTTCCACATAAATCTGCTTCCACGTCCGACTACACAACATGCATGTAACGTGTTTAACACGCATCGGCGTGATTCCAATCTTTCCTCTCGATCGATCGTGCGCTCGATCGAAGCTGATCGAAGAGTGTATAATCACCATACGTCTCTCGCACTGCCGCACAACTCTCTTTCTCTCTCTTTTCCCTTTCTCCCCATAAGACACTCTTTCTTTTTTTTCCTTCTCGTAATTTTTATCTTAACGCTCACCGTACGTCTTACTTTTCTCTATTTTCTTAATCTCTCAGCATCCAACTTAGAAATCGGTACATTATCTCGAACATTTTCGTCCCTTTCAATATTACGAAACTTGGGTCTGACCATTATCATTGTTAACTTACGAGTCTACACTAAATTAAATTTATTTTTATTTTTATTGTTATTTTTCAAAGCAACCCAATAACATTCCAGCTCGGATCCTGTCGCAATCCTGATGAATATCATCGGATTAGGTGTTTGTAGTAGACCCCGTACCGGGTCTATTTACGCTTTTCTATTCCGCGAGCTTTGTTTTCTCGAAGAGAGTAAAGAACGAACGATAAAGAAGAAATAGAAAAATAAAGGATAGGGAAGGAGAAGAAGCGATGAGAAAGGGAGAAAAGAGAGCAACTCGAAGGAGGTAGAAAGGGTTGAGAGATCGGGCCGAAGATAAGGCTTATAATGAAAGGCATTCATTCCACCGCGAACCCGACAGTGAACTTGAGTGACGTGGTTGCAGACAGCTGCCTAAACCTGATCGGTCCGTACGTACTACGTCCATCCGTTCGCTCTCACGTGATTCCTTTTATGATATCGTATAACCCAGCCAAGCCAGAGGCGCGGACGTTCCTTCCTCCCCCCTCGTCGCGGCTCCCTCGCCACTAACTCTTCACCCTACCTCTTCCTTTCCTTTCCTTTCCTTTCCTTTCCTTCGATATTTCTTCTTTACTTCGATTCAAGCTTCTACTTGTTCGAATGTGTCCTCTGAACATACCTGTGTACACCTACACCTACTTGTTAACCCGCCCATACTCCTCGTTAATATATCGGATTTATTCGAATTTATTCGTACTCGTCGATAGATCCTATTTTGTCCCTGTTATCGACAGAAACAGATAGGAAAGTATTTATTTGAAACGATTTATTTATTAAACGGATCATTCATTATTCGCGGCCTACGCGTCTCGTTTGTTCTAAATATCGTCGAACCTTTTGCGATATAATTTAGAGTTACAAGTCTAACTCGTCAAATTCATAACGTTTATCGGGCCGTTAACTATTGTTTAGCCGATGATATCGTTGACGGTGAACGCAGCAGAAATAAATTTCGATCGAGTCGATTTCTGTTGGCTGGAAACATCGGCTGGAAACATCGATACAAATCGCTCATTAAGCTACCAGAGTTTATCATCGTTCCTGGCGGCCTCCTTGCATTAAACTTCCGTGCTGTACGCACAACTACACTCACGTAAATGCAATGATCGTAAATATCGCAAGTCGATTTTCCCGGTTTTACAATTTTTCGTCTACAAAAGTATTCGCAAAGTTGCATAAGAAAAGGAAACGTTTTCAAATGTTCGATCGATCGATCTCTCGTAGCATTTCTTCCCATAAATTTACCTCACCCTTAACGTCTTTCGATACATTTTTGCGAATCACTGCGAGTGGCCACTCACAATGTTGCACTGGCTCTTGCCTGATAAAAGGTCGATCGAGATATAGCAAGGCTAAAGAAATCGTGCGAAGGACAAGAGTGTCCGTGATTGGTAGTTGTAAGTGGTAAGTAGATGTGTACATGTAAAAACACCTATGTTATATACTTTTTCTTCAGCACTAAGTATATATGTTTTTTATATATGTACGTGCAAATATATCGCTTAAACACTACACGTCTAGAGACACACGGTTTTGTTCTGCTCTTTCCGTCTTTATACCCTTTATAAAATGTTTTACGATATTTTCTTCGCGATAAGCTTTCCTGCTCCTCTCTTTCGATACTTTCTCCGATATAAACATTAGAAATAGGAGATTGTACTATTGATAGGATTCTCAGATATATATATTACGATTGGCTTACTAATATGATTTATTTTTCTTTATTTTGCTAGCCCCTCTCAGCTACCCTGACTCTACTGCCCACTTTTTTTCTCGTGTCGTTAAAAAAATATCGATCTCTCGGTTGGTTAGGAGAATTTGTCGAAGGTTCAAATATAATCGTAATCGAAAAGTTTGGTTTGAACGCAAAACTCGCTAGAGACGCCGTCATCGTTTTTCTCAGTTAAGCCACCCACGATGAGTAAGTTGGTTTTGTACCTATTATAAGAGGGGAGCAATAAATCTCTTGACTTCTTGGACCTCCTCGAAGTGGAAGCTTCATCGAGTCAGTAAAAGTTCAGCGAGGAAAGGAACGAAGAATACGTAGTGATACACCCTATCGCTGAACTGTCTTGAAATTGTCCTTCTGACGATTATTTTGCCGTCTCTTTATAATACTGTGCTAACAAACGTACAAAAAGAAATGACTCAAAGTTTAAAGTTTCAAATCGTTAATAGATAAATGTTTCATTTAAATATGAAAAAAATTATTATTATCAATCTTATTTGTAATTTTTGCGTGAATTTGTTTGCATATATTAATAAGAATTTTATTTGAATATCTAATACATTGTGAATTAGAAGTCGTGCAGAGCAAACTCGAAGACGAAGAAGAAAAAGATGTGTAGCGGAAAGTAACTGTACAAGATACTTGACCCGATGCGAGTGCAGCTGTAGAACCGGTAGTGGTGCGGATTGCTAACGTGGGTGGGTAGCTTCTGACTGGTTCCTGTCGTCGGTAACTTTGCTAAACTTTGATCGCGTTCGTTTCGCTGGCACGCCTTTCTAAGCTTGCTACTTAGTTTCCACTTTTCACGAGTATCTCAAATATTTCTGGCCAAACAAACAAACAAACAAATAAAAAGTAACAATAGATAGGTAATTGTGGACTATACGCAACAATCTTTACTTAACTTCCGAATGATCGTCATTTGAAATTATATGCAATAATTGTTAGAGTCTCCAGTTAACTATAACGCTTTGAAAGTAACACATCGAAGACAGCAATGCATTATTCAAAACATATTAAAAGTATCTTTAAGACGTTAACACCTAAAACGAGGTAAGATTGACGATCGGCTACCATAACCAGTGTCGTCGAGTTTCACCACGGAGAAGATAATAAAAGGCGAGTCGGTAGGAGAGGGCCGTGCGTAAATTTGCGAGGTTAACGCTACCGCGTTACCTCAATGGACAATAACCTTGACTGGTGATGTCAGGGGTCGCCATTACGGCGTCTTACCACGAGGCGCCCTCTTATTCGCTTGTGCACACCGGGCCATTGCTGGAAACGTTCCAGTGACTTTTTTCTTCTCTCCTTCTCCTTCATCCGGGACTTCTTACCCTCTCTGCTAGTTTCTTCCTCAGACACCCCTCTCTCTCTCTCTCTCTCTCTCTCTCTCTTTCTCTGTATTCACTTCTCCTCCTACCAGGCTTCTCTTCGAGGCCGAGAGCGTGACGCTGACAGAATTACGCTCGGGCCCTGCTTCCACTCTCTTCTATGGCTCGCCATAAATATCACCGGTGACGTTTCGGGGTGGAGAAAAAAAAGAAACTAGCTGGTAGCTGCTGCTTCTGCTTTTGCTGCTGCTGCTGTTGCTGCTGTTACTGCTGCTGGGAAACATGGATGACCTCAGTATACGAAACGGCACCGAGTTATCGCTAAGGCAACTACTACCTACCGTTCCTCTTTCCTTCTTAGACGAAGATTCACGGAACATTTCGTTGATTGGGGGGACATCTCGGTTATCAAGCTTAGCTTTACGTGCTAAAGGAACAGACACCGTGTGTTTGTACTACTAAGCTTGACGTTCAATGTCCTGGCAAATTTTCCACCTAACTCTTCGCAATAAAAGCTTACGATACGACTTCTTCTTCTTCTTCTTCTTCTTCGTCTTGGTCTTGTCCAAGGACGTACGTATGTCTGTCTTTCTGGTCAGTATCCTTCAGACAAAAGACATCTTCGTTTTCTTTATTAACTTTCTTTCTTTTTTTCATGTTTCGCTTGACGTTTATTACATCTAAACAGAATTTATTTATTCACACATAATTGTGATAATTGATTAAGCTCAAAAAATTGATTTTATGATTCGTTTTTTAATTGTCAGAATTATTGACATCTTTGTACTTTTTTTTTTATAGTAACTTACAACGAAGAAAATAAATTAGATGAACAGAATTGTATTAAAAAATGACGAGTTATTTGTATTTTTAGCAAGAAAGAAAATATCTTAAGTAATCATTGAAACTTGTTTTTAGAATGGAAAGTTCCAAATAGAATTAGCATTAATTCGTATCTCGATTCATATTTCTGAGACGAGACGAGACAAGCTCGAGGAGTCAAAGAACGAATGAGTGCTTTGCATATTGCTCGATGTGTCAGCGGATGCTCACCACGAACAACGTGAGACACATCCCTCGTGTTGATTCTCCGAATCATTAAGACTGCGACCTTCGTCGTCGTATAACTCTTTTCTCTATCGATCACGCAGCATCGTCTCTTGAAATTCCGAGGAGACGAATAAAGAAAGAAAGGAAAGAAAAAGAAGAAAAAGCAACAAGCTTATCGATAATCTCGAGGTGAGTGGGTTCGCCAGGTAAACGCCGAAACTTCTTCCTTGTAGAACGAACTTTCGAACTTGTTTTCAACATTGAATCATGCGCAAAAACGCATGAGGCTACCTTTGATATCTTTTTTTGCGAATAAGACTAATTACTAATATTATTGACCTACACAATATATTATTATAATAATATTTATCATAATTAATAGTTTTAATATTGTCAACTTTCAAGAATTTGAATTATTTGTATAATACAGTCATTATGAAACGCAGAAAGGATATTTTTTGTTGCATATAATGACCGATCAATTATACGTTAAATGACTCGATTATCTAACATCGGTAAGAAAATATTATTAATTAGAAAGTGTAAATGAATACCTTAGAGTTTCTAATACAATCTTTTCATCTAACAATCTGACAATAACAGACTTTGCTGTATATTTTATACATTATGTCAGTTGACGTATACATATGTATACGATTAACGTTATAAAGTATTTTTACACCTACTCATGGAAATAATATGGAATTTGAAACTCTATCGTAAGACGACGAAGACGACGAGATCTTTGATTTTATTTTTAGAAGCTAGCTTCGCTACGTATCATAATTTCTACGTCGTGTATAAATCCTCTTCATTCTGGCATGTCCAATAAGTTTACTTTGAGTCGCAAGGGAAATGTATTGCTCACTATTAACGAGTGGACTTTTACAATGAACGTTCGTGGAACGTGGAGCACGTTCTTCGTTTTTCAAGATTATCGTTGATAATAATCAAGTCGACTGAATGTCTACGTGTCAGTAAAGAGACATTTCTTTTTTTTTTTTTTTAACTCTAAATGTACCAGTCAAATTACCAGTTTTTCATTTTGAATGAAAACTCCACATTGCTGTTTCTAAATTTTTTAATAATAGTTAGATAGAAATTTAATTAACCAGTTAATCATTAATGATTCGATATGAGAATCTTTCAAAGTTTTGTTTAGTAATGTCGTTAAGGAAAAGATAAAAGAATGCAAACGCATTTGTGTTTAAGGTATACCGGTGAATAAGCGACAATTTGTATGACAATTGCTCGATGGTCTGGCGTATTGTGCCAGCTTGTGAAAATATGAACGTAGGCACGTCGTATCCCACTGCGATGGGGACTTTTTCTTTCTCTCAATTGCAAGTAGCTAAAGAGAGTGGTGTATAAAGAAAAGAAGAAGAAGAAGAAGAAGAAGAAGCAGAAGAAGAGGAGGAGCACAACGCAGGAGTTGAAAAAGGAAAAGGAAAATGAGTGGATAGAAGGAAGAGAGAGAAAGAAAGGTTGTTTGAGAGATCACGATCCATGGAGCAAAAGCAAAGGTCGATCCGTGCGGCACGGTTGTGCACGACTACACGACGGTAGGAGCAGCAACGTTTATTAGAAGCAGAGGAAGCGCCTCTGTGACAAATGGCGTGCTTTTATTGTTGCGCACAGACCCCCGGGCCCGTCGCTCTCTTTCTCTTTCTTTCAGTCTCTATCCATGTAACATAAGGGCCCCTCGTTGGCTCGTAAATCCAAGGAACTCAACCGGTGATGGAAACTTCGTGATGGAAATCGGATCATGGTTTTTCACGGTTAAGACGCTTTTACTCTCATGTGACGTATCTTTCCATAAATCAGTATCTTTTTCGCTCAATTCGCTGAGTGAATGATTTACGAGAAAATATGCAACCGGTTTGGTATTCATTGAAAGAAAGAATGCGAGTTAAAAAGGGAAATAGTTCGGAGAAATGGGATGATGGTAGCGGTGCCAAAAAGTTTCGGAAATAAGAGTGTTCGTTAAGAGAGTAAGAACGCGTCCATCAATCGGTTGAACTTGCTTGAAACGAGGGGAGCTCAAGATGGCCGCCTGGGAGCGTACACACGGGGCCCCTGCCTGCTTCGCCAGCATCACCGACTTAGCATAAATCACTCCCGCTCTCTCTTTCTCTCTTTCTCTCTCTTTTTCTCTTTCCTTCTCCATCCTGCCTTTCGTCCTCTAGCTAAGCTATAGCCGGCTGCAGAAACGCGAGCGCACCGCAAATACGGGCTTGTCTTTGCGTCTATGCACCTCCTCGTGAACACTCTGTGGTTTGTCCAACCGGGTGGCCCATCAAACTACAACTTTTTCAATTCACCATGGCTTCAATCAAAAGGAAACAACCATCCTGTTCTCTCATACTTGTGTTGTATACTTTTTTGATCAATTTTACGATGCTTTATAAATAAATATGAAATTTATTAAAAAGGTTTCTCTAATCGAGTGTAATCTGACGCTGCTTAATCAGCGTTTAGACAAGAATAGGATAGAAGGGTTTTGTCCTATCACTTTAAACTGTTCGTCGTCCTGTTTCTCCTTCTTTACATATCAGAGCATCGATGTTTGGCTTACTATGGATTACAAGGAAGCTCTCGTACGTGGGACGAACGTAAGCTTATTATTCATACTTCTTTTTCCCTTTCTCCCTTAACTCTCGTCTACATCTGATAGAAGGAATGAAAGAGACTCGAGAAAAGAAAGAGAACACTGGAGACGAAGAGTTTAAAGTCCTTTCTACCTCTTCTATGACGATCATGCTACTAGTATTTAGGTATACATATATACCTTCTTCTTTTCTTTAGAGTTTAAGGATCTAGTAGTAGATTTTGTTCCTGTTATCGATGAAATCCTTGAAGAGGAACCATAAGATTCCGTATTCACTTTAATAATGAAATCTTTGAACACAAATTGTCTAGCTTGTTTATTTTTCATTCCAAGTAAGAAATAAAGAACGACACACGACACTTGGTTAGATAGGTGGGGTCCGGATAATCTCATGCTCTCGGAACGATCGATGCACAAGATCTTCTATCTTTATTCTATTCACAAATCAAAGATACTGTTTCAAAGTATCAAAGACTACAAACCGCGACTGAAACCAGTGGTTGGTCGAGTGCAAACGTATCAATTACGCAATGGTGCAATCGCGATTGCGCAAGATCAACGGGATGCGTTGGGAGGGGAGAGAAACGATCGGAAGAAACAAGGGACGGTCGATCAATCAAAAGAATTGATCTCGGTGGCAAGTGCAGTCACGATCGGGCAACCTGAAATATGTCGGACGTAAGAATTGATTTGGTGGAACGTGCACGCGCGCGCCGTCCTGTCCGTCGCGCCTTCCTCCGGGATCCCGCAGTGCCGTTGACACGCACGATCATTCCTCTTTACCTCCTCCTCATTCGCAGAACCGAATCCTTCCCTTTCTCTCTATATGAAAACGCGTAAAACGAATGAGGGGAGAGATCTCGAACCGAGTTCAGTGATTTTTCCTTGACCTTTCAGAGAAAAGTGCTTCCAACAAAATCTCTTCTGCATAGATTGATATTACGACTCTACAGAGAGGGAGAATTCAGGGGATGAAGTGGAGGAAGAAGAAAAGAGTTTTCGGTTGAAGGTTAGAAGAAGAAAGATTGTCGTATGAAAGAATAGATTCGCTGTTTCTTCTTGCGTTTGTAACGCGAGAATATATATGTATATATCTATATATGTGTAGAGAAAGAGAGAAGAAGAAAAAGGGGAGGGAGAAATCGGCAAAAGGGGTTGGGCGAACAGAGCAAACGGACAGGTCGCTTATTTATGGCGACCATACTTCAGATATATGAACTGGTTCCCGTCGAAAGTTCGGGACGCCGCGTCTTTCCAGTTGAAAATGTATAGAGAGGTGTCCCGCCGTTCGCCTTTTCTTTCTTCTTCTTCTTCTTCTTCTTCTTCTTCTTCTTCTTATTCTTATTCTTATCGTTCTTTTTCCTTTGGGAAGATTTGCGAAAGGTCACTCTTCATGCAATATCATACGAGCTTAATTTCTTCTTCTTTTGGACATCCGAAAAGTGGTGATCTTTGATATATGCCTTCTTCGGGAAACTATGGTGACTTCATCACCTTTTCAATACCGATCTACCTATAAAGAAAGAAGGAAAGAGAGGAAAACATATAACTTAGGGACCAGCAACTTTTTTATTAACCCGTTGCACTCGAGGTCTTTTTCACTTGGTCGAACCTGAAAAATAACAGGTCATTTTGTTGACAACTCTACCGTGAGTAATCTCTCCAGTGCAAAGGGTTAATAAAAAGCCACATATTTTTGAGTAATTAAAACTAGGTTTAGAAAAATTAATTGCTAAGCAACTTTAGATGTATATGAATGATTATAAATGAAATTGTCTTGAAAGAGTCAAAGTTTGATACAACACGAAGAACTTTTCACTTTTGACTTATCAGCTTTCTTTCTATTGCGATCGGTACGTAATCGTCGAAAGCATCATTGTCGTTGGTCGTTCACCGACGACGTTAGCTAATAATGACATCGTAATCTTCGTTTGCTGAGAGTCGTTTGTAACGTCGTCATTTCTATCCCGCGGCGGTTATAGCAACGAGCCAGTCACGATCCTAGGGATTTAACCTTTTGTGCGCTTTTCTTCGAGCGAGCTTATAAACTCCTCCCTGTTCGCTTAACCCGTTTCTTCATCGTAACGTCTTTGCGCTGACTCCAAGCGGATTAGTTAGAAGAAGAAGAGACTTCAAACTCGATGATTTTTCTCAACTAAACTCTGATCGTTTTTTAAAACAGAAAACCATTGTTTCAATAAATTATTTGCACATTCTGTAAGTTTACTGAAGGTGTCTCTCATCAAGTCTTAGGTACACAAGCTGATAATTGTTGTCTTCTTCTTCTTCTACTTCTTCTAAAAAGATGGGTAAGACGAATAAAGAAGATGAACACTTTGTCCCTCTTTTGCACCACCCCTCTTTGTCATAGCTCTAGCTAATTTATATTTATCCGCTCGTTCGGATACCCGCGGGATCCCGCAGGCCGTTTCCGATATTCGGAGCTATGCACACTTTGAGCTAAGGGAATGGGAGGGGTGGAAGGCGGGTGGAGGGGGAGGAACTTCGAAGGGTGGAAGAGATAAAAGAAAAAGAGGAGTGAGAGAGAGAGAGAGAGAGAGAGAGATAGAGAGAGACCCGATGGAGTAGATAAATAGATGGATGGGCAATATTATAACTCACCGGCTGTCATCCTGTACGGCCGAGTCAGGCTGCTAATCAGACCCTGGCTCGCTCTCGCCCCTTCGACCGACCCTTCACGAAAAATGGATTTATTGCCGTTCTCTTCGACTTCGGCACGCTATCGAGCTCTCTGATCCGTAGAATGTAACCATCGTCGTCGTACTATTCGCGTTGGTTCTTCCTATACCTTCCACCACCACTACCACCACCATAGCCATCAGCATTACCAGCCAACCCATAACCTCTCTTCTCATCTTCTTCTTCTTCTGCGTACTCTTCTTCTCCATCCCTCTCGTTCACCCCGTAAAACGCCTCTCAGAACGTCTTTCAGATTCAATGTCTCGTAAAACGCTCTACCCCCAAAATTGCGCTGCGAGACTAGAAAGCTCCAACAACAAGAACAACTACGACTACGACAGTACTACGACACGACGACGACGACGACGACGACGACGACGACGACGAAGAAGCAGAAGAAGAAGACGAGGATCTTTCGTTTCCCAAGCGTTTGCCGAACTCTTATTCCTCGCCCTTTTGTCGCAGGAGTTTGCCGTAATTGAAAACGAAGGGACGTTATTTCGCACGAGCCGCTTCTATTTTCTTTCTTGAGATTTCTTCTCACTCCTCCTCACTTTTCTTTCTTCTATTCTATTCTATTCCATTCTATTTTATTTTATTTTATTTTATTTTATTTTATTTTAACTTTGATTCCCTTTCGTCGATGCTCTGCAAACCTTAAAATCCCACATTTTTGTCCCCTGTATCTTGCAAAATTCTTTTACATGGCCACGTTTTTTATTCTCGAGAATTTTTTTCTCCATTGCTGCGAGAAAAATTAATGTCAAGTGAAATCTGACGTTGGTATACAGGGTGTAATAAAAATATTGTGTCAACGTTTTACAGATGATTGATTAGTACGATTTATTTTATTTATTGGAATTAAAGCTAAACAATAAATTACATTATGTTAAAGTGTGTAATAATTTTGTACAATTACGATACACTGCGTCAAGAATTTTAGAAAGTGTTTGGAACTCAATAGAAAAGTTGATGCCGATTTTGACGGAAGATTGAAACGCAACGCATTTAAGTTTTTTTATTTGGTATATATTTATTAAATTATATATAAGTACCATTTTATTCCACAATCTTTCTCCATCTTTAAGGGTAACTTCAAAATATTGGCCTTCCAGAACTTTTCAGGTTTTTTTAGTAAAACAACTTTATGCCATTTACCGAAAATCGGCACGAACTTTTTGAATAACCCAATAATTTTAATTAATAAGAAATTAGGCATTTTTAGAACTTGTTCTTCTTCCTTTCGTATAAGAATTTTGCAAGTTTACCTGTTTATATTTTTGTAGAATAAGTTTACGAGAAATGTCTAGGTGCAATGATCAATAATAAATCGCTTGCTTTATGAATTCCATTCTTGCTTTCAATGAATATCTAGAGAAGAGAGAAAGAGAGAGAATCAGTCGAGTGCAAACCAACGGAATGTCCGATCGAATCACAACGCGTAAATACAGGTGCTGTATTAGTGTAAGAAAGGGAGAGAGAGAGAGAGAGAGAGTAAAAAGCGTGGGCAAACACCGCCCGCTTTATTCTTCCTCTTACAACATATTTCGGGCCCGGCTCTATCACTCCCTCTTCATTCTTCTGTCTCTTTATGATTTATGCTTATAAATAACGTCGTTTGCATGAATCAAAGTAAAGAAAAAAACAACGCAAAGATAGAAACAAACACACAGATAGATAGTGAGAGAGAAGAAAAAAATTATCTTATTAATATTTCCACGCAGAAAACACAACGCTCGATGATACGTGCAATAGAGAACGCATTTGAATACCGTATGTCACCGTAATTGATTCATTGTCCATTGGCAGGAGATGACGTCATCGGCGGATAATTTATACGCTCCAACAGATTCTTCAAAGTTACTTTTAAACATGCAAAGTTCCATTTATTTTGTATTTAAACCCGTTAGAGTTCGTGTCGTGTTTAGTATATGAATATTTTTTAACCTTTTTTCCTATTCGTGTACACTTTTTACTTGGTTGGTCAGTTAAAATAAAAGTGTACTTAAGTCTATTTATATAATCTACTTTACATGATGATACTTCATGGAGATCACAGACTCCGCAGACCGCAGGTGCATGCTTACGGGCTTTTACTCTTCTTCTTCTTCTTCTTCTTCTTGCTTTCGTCCTTCTCTTCTCTGAACTCGTACGTGGGTGCACGTGGGAATGTTCTATTTTCACTCGAGCGTTCTACTTTCACTAGACTTATAATAACCCGAAAAGGATGGAGGAAGGTAAGAAAAAGAGATCAAAACCCGTTGAGGATCGATGCATCAAGCAAAGCAAGACACTTGGCTCTGCACAGTGTGTGCATAGATCATGTCGACCTCGTTCCTGTCCAACGAATGACCTGTAAGACGCTGAGTAGCAAAATGTATTGGGTTTAGATATCTGACAATAAGATTATACAGGGTGAATATAAAAAAGAAAGGAAGATGGTGACCAATTTTTGGACTCTACTTTTATTTGAACGTTTGATAGAACATTGTAGATGGACAAAAGCAAACAAGTTAGACACGATGAAGAAAACACTGAGCCTCAAACTTGGAATATTATTTCTTTCTTTCCTTTCTTATCTTTCTTTTTGTTTTCTATCTTAGTGCGTGTTTTTTCAACGAGATTTATTACCGAACTCTTAATGCTTCAAGAGTTAGAAGAGAAGGGTTGGCTGCTCGTCCCTTCCCACACTTTCTTCCAACTTGTCCTCTATCCCCAACAGCATCCTCTTTCTAGTCTTTCCTCTTGTCCCTTTTTTTTTTTAATCCTTTTCGAAGTCCTTCTAAAAAACTCATCTTACCAACATTGTAGGTAGTATATCCTACCACCTTGTTTAGTTTAGTCTCTTCCAGTTGGTTTTTCTTGACATTTTTTCGAATTATTAATACTATTTAAGATTTCATTTACATTTTGATGTTCAGTTAATGAGAACAGCTCGAGGATCGATGTATAAACGTGTTAATGAGATTCTTTTTTTCTCTGAAGAGTTTGACATTAGTTTTTTTTCATCATTTACGTCTTATTTTGTAACATATATCATCCATTTTTTTATGACTTTGATTTAACGAGTAAACAATATAATAAATTTCATCGATCTTGATCTGACTCCTCATTACGTTTCTCACGTTTTATGATTTAATTGATTCAAGATTTTTTTTTTTTGTATTCAATAATAGAGCTAAATTATTCAAGACCTTTGACCTGACACTTTTGTTTTCTCAATCGTATGCACTAGTTTACATATTTGAACGATTCCAGTATCTCGAGATAATATAAAAAGTATATAATTTTAATGACTAATGCGTTTGAAGTATATGTTAATCTCATCTACAAGTACGATCTAACTTCTTTCAAACTAAAACTACTCACTCACGACTCATACTCTCTTAGTAACGGAAATTTGAAGATAGTGATATTTATCTAAAAGATACATGCACGCATACCATACCACTGATCTATATAAATCTTTCGGTCTTATTTTCACACTTTTCATCTCTCCCTTGGTCAGTCGAAGTGAGATTCTTTTTTTTTTTCTTGCCCCGGAGTGCGGAAGCTGCACCTGGCACTGTGCTGTGAAACTCCTGTAAAGCGTTGGGATTGGGAGAGAGGGGAAGAGGACAAGGAGAGGAGAGAAATAGATGCATGAGTTGAGATTGGTACGTGAAAGAAACAGAGAGAGAGAGAGAGAGAGAGAGATCACACACGAACTCACCCACATACACAAACAAAGTTCTTTCGACTAAAGAACGAAAAGGATGAGTAGGGTATAGGGATGAGTAGGGGAATGGGAAGGAGGAGAAGGAGAAGACGGATGGACGGCCAAGCCGTGACGGAGACGAGCGGACGAAAAGAAGACGAGCAACGTCGAAGTTGAGCTCGTTTGAGGGGAGTGGAGGGTTAGAGATGTTCAACTGTGAGAGGGAAAGAAAGAGAAGATGTGAAAAGAGTAGGGAGAGAAATCGTGGAAAGGGTAGATGATCTCTTTGGTAGAGAGGGGTAGGGAATTCGATGAAAGAAGGAGAAAAAGGGAAGAAAGAGACAACGAAAAGGATCATAAGGGAAGAGAAGGAAGAAAGGAAAGGAAAGGAAAGGATGAAGAAGAAGAAGAAGAAGAAGAAGAAGAAGAAGAAGAAGAAGAAGAAGAAAGAGAAACGTATAGGAAGATTTGTGACGGAATAGGGGAGGAAGGTTGTGGATGTGGAAAAGGAGAAGGAGTTAACGTGTAAGTATCGGGGGGCGTGGGTGGAATGGTACGGTGGTGGGGATAGGTCAGGGCCGCGGTGGTGGTAGCGGTGGTGGCACAGTATTCGGCGGCTCGACGGCGCCGCTCAGGCGTCGTGGGGGGGGATCCCTGAGGTGGGGAGGATGAACACGGAGCCGTCAGTGCGCCACGTGCTGCCGTCGTGGGAGGGTCTTTATTTTTTGCTCCGTTCTAAAGTTCTCTACGAATTCCCTCGAAAATATATTACGGAACTGTGCCAATCCTGTTAACTATCATCATCGTACTTTCGTGATACCCTTTTTAATTCTATTATCGTCTGTGCAATTGTTTTTATATTATTCTTTACAAATATATGTATATATATATATATATATATATATGTATATATACTTTGTTGTTTTGTCGACGGGTGTATAGTGAATATTTTTTAATTGTATGTCTTAAATAAACGCAAAAGAAGTTTAAGGGCAAGTTCAAGAATGCAAGTGATTTAGATCAGAGAATATATAAGGAAATAAAGACCTAAGGAGTTGTCTTGGTCATCTTTGACTAGTGGTGCAGTGTCATTATAATTAGTCTTGTGTTGAAAGGATTAGATGTGAGAAAGAAAGAGGATGACGTGCTGACATGGTGTCCCGCGTGTTCTTTATATGCTCGTGGTATCGAGTTTTTCCTGCTCGCACAACGAGCATCCTTATTCCTGACACAGTATCAGCCTACTCGACGAGGTGTCTTCTACAAGTCTGACGCAACTTGTGCATTGGAACCACTACTTCGCTGGTGAGAGTCGTCTTTGTTTCTTGTGTTATTTCGTCGAAAGTTTAGCATCGAAATTGTCTCGACGAGATCTTCTACGTGCATAACTGTCGAATTAAATGTTGCTTTTTACTACTCTCCAAAGTATATTACTGCTCGAAGGTTAATTTAGGTTTTTTTTCCTCGTTTATCTACAGATGGATCTATCGTGGGAAATGGGGAGTGAGCGCGGGCGCGTGACTTGCATAAATAAAGTGCGGTGTGCGTAGCAGGTGGCCGAATCTTGGATTCATGTTTCTTGATCGTTACACTCGCGAAATATGTTAACATTTTGATATTCTTCCGATTAAACGCACACACGAGATGGTTAGACAGTAGTATATAATATTATAAACAGGTTCGATTAACCGTTGATATTTCTTAGATCAACGCTCTCGTGTTATTTCATTTCAAGACTGTATTAATTCATTAGCCGATTATTTTTTTCTTTTTTTTATAAATAGTCTACACGTTTCTCGCAATATTTTCCTGGTACGTCAAATGGTAGTGTCATTATTTCGAATTCACTTTTCTTCGTTGTAAATAACGTATTAGAAATATTATTTTAGAATTCGTGCAGTTGAATGGTAATAAGAGATCGTGACTCATAACTCCACGATTGTCACGAATTTCGACGAAACGTTGTCTAATCGGAAAGACCAATCGATTCGTGCATGGAAACGCTCGGTCGAGCGAGGAAATTTGTCATCGTCATAAATTTATGTTTGCATGCTCATTTATACGTCTCGTCGACTCGTCTCGTGTTTGCTCGCGATAGATAACACTGGGTTTTAACGGATATAGCGCAGATTTTCAATACGACTTTGCTAAGACTTAAACAATTTTATTTTTAAGATTAATATCGATTATTATTCGTTACGTATATAAAAAAGTGAAATAAATGGGACAAATATTTGTCGATATGTTGACCAACAAATTTGGAAGAGGTTTGTTTACGTCTTAGCAAAATTCGTTTAAAGATTTGTGAAGAGAAACACGATCGATATCTCTCGTCTTTGAAGTCTCCTATACGTCTGTACAACAGCCTTCGGGAGGGTTGCACGAAACGGAATGCAGGATAAGCAGGAAGATCAAAGTACTCCTTCTCTCTCTCTCTCTCATTCTCATTGTCAGTAACTAAATATCTGCTTATCAACTTGCTCGTATTATGTGTTTAGTATGTAGAAACACACTACATTGACGTTGTTGATTTTGATTATCAGTTTACCATAGTGAAAAGTATATTTTTGTTCAGTATTCTAATTAAATTCCATTAGCACCTATTATAATGGCTTATTTTTCGTATAAATTTAAAACGATATGACGTATTGAACAATTTGAATAAATCATTGCTATAACAAAGAACTATATTTTCACACACATTAGACATACAGATAAATATATTATAACGCTACCAACGATACCACACGCATCGCGATATCTCGTTAATTTTTTATTAATCAAATTTGCAAAAAATCATATTCAATTAAACCGCGTGACATAAATCGTTTTTCAAACTCTCGTTAATATTTTAAACCGAAAAATATCCACTAAAATGATCGATTCGAATTGAAGGAATTGGAAAATAAAAGGAGAGAAAAAGAAAGAAACTGGCGTTTCTTTTGCAAAAAGGAACAAAGGGTTTTTCAAAAAAAAAAAAAAAAAAAAAAAAAAAAGAAAAGAAGACATATTTCCAGAACATGAAAACGGGGAGAAACGTTGATCAGCTCTTTTTTTTCCTCCTTTCAGGAATCGAAGTGCCCCTCGAGCATGTTCGTTAGTGTTTTCCTAGGCAGGGACTCGCGAATGGCTAATTCGAAATGCAAAAGAGTCCTCCCTGTGTACAGGTAGGAAAAAAAGAGAAAGAGAAGGAAGATACATGTGTATATACATAGGTGGTTGGGCAAGATCGGAAGCCTTAATGCGGTCGTGTGCGCTTGTAACGCGCGAAACATTCGTGCCTATAAACATGAGCGCACGCGTGCATCGTGCAAGTACACACACGAGAGATACTCAGCAATACACGTACCCATGTCAATAGCACACCCCCGCGATTCAGTGCGGCCTATTGAAGTCCGCGATGACGGGCCCCGTCTGTCAGCAGATCAAAGCTGAAGTAAGCTCTCTTTGTGATGCTTTGCCGAGCTGGTATTTAATTATGTATGAGATCGATACTCGGGCCTCGGGGCTTTCTCTCTTTCTTCCCTCCCCCCACCCCTACCCCTTAGTTTCTCCCTGTCACTCTCTGTTTCTCTCGTCCAGGCTTGTTGTCTTCCATCCCGTGTTTTCTCGTACCGAGTAAACTCGAAGCAACGGAACGGCGAAACCCGTACCTTTGCTCCGACTTTGCCGTTGACAGACATGAAATGTTGAATATATCGATCTATCAAAGTACTCAGTTATAGAAAAATATTAAGTAAGCACGCGTTTGATGGTCTAACGTTGATATTCAGTAACAAGAACATTCAGTATCCAACTGTACTACTGCATAATTTGTTAAAATATGTGTTTGATCTTCAATTCTATGGTAGTAGACGAAATTCTTGACATTTTTGTCTAAATTAATATCTCGTGTCTTGTGTAAAAATTCCAAATTAAACGTTAGAATGTACTAAAGCATTCGTTGGTTCATTGCTATCCTGGTTAGACAAAAATTGAAAGGGAAAAATGTCTCGTAAACCATACGCACAGGGATAATAGATCGTTGGCAAAGTGGAGATTCGTTTGAGTCATAAAATAATCCCCTTATTCCTCGTTTGAACTTTGGACGACGTAGTATACACGGATAGATGGCCGGTTCTGAGAGAATGAGAAAGAAAGATAGAATGAGACAAGGCGGAACGCGAACATGCTGCTACGTGTACATTTAAATCTTTGCGTGATCGTAAAGATCTCGTAAACGATGGATGTCTATCTGTCGAAAGGCACGAAGAGTCCGTAGAAGAAAGACGAGATTATTACCGAGGTAAACGAACGAGCCCGTTGGCTGTAAAACGCCGCGCAATTCTTCCTTCTCTCTTTTACTCTCTCTCTCTCTCTCGCTCTCGCTCTCTCTCTCTCGTTTTCTTTCTATTCCTCTTTTTCCTTCTGAATGTCTATACGCGTGTATCCAACTGTGCAAGTACGTTTCTATGCGTGTGCATGTGTGTACGTTTCAATGAATGACTCTGTACGATCGTGAGCGCGTGCCGTGACAATGTGTACGTAAGTATATACCTTTACGTTAGTATATCGCCTCTTCGTTCGTTGCTTGTTAATAACGTTAACGAAGGCATACGTTGTGCCTTCAATATAAACGAGTTCCAAAATTATTTCCTTACTCTAGGCGACTTAACTCGTTTACTCCCCATTCAAAGTAAAAATAATTAAATGCTTAATTTTGTTTGATGCCGGTTGTAACTAACACACGACATCTTTTAAGATGTCCTTCTCATAATATTATAAATTAGAGTAAGGATTTAGATTAGATCAAATTTTCATGATTATTGGAAAAATTTTATTTTATTTGAACATAAATAAACGGTTAATTATTGAAAAAGCCAGTAAATAAATCCATATAATCATGACTGTTTCAATAGTATCTTTCTATTCAAAAGAGCTCGTTTATAAAAGGAACAAACTAACAAATCAAACAGTTTTATTTGATGATAATTAAAAGATGCAATTTTCATAATGGGAATGAAATCATTAAACTAAGAATCCATATGAAAAGGATAATTGTTGAAAAAGAAGAAACAAAAACATGATAACGTTATTATAAACAAATCCAAGTGGTCACACGCTTTTTAACGACTCTCGTATCACAACATTACGAGTTTATTCGCGGTCGTTTTCTCTTTGTTCTTGTTTTCCTCGTTTTATGTATACCTGCGTGTGTGTATGTGTGCATGCGAGAGTGCATACCTATGCGAACTTGGTACGTAAATCTATAGCTACCTAAACGCTAGTTTCGGTGAAAACCGGGGTTTAAAAAAAGGTGCTGGTGGTAGGGATGAAAAGGTGGGGATGAAAAGGGGGAGAAAAAGGAAGAGAGATATTAGCCTCGGCGTGATAGTGTTAATTTGGCGTGACCAGCGGCAACGGCATGGTGGCGGGTGCGTCCTGTTTGTGTATACTGCTAGCTATACCTACTCTTGCTTTTTCTGTGCGAGCGATTCCATTTCGCTCGACTTCCATTTTCACGCATCGATTGCGCTCGCTCGCGTCCAAGCTCGATTGCGTGCCGGACGACGAACAACCGCGAAAGGTTATCGTGCCTCTTTGGATTTTCGATCATTAATGCGTGCGTAAATACAACCCTATATACAACAGCTAAATATACCTACCTCTATCCTTTCAAATGATGATTTCGGGGCTTTATGTGATTCGTTCCTTTTGTTTTCCGCCAGTCGGCAAGAATCCATTCGAGTCGATGCAATTGACCGAGATTTCTATTTAATTAATCAACGTGCTTATAAATTCTTATTCTTCCTTACTTTTCTTGCAACCTTTGTTACGCCTAAAACTCTTCACCATTACGATCTTATCCCTTCATTTGTTTTTACATTTATTCTACTTATAAAAATTTGTATATATTAAAAAATGAACCTAGATCTGTTTTTTATTCAATCGAATGAACCACCTAGTATTGGGATAATATGAAGTGAGCTTAAACTAAAAAGCAAACGCTACAGGCGTGCTGATGATGTAGACACGCGTACTGAACGAGGCATAACGCTAGAGTCAGAGCAAAAGAGGAGAGTATTCGGAGGAGGTGGAGGATCGATAGGATACTCCTCTATCGAGAGGAGGAGAAAGAGGGTGTACGGTTTTGATCGCTCGAACAGAAAATTGTATTTTCGAAATCAATTAATATACAGCGAGTAATAATACACTGGCTAATGATCGCGACGCTGCTGTATATCTGCCTTGTCTCTCTCTCTCTCTCTCTCTCTCTCTTTCGTATGCCCACCCTCCTGTTCCCACCCCCTTTTCCTATCATCAGACCCACACCCCCTCTTTCTCCCACAATGACCCTCAGGGCTACTTCCCAGCGGATTCTGCACGGTTTATGATGTGCCGAGCCGACCAAAGTGCGTTTGACAATTTTTAATTATCGATAACGAGCTTGACCACGACGATACGTTCGTTGTAAACCATCGTTCTCGTCAACGAACAAACGAAAAGCTCTGGATTTCGTCGTTTATCACCAATACCTACCGTCACGACACCAACTCGTTCGTTCGTTCGTTCATTCGTTCGTTTAGGAAACAGCCAACGATGAGTGAACATTTGTTGATCGTTATTTTAAGAGAATAGCATTATTTCTAGCAAAGTTCTGAGAAAAGATAAAAATATACTTGATTTTAGTTATCATTGAATTATTTTTTACTCTTGTCTTACTCCAATGGTTGAACTTTCAGATAAAAAAGAGAAAGAAAAGTATCAATGTTTTGGTTTTTTACAGAAATGTTTACGAATTCTTTTGCTGTAGGATCTAACATATATACGATCGTATTTTCAATGGTAGATCACATAAAACACATTCCGGGCAGATTTGAATTCATCGATTTGATACATCAAACATTCCAGAGTATTTTCTATTTCGGTCATACGTATCGATGTAATATAAACTTTTTTTAATGGAAAGTAGAGGAAGAGGAGAGGTAACCAGTGGTCCCTCGGTAAAATAATTACATTAATCATGTTGCATTATTTCTTTGGATAATAATCTATAGGTTATAAATGAGGATTGATGATGATGTATGTATGCTCGTAGAGTCAAAAATTTGGATAGCAATTAATTTGGAAAAGAACAGAAGAGATGTGGACGATGAGGAGGCTAATGTGCGATAATTACACGGGAACACTTCGTTACCTCTATCTCCGATTACAGATTCTGCTAGATGCTCCGGATGAAAACTTATCGATAACGTTTAATGAGGAAGGATAGCGGATACATGTTTAAACACGGTACATGGTGGCTAATAGCGAATTACTTGCACCGTTTCAACAGTAAAAGATACGGGAGAGATAGAAAGAGAATAAAAGTCAATACTGTGCGTTAGCAGAACGCAAGTTGTTGAGTCAACACAGACTGGTCTAATTAATTAATTAAAGTTGAGTTATGTGTCGTGCAAGACGTCATTGATCATTTTCCTTTTTTTATTTAGCAGCTTAGAATCTTCAGCTTTCGATCTTTACGAGGAATCTTAGGGTCAAGGAAAGTAACACCTGAGCAGAGAGTTCATTTTATTTTAATTAATTGACAGTTACAATTGTTAGGATAAAGTAAGAAGATGTATCTATCTTGATGTAATAATTTTGATAGACGGATAAAAAGTCATTGAAAGAAACGAAGAAGACAAGGAGACGAAGACGCGACTGACGCATTTGGAAATATAGGTTGGTGTGGCGTCGAACCGTGCAGTCGGTTTTCTCGCGAAATTGAGTTTTCCGGTACGGTACGAGGAAACGCTTCGGTGACATTAAGAAGTTCATTGATTTTCCGTCGGTAGTTCGTATGGCATGCGCCGTACGTACCGTTCATGGTATATTAATACGACACGATGCTTAGAAATGCGATTGATATCGGAAGTCAGTGAGTCGAAAAGATTGCGCATACGCTAATCCGCTTGCATCAGCGTTAACGAGACGTCATCGGATTTCTACATCTTTTCTTCGTAAATTACCATCACGATTAATGACATCCAAATGGGAACAAAAAACATACTTTTCTTTTTTCATTTTTTTACTTTCTTTCTAACTCTCTCCCTCTCTCTCTCACTTAATTGGGAATTAAGATTGAAAACAGAAAGTTTTCATGAGAAACACTCATTCATTTTCATGATAATACTTATACATCCATCTATCTATGCACGTGTGTATACGTGCATGTATATATGCATGAGAAAGTAACGACTTTGCAGGAAGAAGAAGCACGGCTTCGTAGACGGTTAACTTTTAATTCACTGTTAAAGTTATCATACAAGGAAAAGGGTAATTTGAGGAAAGGCAAACAGAGGAACGAGGTACTTTGCGCGTCGTCTTACGATAAACGATAAACCTCGTTTGGTTAAGAGGAAAAAGAAGGAAAACACGAGTTGTTAGAAAAAATGAGAGGGAATAATCGAGTAAGAGAGAGAGAATGTAGAAGAATAAGAAAAAAGAACCACTCTCGATGAGTCAACCGTTATATCAGTGGTTCGTAAAACGAGGGTCCCCGATTCTCAGGGGAATCACGAAAAAAATAGGAAAAATTGTCCCTTTTGGTGGGGTTCGCGTATGAAATGTATAAATTTGAAAAAAGATTACGAGAATGGAAATAGTTTTAAGTACCAGTGATGCGTCAGAATAATCTCGTATGCGACTATGCAGTACGGAATTAACACGACACGGTATTCCGCAGTAAGAATTGCATGCTTTTGTCGGCCACAGCACTGACTCTTATCTATAAATCACTCTTGATCCGCATTAAATGCCTAGGATCTATATAACCCGTACTTTTCTTTAATTCAAGTCGACGTACCAAATCAAATGGTATTTACGTAGATACACTGCACTGGTCGTCGCATTAAAAGCGTATCATCGTTATCAAGAGGAATGACAAACACGTGTTATCGACGTAAATACATTTCTCTTAAGACAGAATAACTCTTTCTCTCATTCTATCTTTCTCTAATACACACTCATACTCTTCCTTCTTATTCCTTACAATTCTTCTGCTATTATAGCGATCGCGTGTTCCGCTCAATCAAATTAAACCCTTCTCGTTTCTCGGTCATTCTACGCAACGAGTAGGGAACGATTTGTTTCTCGTTTCTTTTGTATGTATTGGTAATTATGACAGTGAAATAAGCAAACCAATTGGACAATTTTATTCTTTCATTTATTTGCTATTTTACAATTATTTATATTATTATTATTATATTTTATGACTCTACGAAACCCTTTTCATACATTTCCAATGATATCGTGAGTAATAACTCATATTATGCCTTTCGTAGGCATCACGTTGGTGGCATGTGGAAATTATCGGGCAACAAGCGATGGTGGCTCCACGTTGATACTATGCGAAATTATCGGCAAGCGGCGGTGGGTGTGTGGTTTTATTTAAAAAATAAATACAAAATATGAATAAATAGATAAACATAATACAACAAAAAATAGAGGAATAGGTTTGAGAAGTTTTCAAAACTTTATCCGAGCACGAACGAGCGATGAATCACCGTGTACGACAGTCCGTTTCCGGATTCCACATGACCGGAAGTGTGAAGCCCTACGTTAGTATCGAAGGACGAACCTTCTCTTTTTATTTCTCTTAGTAGTATTCAACGTAGCGTGTACATATGCATTGCCATACGCCTATGCTCGTACGATGCACCGTGATAACAGTTAATAATCGTGGCCGTTACGTCATCGGCGTTGTGTATTCGTCTTCAAAGATGCCTTGTCCGACCACGCGAACAATCTCTCTCTCTCTCTCTCTCTTTCTCTTTCTTTTTTCATTTTGTGTATTTTTTCTTTCTATCCTACAAGTAATTTATTTGATTGCTAATAAGAAGGAAAGAGACATCGTTCGATTCGTTTCATTGAAATTGTTTTTATTTGTCGTATTATTTGGAAAAAGTTTTAAAGTTGAAAATATCTGATAATACGATACGATGCCCGGAGACTGGAGGTTTCAACGTGACACGGTCCACCGAGTTGCCGGGGATATTCATCCATGGGAATGATAATAAACGTCCATCAATCCATCCGTTCAGCTTGGCTCGTTCCAAAGAGAATCCAGAAGGATCTCAGAGATGTAGAGAAAAAGAGGATAGACAAGAAGAGTGAGTGAGTGAATGAGTGAGTGAGAGAGAGGGAATAGTAATTCCTCCTGCTGGCACGTACATTCACGCGGACAGGTCGCGGATAACAACGCTATTCTCCCCTACACCCTTTCTTCCCTTCTACGTCCCCACTTTTTCTCTTTTCTCTCTTTTTTTTTTTATTTCTCTCTCATCCTTTCTTTAGCAAGGAGACCAGGCTTGCTCCCGCAGGGTGCACGCGTGTAACCCGTGTGCCCACACGCGTGTAACGGTACCAAAGTCGCTTGTAAATCGGTGAATCACTCTCTGTTCCATCGACTCTTATGCGTGGGAAGATCCGAGAAACCGACTGTTTTATCGTCGTTTCATTTTCAACCTGTGTTGTCTTGCCGTTCATTTTCTTCAATTTCTCATTTATAATGAGAATAACGTTTAATTTAATTTTATAAAGTACGTAGTATTGTTTAAGTTGCTTAGTCAATGACCTAGCCACGTTGGAGGTATGAACTATTAGTAAGCTTTATTTTTTTAGACCACTATACAAAAAGATAGAAACTTTGTACTGTCGATTTTAGAGGGGTCTACTGAAACCCGTAAAAGGGAGAGTAAAATAAAAACAATATCTGAGTTGCGTAAAACATTACGATTCCTTCATCGTATCGCGTAAGCAGGAAAAATAACAAACTATAAGTTCGTTCGTATGGATTGTGTAATCAACATTGAGCCATGACGCGCATAATGTTCTGAAAGACAATGACGAGCGGACGTCAGATTAATTGCTTCTCTATCGCGCATTATTGACCGCTCTTAGATTGACGTCGTTCGTTGTCGTACTTATTAATAAATCATGATCCTACCTAGAAATGTCTGTTTCTTTTATTTTTTCTTTTTTTCTTTGCCAATGATTCCACTCGCATATTCTTATAAGACTAATAAAACGATTATTAGAAAAATCATTGATCGCGATTAGTTTAATATATTTTTATTAAATAAGAAAGGATATCGAGTATCTATTAGTTTGTTAGAATACTTTGATATTTTTAAGTTTCACGCGCATAATATTATTTTGAATTTTATTTCTAGATAATCATATAATCAATATAAGATAATGTAATTTGTTTGTAAAAATATAATTAGACCGATCGGGTATTTAGGTTTTAAGAAATGTTCAAATGAATTGTAAATAACTGAAAATGAATGCAATGATATGCAATAAAATGTAGTCTTAAAAGTATATGAGTGCATATAGGTCGTATCTTTGGTTATTTTAAAAGTGCGCTTGGTCTGATCGATTGTACGCTCGTGTCTGACAGTTTGCTCTGGTTCGTCGTAAGCAGTGGCGAGTCGGCTTCGAATTGTCAAGTCGATCGATTATTTTTGACAAGCTTGATTGATGGCAAGCAGGATCGATCGATCGTTGAACGTTGTGTTTCGTGGCGGTCTTCGACCTCTTCTTCTTCTTCTTTTTCTTCTTCTTCTTCTTCTTCTTCCACCTCTTTCTCCAAGTAAAGTACTTACTAGTCCTTGACGTTATCGTTTGCCGGACGCGGACAGTGACGTATTCGTGAACGATATTAGCATACATGCAGTCTCGAGGAAACTATAGTCTGTTACAAAATTCTATTCGATTTGATTAGACCAGTCATAGTAAACAGCTTTTAAGTGTTAGCTGCTGGACACCCAGTTATGAATTGTATTTTTTTTTTATACCCAAGACTGACACCCTTATTTCGCAATCTCTTGTCTTCTGGTTTCTGGTACGAAAACGTAGCAAGGTAAAAAGGTTGAGTAGTCGTGAATAATATGTAACAAGATAGTCATAATCTTTATTTTTTACGACCTTGTACACGATGAATTTCAATTTGCATTGATATTTATTTTTCTACTTGATAAAGAATTCCAAGGACGGTACAACATCTGTCTTGGTTACCATTTGTACAAGATTTATTTCGATTCAATTTGATAACATCTTCACTTTCTACCCAAAAACATAATCGCAATTGCACTTCGTCATAATTAAATGAATTAGAACAGAAAAGGTTTCAAATTTGTCTTAAATCGGTTCGTATAGTTTTTCAGGTTTTTCTTTTTGTTTGTTTCGAAAGAAATGAGCATCGAAGGACGTTAGAATCGATAATCGTTCCATGGTTCTATGATCGGCTCATCGGCCGTGTAACCCAATTTCCCGGTGAGAGACCCCGCTGACGTCTTAAGGCCTCGTCACGATGTGCCATTCGTCATAATTTTATCGATCGTAGTCGTCGAAGAGTCACTGGCGACTCTTTCGATGTGTGCATGCACTTTGCTTTCACAGTTTTCTCTCTTTCTCTTGTTCTTTTTCTTTCAATTAGAGTCTCTCTCTCTCTTTCTCTCTCGCTCTCTCTCTCTCTGTCTCACACTTAGTTCCATTAGGCTGTCCTCGCAAACGTACGATTCCAATTAACCCGCTTCCACGCATCGACGCTCAGATACGATCGTCACGGATCGTCATAATTTCAAGTTTATCCGTAAGCACGGCTATCAATAAATGTCGTTCTCGACGATGCCTTGCCGGCTTCTGAGAAAATAAAAGATTAACGTCCTTCTTCCTTCTCGTCCTTCCTTGTCGTCCTTCCTCCAAGTTCCTTCAATCACGAAAACGATCTTTTGAGATACTTACCGATTCATTTATAAATTTATTCAGTACTCCTTACGTTTCCTACAATTATTATTCAATAGTTTTGTTGTTTAAACTTTAATTTAAGAATCAAAATATTTATTCAAGTGTTAAAAGATCCAGGGTCCCGATGGGGATGGGTTATTCATTTTTATTTTTCTTCTTTTCCTCAATTAAGTAATAATTATGAAAGTATCAATACATAAAATCCTTATTTTACAAGTATATAGATATCAATATAATGAACGGATAATATATTATTGATAATTAATGTTCCTTTCGGATTCCGATAATTAATTCTAAGTATTTTCTCTTATTAAAAGCGAATTATGTTTTCCGTTAGTAATAAATAAATAAAAAAAAAAAAAAAATGAAGAAAACTTGGTCTTGATTCGTTAAATCGAGTCGAAGGAAATGCAAGATGCATCGATAATTAGAGAAAGAAAAAATATCATGATGATGCTATCGTTGAAAATGATCTTCAAGCATTAAGTGACATTTCTCATTAATATAACTGTATTTGTATAATACGTCCAAGCTATTCTTTCATCTTAGAACAATCCGAGAGTCGATCAGTAACGATTTCAACGACGTGCTCACCATTCTTGTTTTTTCCTTTCTCTTTCTACCACCTTCGTCTTTATCTATCTCTCTTTTCCTTCTTCTTTTTCTTACAGGTTAGCAGACTTCATTAATAACACGATTCTGAAATATAATAAAAAACGAAAGGTGACGTTGGATTGATCGAATTAACTCGGAATGGTTATTTTCAAGTCAACGTTTTCGCGAATTAGTTGCTTGCTTGATTGAACACAAATAAAATTAAAAGACATTATTAAGGAGGTATTTCAATTTATCGAATGAACTAATGTTTTTTAAGTATCATTTTTCTTTGTTCTTATTTTTATTTTTTTTTTGTAAACTCACTTGGCATTTCAAATTATCTGAATTTTGTATGTTTCATTGTACTTGTTTTTTCAACCTAGATACACGATAGTTCTGACAAAAATTCTTAATAGATTAATTTAAATAAGGTATAATTTGATTAAGTAATAAACTCTTGCGTTAGGTTTTGAACTATTAAAAAGTATGGTTGTTTAATTTCACATGTATGTTTAATTGACACGTTAAATGCTATGACAATCTTTAACGACAGGTACTAAATGTGTTCGTGGTACCATGAGGGTTGTTACATTTGAAAAAAAAAAAACTAATCTAACTATTAAACTATATAACTTATATAACAGTTTTCCTTATTATCATTAGTCTCACACGTGAAGGGATAAATAAATTCGTGTTGATAGCTCGAGAAAGCTACGTAAAAAGTCTTATATCCACTTAAACAAATACAAATTGCATTTTAAGGCCGTGTGAAAATTGCATCTAACGTCTCGAATGACTCAGAGCTATCGAAGAATTAGCATTCCAAAGACTTGAATTAACTTAAGAAATACTAGAGACTATCGAACGTACGGACACCTGTTGACGTTTTCTGTGAATGCATCGCGGTAGTCTATCCAACCGCACCTTTTGCAAGGATTCACCTTTTGAACGTTTTTTTCTCCCTTTTAAAAGTAGGTCCTATAAACCTGAAAAAAGTAAAACGAAAAGGTGCAGAAACGTGTCGGTAATTCGTTCCTCGATGCAGCAGTTTCTATTTGGGCAGACTTTTATGACAGGGTTGTTGCTCGTAATTTATTTATCTTCGTCTAAGTTTCATTCCAACGTTGACCGTTCGTCGAGTATGGTTTTCACGGGGGATAGCTTTTATTAACGGTGAAATGCGAGAGAACGAAGGAGTTTCATTAGCGAGAAGGAGAGAACGTCAAGTGAAAACCGGTCTCACGATGAAATCTCGACAAAAGATGTTCAGACGAATCGAATGAATTCTTAGAAACGTCCTCGGAATAATTATCTTTTGATGGAATAATATTTCAAAAAGAAAAAAAGAAAATATTTATAGAGATGATTATTAGATTGACGTTAGCAAAAATTTACTTTACTTTCTATTAAAAATTGGCACGAATTTTCACGGCGGCAACATAATAAATGTACGTATTACGTGATAGGTTTTCTTCGTAAGTCTCTATGTGGTGAGATATAAAAAGATTCCGTGGTATCGCGATGTGTTACGTAATACCCTCAGGTTCGTTCATAAACAGCACCACTTAAATATGAATGGAGTCAACGGAAACCTTCGGAACTACTCGTCGTCCATTGCTTTGCGAGTGAAATGTGTTAACGAAAACGCGCTCGTGTTTTCAATCTAACTCAATCCATGCCAATTGGAAGTTCCTTTTTTTCTATAATATTTAGAATACGTAGACTAATTAAAATATTGTTGATCATGGTGTGGTCTTTTTTTTTTTTTTGAGATCAACGTTGACAGGTTGTAGTTTGCGGTGCGAGATAAATTTGACGATGATTGAGAAGAATTTTTTGTAGTCGATTAGATGTCAAAGATAGCATCTTGTAGTTTGCTTGTTCAAGCGAACGTCTTTCATATCTGGCAAAAAGCGTGACTGCCATCGAGCGAAAATTACGATCGGTGTTCTCAACGAGAAGACCTTGTCGATTAAAACAGAAAATTTTCTTCTAATCTTACGAATAGTAAAGCTTAGTACGTGATCCTCGAGAAGTTTCATAAGTCGAAGCGTGTTTAGAAGTTTTTTTCATAACTTAACACCGTGAGAATGATCGTAGACTCGAATGCATATGTGTGTGCATGCATATATATTTAAACGATTGGAAGATTTTTCGATGAGAATCGTGTAGTATATTAGCTATTATCGGAACGATAAATACTCGCTTCGTATGAGAAATAGAAATGTTAAAATCGGTGACGTATTTCTACGTCAATTTATGAGTATCTAATCTTTTATATAATAAGAGATATAATAGAGAAATTTATATTGATTATGATACAAGTGTTTTATGTTGTATTTCATGATTGATATCAAGAATTTCAGATGAATATAAAAAATATTCATTATTTTAGTAGACAAACCGAATAAAAGGATAATTTAATACGTTTGTTAACGAACAAAAAAACCATTTGCCAGGAAGGAAAATGTAAGGTTATCGTAATTTAGAGCAGTCGAAGTGATTTTACGAAAGGGTGATTTCGGAAGAACGGTCACGCAGAGATAAGCTGATCCGCTTTGCTCAGAGATGTTTTGCATCTGGGCCTGAAACAATAACGAAAGACTTTTTTTCTTCGATGATCGTCGGTGAGCGTTCATTTTTGTCGAGTTGTTCCTAGGTTGTTGGGTAGGCGACCCGTTTAACTCTCCAAAAAATGTCTAAGAGGCTCAAGTGCAGGTATCCCCGGCGTCCGGCTTGAGAGATCGAGTTGCTCGATGTCTTCTCAAATGCCTGCAGAAACTTAAAACGCCTAAGCCGCCGACTTTTCCTTCCCTGTTACTTCACTTCTCGATGCTCCTCGAGCACCTCCACCGTTCCTCCACCATTCCTCCTCCTTCAGCTCCCTCTCTTTATCCACCTTTCACAATTCCTCTTCTTCGCTACATCATGCCACGTTTCATTGCGAGCCTTTATTCATTTCGATTTTATTGCTTCTGATCAAAGTCTTTGTAACGTCCATCATTCAAAAGAGCCGCAGGACCACAAGTATCTTTTCAGACGAATAGAATCATTCAAATCAACGAAATAGAATGACCTGTCAGTTCACCAAATACGCGGAAAATGATATGCCTCTAGAAAGTGCTAAGGATTAATTAGAACCTTCTAATGTCCATCAGTATTACTTTTTATAATCCTAATCAGTCTGCTTTTATATAAAGATTAAATCATTAATGGTATAAAAGTAATAACTTGATCATAAATTTTGGTTAATAGTCGTTCCTATTTTTCATTTTGCTGAGCGATAATACGCGGAAGTCGCGAGCGTAAGAATAATTAACGCTTAACGAACTTCTTCGAGCTCATCGGGAAGTAATTTTCGTAGTCGATGGACATGCAAACGTGTCGTTTGTTTTTGCACTGCGGGAGTATCTTCGAAAGCTAATCAATAGGAGATAGATAAAGAGAAAGAGTGAAGAAGGGGGATGGGAGGAATAGGGGGTAGAAAACGGTAGAGATACGATCGATTTTGGTTGCGAATGAATCAGAGGAGTGTGACTTAGCAATAAAAGATAACGAGGGCATCTCATCAACGGAAGGTCAAGAACGTTTTACAGTTCCTCCCTATTTCTTTTTTCTTTTTCATTTATTTTCTTCCTTCTATTTTTTTCTTCCCCAATTTATTTTTCTCTTTCTCGGTGCGATTTGAAAAGAAAGTGATTAAACATCGTTTAAAGTAATTAGACATCGCATAAATTATAACTTTCTAATTAAACAAGATGCTCCCACTTTTAGCACGGACAATGGCATCCGATGTATTTTCAAAAAATCATTAATCAAATGTTAAGATTGTTACCCCCGGTTGAATTGTGATCGGTTGAATTAGAAGGCACGAAGGGTTCAATTAGAAACTAATGAATTTCTCCTTAATCGCAATTGAATGCAATACGTATGGGTGGATAGTATAGCTAGTGGTCATTATTTATTTTTTTTTTGTCCTTATGAGATAAATGACGCAGGTGCAATTTCTGTTTAGGATTCTTCCAAGTTGCTCATCTTCAACGACCAAATCAGTCAATCAGTCAGTCAGTCAATCTCAAGAGTGTCTCTCGTGTATAACTATAGTAATTATGTATTTACTTAACGTCTTTGTGAAAGAGAGGAACGGGGAGTGGTTTCATCCGACTTCGACTCTAAAGGCAAGTCGATTAATTATTTTCCTTTGCCCGGTTCTTACGATTGGCAAAACATAGTTCGGTTTAAACTTGTTAAAGCATGGTGGAAGGAAGAAAGTTGAGTCACAAACCTCGACGAAAATTAGATGGAAATGAAACATTAGATTTAAGAAAGATAAAAAACAAAAGAAAGAAAAAAAAATAAATGAAGGAAGAAAATTCTCGTTCTGGCTCTGACTGTTCGAAGATCAGGCAGGGTCGTGACGTACCCGCGATTCTTGAGGATTGACAGCTGCAAAGAGTCATCCTCCACTTCGTCATCGTCATTGTCGGTTCGACGATGATTGGCCGAACGCGCATTTGTTTCGTGACGCAGCAGGGGCGAGTGGAGAAGGTTCGTTCGTTCGTTCGTTCGTTCGTTCGCATGGACGATACGTGCGTTCAGTGTAGTTACGAAGAATAGGATCGTCGATGTGCGCCAACCATGCGTTCCTTTGTCGTATTCGAAAACGAAACGTGACGTTATGATTTTTGTTCGGGTACTAAATAGTCGGATGAACTTTTTTATTTCGAAGATTTTTCCTTAGATGACGGTCGACAAAAATTTTATAATTAAACGTCCAATCAGTTTGTCAGATAGATGTAAAACATATCTATGTTTATTTAAAATTATTTGACAAGCAATAACTGAGGGTAGCACAAAATATTAGTTAATAAATTTTTATTGAATATAGACGATATATTTTATATGAAGAAAAGTAGGATAAATTTTGAAGGGTAAATCGATCCTGTCGCGTTTCAACGGTCAGTCTTTCTTTCGAAGTATTTTTCGCAGAACGAACGTAACGCGTCACCCTATATACCAGACCTTAATACCTGAGCCGTTGCTTCGTCACCGTCAGCCTTTTAGACGTTCGCCGAAGGCCGAAACGAGAGAGAAGTATTCGAAGAGGAGTACCTACCGCGGAAAGAATAATAAATAATAAAGGAGAGATTGATAGCTGCACCATGACTGACGATCCATCAATCACCTTTGGTTACTCTCTCCTTCTATTTGTAAATGTATATACGTCTTTCTTTCTCGTGAACGAAGGATTGACCGACGGTCTCCCCCTCCCCCCGAGAAAACCCCGTTTTCCCCCGATCCCTCTTACAACTTCCTCCCTCTGACTTTCCTTTTTCCCTCGTCGAAGCCGTTTTGTGTTGGCTACGCCATTATCGCACTCGTTCTTATTACCCAGCTTCCTTTCACCATTCTCATTGGGTGCGTTTAGCCAGGAAAGACCCTTGCCTTTTTTTCGTCCTACCTCGTCCCTCTCTCTTGGACGGTTTCGACTTTCTTTCCTCTCTACTGGAGGATGAGACCGAGGATGACTTTGCTACAACCGAATCCTCTTATTCGGCGTCCTCCTATTAAGAAGTCGGATCTCCCGATGGCCACCGGCGTTATGCTTCCTAATTCTCAGCCTGCAGGACTCATCATTCTTCTTTCGATCGATTTCTATCACGTGAATTAGTCTTTCAACTTTCTAGTCTTTCTGCTAGTAAAGTGTTCCCTACCGTTTTCCAACGAAAAAAGATTCGTCTACCTGCCCGATTCTTTATGTTACAACCAAAGTATTATAACTTTACAAACTAGGATATATCATTCATATTGCGTTCCAAAGATTCCAACTTAAGATAATTGTATCGAGATTATCTCTCGATAGAATAAAATATGCAATAAGTATTCGTAAAAAGTAGAGGAACAAATTATCTGGTCATTTTCCAAATGGAAACAACCCTTGTGGAAATAAAGAGGAACCTCGTAGAAAATTGGGAGACTTGGTCGAAGTTAATTCGAAGAGGTTATCAAAGATGCTCGGCTGCTGCTTCTCATAGTTGATTTTCGTTTGGTTGATCCTCGGCAGGGTTGCGTTCTGACATCGGCCGACTAATCCGTCCCCCTCGGCGTATGGTGAGTGGCCGGGACGGATCAATCGGAAGGCGGGTATAAGTTTCCGCCGTTGTGGTCCGCTGGTACCGAGGTTAGCTGTCGTGGTCAGTTTCGAATTGCGGCGATGTCAGTGACAGCTGTGCTCGAGGGCCGCGTATTGAACGTGCGCGTATACGTTCGCGTCCAGTCAGGTTCCTTTATACCTACTTACCTTTCTCCTGTCTCCCCTCGCTCTCTCTCTCTCTCTCTCGCTTCCCTCCCTTCTATTGGCTCGATTTCTTCGCCTCTGCTGACCTCTCTCTCTCTCACTCTATCCCCGAGGCACTACCACAACCACCGACTAGTCAAATAATCGTCCGCGTAATGGGACACGCGCTTACACCGGAGCCAACTGGTAATAATAAGGCCGAAGTAGCCCTATCCTCGACTCATCTACAACGATTAGGATATACCCTAACTGCGAGACTCTACAATCACTCCAATGCCGAGAATCCTTCTTCCTCTTCTCTCTCCTCTCTACCTCTTCATCCTCCTTCCTTCGAAATATTACCGTGATCAGAGTCAGCATGGAGAACAGCTTATACGTGTTATTAGCACCACTCACCGGTAATTCCATTCTAAAGAAACGACCATTGAGATTCACGAATTCAAATGAAGGTTTTGATGGGCGCTAGTTGCGATTAACACCAATGATATATTCGTCTTTTTGTTCTTCTATCTTTTTACGTTTTTTTATGGAAAATAAAAACAACTTGTGAAACGATAAATTTGGTCTGTCTGGTCCGTTGTAATGAAAATCAATGTTACTTTTGGTAATCGTGTAAAGATCTTTGAAGAACTTGATCCGTTACTTTGAGAAACTCAAAAACTTTGGGTTAGGTTTCTTTAATTAGCGTTCTCTCATCTTCTTCTCTTTCTTTCTTACTGTTATTGCATCTTGGAAAAGGAAACTCGAAGAAAGAAGGAGCTTTCTCGTTGGCAGTCTTGCGAGAAAGATAGGAAGAGAACGAAATGACGAGAAGGAGATGGTAAAGGTAAAAGTAAGAGAGCAAGCATGAGATAGACGTACTAAAAGATAAAGATAGAGAGAGATGGAGAGAGACTGGGTGCATGTCGGAGGGCTGTTTTACTTCCCAATTACTCGAAACACTCCGCTATCGGGGCGAGTATTAAAGGGGCTTCCAAGCGAGCTCTTCCATGGCCAACGTTGCTTGTATCTTCTTGCTTTTTCATCCGTAGAACTGGCCTTTCTCTTGCGCGTGTGAGTGTTGTACATACACGGGTCTCCGAATGAGAGAGAGAGGGGGGAGAGAAAATAAGGAGGGAGTTTCATCTATAGACACATCGAGCTCCAGGATAACGAGAGGAGCGAAGGGATAGGGCGCGATATTATACAGGAATACTAGGGTATTCCCTAGGTAAGGGACGAAGGGAGGAACCGAAGGGAATCGGTCGTTACGAGTTCCCCTTCTATGTAGGAAGAGGAAAAGAGGTGGAGAGTCTTTGGGACCCGTTCGTTTCGGGACGGCCACCCTGGGACGCTTCAAAGCAACGACCGCCTTATCTCTGCTACACCTTCCACCTTCGCCTGCGAAACGCGACGGACCTATTTAGACCGGTTAGTAGAAGCTCGTACTATCCCATACTCCCACAACTACACCTTCTACTACTTGACTAAAACTGTCATCTCTGACCCTTTTATTTCGCATGTGGAAATTCTCTTTTCACCTTCTATTAGTTCCATCGAATAAACTACTCGCGCGAATGTAATTATTGGCAACCGGATATACCCTCGTTTTTTCATCAAGAGCTAAGAGAGATCCGTACTGTTAGTCTCTTTCTCTTTTTCCTACTTTTTCTTCTATTTCTCTCTTTTAACTGGCCAAGTGCCCGAAGGCGGTGGTTCCAGTTAAAATCAAGTGGCCCGAAGAGAAGAGTGCCATGGTACTTCCTAACTCGAGGGATATTCTTTGAGCTTTACCAAACCTTTTCCTAGAGAATAAAAATAAAAAATAACAAAATAAAAAGAAGATTTTTCTTTTCTACCGTAATTCTTCATTGCCACGCGATTCAAACAACTGATCAATAAGATCTTTTTTTTTTGCATCGTCGAAATTAATTTGGCTGCAGCGACCGAACTTATTTCTATACGGAGATATGAGAATTGTCTATTGTTAAATTTGTCGTCGGGATCTATATATATATTTCTAATTTGGTCTTATTCGAATTCAATGATATATAGTTTGCTGAAGGTTTATAGATAGATAGGTGAAAGGGAGGGTTAGTATTTGAATCCAATAACAACGAGCAATTGCACTGATTTTCAGATTTTTTTATGTTAGATAGATTTGTGACTTCCGATAATCCTCCGCCGTCACTGAATTATACGATTTCATTTTATATAGCGTGGACAAAATTTTTCGGTCGATGATCAACAACGTGACATGACGGGACGAGACGGGACGGGACGGGACGAAACGGGAACGGAACTTGACGCGACGGTGTGATTTCTCATGGACGAAGATAGAAACGGAGGTAGGAATTATATAGAACAGGAATGGCCTATAAGATCGACCCAACCGGTAGACCGTGAAACGATTTTTGTTCAGTCATGGCCAATAGAAGACACTAATTAAATACGCAAACGCAACTTATTGTTAGTCGTGATTCATAGAAACAAATGATAGTGGCTGCTTTTCGAATGTGTTCAATTTTTTATAAATTTAATGTTACAGAGTTTATATGTAATAAAGTTGGCCTGATATAGAGTAGAGAGTCTCGATTCGTATCGGAGGACACACGACGAGGTGGAGAAGAAAATCGCTGCGAGGGGATTGAGCGGGGTTAACGGGGTGAAAGGAAAGACACGAGGACGATTTATAATCGGTGACGAATGAGCGCGATCGCGTGGATCTCTCGTCTCTCTGACGTTTTATAAATGTCGCAAAGCAATAAAGACGCTCGATGGATTAGCCGTGAGCCTGGCATTCCGAGGCACCGGATTCTATTCTGGTGATTTGAAACCAGGCACGCGCGTCCAATGAATCAATCGGATGCCACGTTGCTCCGGAGTCTTCCCTTCCTTTCCCTACGTCCGTTGCCTTTGATCTGACGGTTGTCCTTAACGTTGCTGAAGGGTGAATCTCTCAAAGAGCACCAAGCAGCGTCAGCGCGTTAGCGACGTTTTCGATTTTGCCTTTCTCTCTCTCTCTCCCTTGCTAACCCTCACTCACTGTCTCATCCATTTTCTTTCTATTTCTCTTTCTACCTAAAAGCTAACTTTTTCCTTTTCTCTTTCAACTTTGGAAAATATATAATATAGTATATATATATGAAATAATGAACGATACCTAGAATGTAAGAGAGTTCACCTTTAACACGTGATGCTCTTTCGTTGGCAATTTTCAGTGAATCACCAGACATTTTCCCTGCTAAGTTACTTTACGTTACTATCTCCAAATTCACGTGCTGCTCATAAATACACCGTCTCCTCCTCCACCTTTTTACGCCCTTTCTTTAACTGATCGCGTTTTCCTTTCGAAACCCGACAGTTTCCAATATCCCGAACTGCAACGTTTCCATCTGGGGTCTTCTTAAGGTAGAGGCAACAGATTTCTTTCCACCTGCTCACCCTCTTCCACTTTTTTTAACAACTTTTTCTTTTTATTTCTTTTCCTATGAAGGACAAATCGATAATCTACAGATCTATTAAGAACGTTAGGGTGGCGTATTAATAATACGTAGATTGGTTGGTGTTAGAAAGCTGGATTGAAGCCAATCTTGAGTCGCACGTGCGTGTTATACCCAATGCAAAATCGTGATCAAACAAAGCTTACTCTCGCCTTGCAACATTTGAAGAGAAAGACAGGGACAGTTGGTTGACTCTACGCGGATTCATTCCGGGTGGTTGGAATTGGCGCCAAGATTTTACGAGCATGCGCGCCATTATCGTTCGTCGTTCTCGTACTGGACTACTCTTTCTCTCTCTTCTACCCTCCTACATTCTGTGCGTCGACCTTTACCTAACAACGTTCCCGTTTCCTACTACTGCAACCACCACCGTAGCCACCCCCGTCGCCAACCCTGACCTGATTTATGGGATTCTGGAAGCGTCTGCCTTGCCGACGTACGTTTTCGAGGATTGTCTCTGTCTCTGTCTCTCTCTCTTTCTCTCTTGTTTTCCCTCCCCACTTCTTGTTCATTCTTCTTCCCTCTCCTACCACAGACAGCTGGCTAGTGTTTCCACGAGCAAACGCATAAATATGTACACACTGAGCGTCAGAGAGTACCAAAGCAAGTGGAATACCTATGTCGCGATACGTTCATTTTCGTCTCTTTGTTCTAAAGTTTAAGGGCTCTAGGAAGAAACACGTCTTAAGATTCTATAATGTAAGTATATAAGAGAGAAAGTTGATACTTAAATACATATCTCATAGTTAGGATATGCCAAGCGTCGAAGACACCATCCAGATTGCCTTCTTGTAATTTTCCAAACAATATTTTGTCTCTGTCCTGTTTTTGTGATTATTTAAAAAGATTGAATCAATTCAATATGTTACCAAAAGACTCGTTTACAATATGCTACGTTCAAAAATAATAAAAATTAATTTTTAGCAGAAAGGTTGATCTTAGGGATCCATGTTAATTAGACATTTTTTACTCGTCTTAGTGAGTACTAATAAGCCCTTCAAATATCACCCTCTATATATATATATATATATATTATACACACACACATACACATGCGTTTAACCATCAGAGTGCTCCTTCCTTCGTCGCTTTAACTTTAACGGCTCTTAACAAATTTTCTCGTACGACAAGACATCTCTTACGAAGGCGAGCCTTTGTTTCCGGGCGCCAGACGTGTCCGCTGAGCGTGTACATGGATCCGGCGAACAAAACAGCGACGTTTCCCGGAAAGCTTCGTCGACGAGTAAATTTCCTTTACCCTCGGAAAGGAAAAAAAAAAAGAAAAAATAGAGAAGGAAAGGAAATAAAAAAAAAAGAAAGAAAGAATCATGCCCGGGGTGGGTGACACAAAGGCCGAGTGATTTGTGTCGTTTGCCATTCTTTTGACCGTGCGGCAAGGATTTCTCTCTCTCTCTCTCTCTCTCTCTCTCTTTTACTCCTTCCTTTCCTCCCTACCCCTAGAACCCTCCTCCATCGCGTTTTCTCCGTCTTTCTCGCAGATATGGCCGAGTAATATACGAGCCCTGCATCTGTTCCCCGAGTGACGCAACGTCCCGCCATAGATCACACCCAGGCTTTTAGAGAGTGAAGGCTGTTAAGGAGCATGCGAGAGAGAAAAGGAAAGATAGATAGATAGATAGATAGATAGAGTGAGAGAGAAAGAGAGAGAGTGAGAGTTGAAGAGAGGGTGTCGAGAGAGGTCGGTAAAGGGAAGGTGGAAGAAGAGGCGAGTGTGTGCAAGAGAATAGTATAAGGGGAGAGAGAAAGAAGGAGATAGAGGAACGGAGAACAGATGCCTTCTAGTAGGAACGTTCCAGAGAGAAAGAGAGAGAGAGAGAGAAAGAGATAGAAACGAGCGAGAGCGACAGGGTGACGTACTGTTACTGTTAAACTCGGCTGCGCGTAAAGAAGAGCATGAACAGGAGTGTGGCTACCTCTCCAGTGTATCGTGAGCATACGAAGAGATAGTAAGAGTAAGAGAAAGAGAAAAAGAGAAATGGAGAGAAAGAGATATGTAGAGGTAAAACGTAGAAGTGGTTAGCGGTGAAAGTCCACAACTGTGGACGGATTCGTCTCTCTCTTTCTCTTGCTTATAATAGTCTTTACGAAATGGTCGCCACATAGTCCACTCTCGTGGATCAGTCAGGCGGATGTATTGTATTTCACATAAAAAAAAGACCTAGCTTCCCTATAGAAAGCTAATTAACTCGATCACGTAGGGTTGGGGTGCCAGACCTTATTAGCGGAATTTATCGATCTGTACGAGTTCTTCTACAAGACTTTTCTATCCATTCGTTTTGAATGCAATATCGTTAATCGTAAGAAAAAAGGAAAAAGAAGTTAGACTTTTTGTTAGAAACATTGTCAATAGTTTTTAGATCATATGATAATCTTTTTATGTATGCATTTATAGGACTCTAAGGATTAAAAAAATATCTTAAAGTTGTCCGAAAAGAATCGAAGTTAGGGAGTTCCTAGAGAAAGGGGATGAAATGGGAAAGGATTGGGGGAATAGGGTGGACGATGTTGACGCGATACAGTCGCCCCTACGTCGTACGCCCCTACGTACCAACGTAGAAACCATTGAGGTGAGATATACGAGCGAGAGTTTGTTTGCGCTTATGGCCTACGCCTGGAGGAAGAAGGGTCGGAGGACTGAGAGGTGGGTGCCGTTTTATCGAGGCACCCTTATGCCTATTACAACCCCTTCTCGTACCTATCCTAGCCTCGTTCTGTCCACCACCATTACTAGCAGCAGCAGCAGTAGAGGTACTCTCTTCTCTTCCCTTTCCAGCAACACCATTCGGCACCCCTTCCTCCCACCGACCGGGTGACGGTGCGCGCGAATTAAAACGCCTCATAAATATCTGAAACAAAGGCGGCCGCTTTCGAGGGCGTACGCCAGAAAGATATACGACTGGTTACGATGCTTGGCACCGGGTGGATAAGGGAGTTTCGCTCGCTCGTTTTCGGTGGGTGGCTTGCTGGGAGTACGACCAGTGTCGTTGCACAAGGAGAACGAGAAGGAAATAGAGGAAAATGAGCTGGATACGTTGTTACTTCTATGTAAAAGCATGTAGTCAAGAAGGGTGAGCTCTCTAATGCGAAAATTTTACTGTCGAAAAGCTACTCTCAAAAGTATCGCGCATTAAGCTCAAACAATTTTTATGCTCTCGGATTATACTACCATCGGTATGAACTTCCTGGTCACTCATTTTTTGTTAAACGTTACTTGCGAATCTCTTATTAACAATATTCTGACCAGAGTACATTTTTCTCTTCTAGGTAAGTAGTGGTCTCCGAACGTTTGCAAAGCGAGCGGCCCGAAGCCGCCGCATCGGACGGAAGATATGCGAAGCAAGCAACAGCCGAGGCCTTCCTTCCGGTGGCCGCAGCAGCGCGGCGATAATCTAACCGGTAAATATATCAAATGTAACGTTTCACGAAAAATCGCTACGCATGTTATACTATCCCAGTTATTTTCAGTTCACGTTTTGCATTAGACGAGACATTTGTTTAGTTTTTGTTTTCCTTATGCACGCAGTGTAGTAGTCACTTGCACAGTAGTTCATACCGCATGGTTTCTCGATTTATTATCGATTCTAAATAGAAACAATGTTTAAAACATAGACCAATGTGTTGTAAGAAGTAGACTGTTTGTTACCTGTAAAACGTTTTAAATCGTATTTTGTTTTTAATGCAGTAAATATTATTTTGCTCATTTGCCGATTCTTCGTGCATATATCAAAATACCGGTTGCAATAAATAGTTAGGTACAATGATTCGCTTAACGACGTTTATACTTTTCTCACGTTCAGAAATTCTCATTCATTAAGTGCTTGTCGTCATTCCGTTCTTTATCTTTCTCTCTCTCTCTCTCTCTCTCTCTCTCTCTCACTCTTTCTTTCAACGAAGAGAGTCTCGTAAATCGGTAATGTAAAGCGTTGTATAAAGGCAAAGCTGTGGCCAAAGAAACATGACCGATACGACAAACGGTATAGCGATTCTATAGGTGGGCGCAGGTAGAACGGTTTTCTACCTCGATCAGACAGGTTACCCGTGATGAGGTTTGCACAGGTGCCATTCCGATGGGATACATTCTACTTTTCAACTTTTACGATATTCTATCGTCGTTCTTTTAATTGCTACACGTTTTTCCATCGAATTTCAACTCGATCCTACGTTCATCGATTTATACTTCCAAATTTAAAAGCGTGTCAAATAAAAATTTTATTCTTCTGATTTTTCAACACCTTTCTTCATCAATTTTTTTATAACATAAATTAGTTAACTGCTTAACAATAATTACATTGTTTTATAATTGTAGAAAGGTACTAATATTCAAAGTATAATTGTTATTTAAAATGAAAAATTGATGATCGATGATCGATCGTAGTACCTTTAATGTTAAATAAATGATCAATATTTATAATATGCATAGAGGTAGGTCAGGGTTGCGTCATGAGTACATATTGATACGGAATGTATAATGATATTTTATTATAAATAATACATATGTTTTAAAATGTTTACGCGATAAATAGCAATTGTTAAAAAAAATGAATACTTTGTATTTATGCACAATGAATAGAAAATTAGTTACATTTTTATTTGTGGTTTTAAAAATATTTACTTTTCATTCTCGCGTCTATGTACGTAATATAAATAATTTATTCTAAATGATCGTACGTCGATCGTAAAACACTTTTCATCGTCTCTTCATTTAATAACAAATTTATTCGATGAAAAACTAAATAAAGAAAAATGATGACGTTATGACGCGCGATTTAGTAGAGTATATTTAATGAACAAATAGAATCTATATTTCATCGTCAGTGTTTAGCATAATTATTTGTCGCGTAAATCCTACTTAAAACGTGGCTCTCTTCCTGCTCGAGTAGTATGTTGCAAGTTGTAGTTAGCAATTATCCCGATGAAAATTTGAACCTCGTGGATGAAAGATACGGGGAGAGCATTTAAACTCATATCGATTTCTCACTCCTCTCTCTCTCTCTCTCTCTCTAAAGCAACGTTCGTCCGTTCGTTATTCGAGGGAGTGAGGGGAGAGGGCCGTCGATAATTATGAGATCCATTATAAAGGTAGTTCGACCTATTTTCAGATAACATAATGCTTTATGGTAATGAGCGAGTGTCGCCGAGTCCAAACAAAATTGCGGTCGTTTAAATAAAACTTTTTATTGGGTTCCCTCTCCTTCTCTCTCTCTCTCTCTCTCTGGTAAGCAAAGGAATATAGCTGTGCAATCAAGCGACGAGGATAACCAAGCAAACAACATCAGCAAGATCGGTAGAAGCTCGTGGTGTTACTCCCATCTTTTCGTTACGAAGCAAAGACACGAAACGGTGTCGTAAAACCGATAACCGACTGACTTTTCTCGATCTGCTCTGACTGTCCGTAAAATGTGCAATCAACCTCGATTTCACAGCGAACGACCATCTTCCAGACTGGACAGAATGGATGACAAGTGAGGAGAAAGGGTGCGCTCAGAAAGAAAAAGTCCTCCTTAAAAGCACTTTGATCGTTTCGTGCGCGATATTTCCAACGTATAATTTTCAATGATTATTTCATTTGGTTCTTTTACAATAAGCTTTAATTTACTTTACTTTCAGATCATAATCTAGATTGTACTTTTTGTCAAGTTTAATAGGCTCTTTTTATATTTTTATTTAACTTGTTTCCTTTTTACTGCAATTTATTTATTATTTCATGGAAAAATTTATTATAACGCGATGATGACAAAAGCGAATATACTAAATCTTGAGTTCTTTATTTGAAAACTACACGCACATATTATACTATTGTATATAACGTGAACGCGTTTAGCAGGAAAATGTGGTGGCAATAATTTTGGGATACCTGAAAGTATCAGTCGAGCTTGTTACGTGTCAGGCAAACGTGATGCATCGATTCGAGCACGGGTAATAAATTTGGTTCGGCGCGTGTCATCGGATCTGTCGCGATAAAAGTTACAAGAACGTGAGCAGGCGCGTACTCTAAAAGATAGTTTCTGATGGTTTCACGTTTTTTAGGAAGAGATAGCTTAGAACGTGATAATTCTGCGAGTCGTTTCGAATGATGCAGGTGTATGGATACCACGACTGTTATCCTTTATGAATAAACCTAAAAGATAGGTGGATATGAGTATTGTACGTGCTCGTTCTATTCTTCCACGCTTCTCAAAATTAGACTCGTTCTTCGTGATTTATTGTCACGTGCTCGTAACATGACTTCTACGAGTAACTAACGCGCGGCTCTCGTTTGCTTCGAGAACTCACACCTAGTTATTCCGAAACTTCCATTTGAAAATCACTTTATTCAAAGTTTAATAGAAAACGATCTTCGACACAAATGAATGAATTTAAGAGCAGGTGTAGGCTCGTACCTATTTAATATCTTTTATCTAATTGTATATAAAAGGAAAATCTCGACCAAATCTTCACGCCACCAAATATAATATTAAACTCAGGATTTTTATTCTCTTGACGCAACCTGATTTTCTACTATAGAAAAAAGTAGAATGACTTGATGGGACAATAGAGTAACACATTACATTTATATAAAAGAGAAACCGGCCTTCAGGTATCCAAGAATTATTTGTTTAAGAGTTTCGAAGCAATTTGAAGGAAAGAATCTTTTTGTCGACATCATGAAATATTAAAAGTTTAAATTCTATCATTTGTAGGCAAATTTCAAAGTAGATAAATATCTATACAAATAGATATTTGAAGATTGTAGGACGAAATGTTTTGTAGTAACAAAAATGTACAGGATGATGAAGAAGAAGACGAAGAACCAGAAGAAGAAGAAGAAGGTAACGATGGTAGTGGTAATGGTGGTGAGAGAGAGGGGCGGTAATGGCCGAGGGTGAGTAAGCGTACTCGCGCACGTGTGCTCGACAAACAGGGTCGTCAAGAGGGCGACTTTGACTCTCCCCCGTATTAGTAGTCGTCGTCTCGGTCGATGATAACCCGTGGATGACGTGACAAGTGAAAACCTGTATCCGCGCATACATATTTTCTCTCTTACTCTTGGTTATGTGTGTTTTACCATATACATGCGCGCGCAACGGGAGCTATCGGTGCACGTTTAAATGAACCGTTCTACCTTCTGCTTTGATTTCAAAGAGAGAAAGAGAGAGGGAGGGCCCTAACAGCCGAGGAATATTCATTTAAATATCTGTCAATACTCGAATCCAACGAGGGCTGTCGTCCGGGCCGGGGGCGGACTTACGTGCCCTCCGTTGCTCACCATCGTTGGTCCTCCACCAGTCCTCCGTTAGAGGAACGGAGGTACCGTGTCGGTTCTCCATCGTCGTCGTCGTCGTCGTCGTCGTACTCTCTTTTCTCTCTCTCTCTCTCTCTCTCTCTCTCTCTGTCTCATTCTTTTTTTAGCAGTGCGATACTTCTATACCGCACAACCACGCTTGCAAACGTCTGATCTCTGTCGTGCAGGTATTTTCGATTCACCTTTGTACTCGTCCCGTCATCTCCGTACCTCTCTCTTTCGATTCTCGATGCGTTCTCTTTCTCTTTTCTTTCTCCTTCTCTCCTCTCACTGTCCGCTGCAGCTTACGTAGCTTATCCTTTTTATTATAGAGATATACCTACATACCTGCCCCGTCTATGTACCAACCATATGTAGGTACGTATCGGGTACTATCGACCCTTCCTTCAACCTCCGCCCTATTCGCCATCGAGATTTCATTTATTACACAAGACCTATCGAATAAGCGTTACCGTAAATTCCTATTGCTCGGACAGGAGCTCTCGATGCATTTAGATAGTCCAAAATTGAAGATGCCTTTTCGAAGGATCTCAACTAACCGTATCTCCACTCCTTCTACTTTTTATAGGATAAAAGTTAATTTGATTGGCGAGCTAGCTGAGGCTATAATATCGTGGTTGGTTGGAAACGTAGACATGATTTTGCATGAGGAATGAAAGAAGAAAGGGGTGAGGGGGTGATGGTAAGGAGGAGCACTTTGCGTGCGTCATTTAAGAGAAGCTTAATGCCGCCGTAAAACACGCTAACGGCCGACTCTCGTCAGACTCTTCACGAGCCGAAGGGTGTTCTTACGCCTTTATCCTCCTTCCCCTCCCCTCTTCCCCCTATGGTATATATGGTTTCTGTTCTATCTACCTCTTTAGCCCCTGAAGCATTCAACGATGTCCCAGAGTAGCATCTTTATCGTGACACCAAGCAGTCGTCTTTCCTTCTTACATCGTCTTCGAGTTCTGTTGAATGACGCCAGTGTGTCGACTTTATTCGCATGCTATGTATTTGCTACTAATGCGTTAGCTGCTTTACGATCGTACATTACGCTTAGGTTTTGATAGTCCCAATAAGATTTTTCGATGATACGTCACGCGTATCATGTGTGTTTGCCTTCTCGAGCAAGGAATATCGCTAGTTTTATTATCGAATTCGTACCAGTCAAGAATATCCTATGTTGGTGCATATATGTATTGGTATTTTCGTATATCTCACTTTGCTATCCGGTAAAGTGCCGAGAAAATAGTATAGATAGTGCGAATTGTAGGTGGATCGTTATCTACACAGCAATACCAGTTCTTTATAGAAAATATCGTTACGGGTCTCTGAGTGAGTTAGCTATACGTACGTACAGTTACTCCCGAAAGTATTCCCACGTGGTCTCAATGTAATCCCAATTTTTCTAATCGATCAAATTTTGATTTAGAACACATAACAATGATCTGTGAATCACGTGATGGAAGATTGAGGTGAATGGATGCATACGATTGAAAAAAGAAAACAGAAAGGAGGAAGAAACGAGCGAAAGACTAGAGGCTGTGCACGACCAGTTGTAACAGGGACCCCTCGGGGGTGACATCTCCGACGTGAAACCCTCTTTCTCTCTCTCTCTCTCTCTCTTATTTTTTGGTTCTCTCTTTCCCTCTGTTTCTCTTGCACTCTTCCGCACCCTTTCCATTACTCGGTAGCCCTACTAGCAGCATTTTAATCCAGCCGACCGACTACGTCACTCCACAGTTCCGAATAATCAGCCCGAAATTCGTTGCGAGCTGCGGAGCCAGGCGAATTGCTGCGAAACGCAACAAAAGAACGAGATATTAGTCGGCAGCCGTTGCTGTTGCTGATGCTGATGCTGGTGCTGATGCTTGTGCTGTTGCTGCTGCTGCTGTTACTGTTGCCATTGCTGTTGCTGGCCGAGGTGGAGATGGTGAAGCCCCTCCGGAGGAGTGACGTCCTCTCGACCGCACTTGATTTTCGTCCTTCCCGTCTACATTTCTCCTACATCCGCCGACAGGACGAATAATTAGGCCACGAATTCTCCCAGTCAAATATTTCATCCTTATTCTCGTCTTTTTCGAGGGAACAAAAAAAATAGAGAGAACGAAAATGAAGAGAAAAAAAGAGAAAATGATTTTTTTTCAATATAAATACAAATGCATTTTGTTCGTTTATTTGTTTAATGTTTCTAACGGGAGAACACTTACATTGTCTTCAAAGGAATTGGTTTTTTGAATCGCGTCAAATAAGATCGATCGATGGATAATGGTCGATATGAAGAGAGAGAGAGAGAGAAAAAAAGGTTGAATATCGAAAGGATTAACCACCGACAAACGTGTTGTTCGTTACGCTCGAATGAATACGCCGTCGAATACGTCGTTGTCTGTACTAGGAATGATAGGAACGACCGATGGGAAAATCATGATTTATGCCACTTTCAGCCAATGCGATGTATAAACCGAAACGATGCATACGAGAATCATCGATAATCCGTGTCTTGTTGCATTCGCTGTGAGTCGTTAATAAACATTCCAAAGTAACTTGGCAGACCAATTAAAATATATGTTTTGTTCATTTTAAATATCGATTAGAAAAGAGCTATTACACAAGATTTGTATTTTTTTGCGAATAACCAAATCAAGGCCGATGTTTTTTGAGACAATCACCTTTTCTGAGTATCGTACGATCACCTATGTGTTATCGTCGCATACGCGTTTTTCCTAAATAAAAAAGTATGTATGTACATAGATATCTGTACATAAGTATAATTTTCGCTGGAAACATTGTGAAATACTAAGAACGATCCTAGGTTCTCGTACGAGCGTGAAACGTAGCGTTTATTAATGCACTTATATCACGTACAACGATACTAAGTTTCTTTGCGGAACGGTTATATCATGGATTATGAAGGCAACGTAAATCTAAGTCTCTCAGTGAAAAGCGTATATAAGATGTTGCTTGAGCGTGGGTGCTGAGCGTAAATAAATTTCAAACGGCATGGACCATCCCCGATGTCTGAATAGGATCCAACAAGATGTAGTATTATATTAAACGCGTTAACGTACATGCATACGTATTATTTTCCTGCTGAAGAACGCGATCATCGGGAAATACATTTTTCATTGATTTGATTTTGAGATGACACTACAAACGAAAGGTTTGTATGAATCTCAAAGAGGATATAAGTTAAAAAAAAAAAAAAAAGAAGAAAAATATCAGATGGGAGAGAGAGAGAGATGCTGTTCAGTCGCATTGAAGTCTCGTTTGTATCGCATTCGCTTTAGTCTGCCTCATCCGTCGTGAGTAGAGAAGCTGCTGCCAGCAGCGATTCCGAATGCGATCGAAATGAGTCGGTGCCACTCAAGGAGCCGCGGACTCCGAGAAGCCGACAAGGCCGCGTACGATCGTAAAACGATCGTCAATCGAATCAACGATGTTGATGTACGCATTCACGTTCTCGTTTGACCGATCTTCGTTGCCAAGTGCTCGGCTTTTCTTTCTTTTTTTACCATCTCTTTACCATCTCCTCTCTTTTCCTTTACCTTTACTTCTCGTGTCCATTCACAATATTGGCATCCTGCGATAAGTTTTATCCAATGGTATTTTAAAAGTATACGATGTTTCTTTCTGTTTTATCTCTGCTTTTATATTCTGCGTTTTCTTTCTCTCTTATTCGTTTTTTTTTCTGGTTTTTTTTTCTGTTTTTTTTTTCTGTTTTTTTTTTTTTCTTATCGAGTCTAGGTTCAAGTGTCTCTAGTTGCATCTTGTATCCCACGCCTTATACTAGCAGCTTAATTATAATATCATGATATTTATTACCACGTTGTAGCACCTATTTCCGTCGATGCCCGTAGGTGGATCAAGTGAACTCTTTCGCACAATATTCGCGTGAAAGTAACAGAAGAATTAAATTATTCAACATAAGACGACAATAACAATCGAGTTTATTCGTTGAACAAGAAAACAAATTTGTCAATTTATTCAGGAGACATAGCGTTGATCACAATTTTAGGTTCTCAGTTTTCTCGGTAGACATACTAATCTATATCTACGAATACGCAAAAGTAAGAAACGGAATTCGCGTGTCTGTTTGCTAGATTTATGGGGAGAACGAATGTGATAAGAACGAAAGGCCGAATAATACGGTCCTTTTCCTCCTTCACCTGCCAGCAGGCGACCCTTCCTCTCATTTTTAATTCCCCCGGGGCTCTGGTTGGACAACCGATTTCGTTAGATGTTATCTGCACCGCGGCAACGCTGATTCCAGGTGAGCCATTCAAATGTAAGCCGCATGACACGACGGGGTCCTTGCACTCGCGCAAGTTTCACCCGCGTCCAGCTGCTTATACGCGGAATAACGCGAATAGAATTCATTCCTTCTTTCCTTATTTACTTCTTTTTTCCCTTTCTTGCATCATTTCTTCTTTTTTTTTCTCCCCCTCCAGCTCTTTTATCTTCCCTCCAACTGTTATTCTCGATCTCGAGATAATCTTAATCCCTAAAGGAGTTTAACTTTTATCCTTGCTTCTTTGTCATTTTCCTAGGTACTGTAATAGCGTGACATCGATCGATATCTTTCGACAATTTATCTACTTCAATTAAGTAACAAGGTGCATCGAAAATTGATGTCTCAACGTTTTCGTTAACTTTCATTTTGTGCAAACAACTTACATCACTTATTACAGATTATTGAACTAATTGTTAAGTGGATATCGATTGGTATTTTGTTCCCATTATCCCTTCTCTCATTTATTTTCAAGTAATAAATACAAATTGTATTGAGGAACGACGATGATTTTTTCATTTCAAGATCGATCAGAATCTCTTACGTGCAGCAAATGTGCGTTCGACGATCGTAACGATTAACATCTGGTGTTGTCCCGTTGCTGATATGCTGTCACAAACCTGTTTCTTTCGAAAGTAATGCGATTTTCCTCGTGCACGTGTCACTCCGATGTAAGATATATACCCGCGTCGCGATATCGCGCCTTGAACATTAACTCCCGACATCGATCATTACCGTGTAAAAGCGCAACGCTAAGTCAAACTCATTGCGCGCGGTTTCACTTTTGTGATCTATTAATTGTCCTCCGTACTCTTGCTTGCTTCCTTAACTCTAACTTTGTCATAGTATTTTTTATTTTTTTCCATCATTTCTTTTTCGTAGAAACGGATCGACGATAAGCGGAGCGCTCTGTTGAGCCACTTCCAGTTGGAATCGTGATCGATTAATCTTGACGTTACACGTAACGATTCTAACGACATTATTTGAGTCATAGGATTGACCAAGATAAATCGAACTGATGAACTATTACCCTTTCCTCTATTAAATTGTTCAATACTAATTGTTGCAGATTATGACATAACGTTAAAGAATAATATTAAAGTGCCACGGTTAAGAAAGATTATTTTAAAAGGTAATAATATTCTTTGGTATTTCTCATGAGCGAGGTAGATAATCATCAAGCGTTAATTTATAGAAGAGAAATAATTAATCGTCTTGTTTAATGATGGGAAACTACTTTTCGCGACTGTATAATATATACATTTATATGAATCGTACAAATATCGATATGTTGCGAAAGACTTGACGTTATAACAAAAATTTGGCACATAAATATGACGAGAGAGAGAGAGAGACAGAGAGAGAGAGAGAGGAGAATCGAAAGCCAGTTTGGTTGCGGTCTTGGTCATACGGATCGTGTCCTATACGTTTCCATCGTCGTCAATTATTGTGATTATATGCAGTCTGGCTAAAGCCTGTCGGAATCAATCGCTATGGCGAAGTAGGAGGTAAGAAGAAGCCATCGAAGAGACCTCGCTTTCCCTCCCTTTCCCTCACCTTTTCTCTTTCTCTCTCTCCCGTCGTACGTGTCACATAGCAATTAATATCCTCGTCGCGACGACCTCGATCCGTCTCGGTGCACCTGGCTTTCGTCTCGTACCAGCAGAGAAGCTTCGAGTGACGAGACTGGAATTAATATTCGTAAACGAGACCACACTCGGCTCTCTCGACACCTTAACTTTTGATTATTCTTTTTAAAACTCCATTTTACATTTACTTGTTTGTGATAACCATTCGATTCATGGCTATTGTCCATCTTACTTATCCCATATGCGTCAAATATTTTTATCCTCTTTTGTTTTTCTATTTTATCGATTTAACGAATCTAAATACCTCATTTGTCGGACGTGTAGAAACGCATGCTGAACACCTGATTGAATAAAGAACACACCAAACGTGTAGACTATTTAATATCTTGAACCGATTTCATTCAGATCTCATTCGAAGATCACTAAATATTACAATCGGATTTTCTTTATGGATAGGAGAGAAGTTTGTTTCGCAACGATCGGTAAATCGACGATCGAACGAACGAACAAATGAACGAAGGAAAAGAACGATCGCTACTTTCGATATATGTTTCTCTATTGTTAGCCGCTGTTAATAATTATTCCTGATACCGTAGAACACTATTCGTTTTATTCCACACGCAACGATCGAAGCCTTTCTCTCTCCCTCTCTCACGATAAAGTTATTTGCAGTTCCATCGGGGGATAAATTCTGTTTTCAGTTGCGACAGTCAATAGATCGACGTGAAACGGGAAAAAGGTTTATTTCTCGGTTATTATTTTTCCAGGAGTCTGAGATTTCGTTTACTTTTTCCTTCAATTCTCCACCCCAAACGCGTCGAGATCATTTTGCAATTCGCAGACGGGTGGTAGAGGAGGGAGGGGGCGGGCAAAAAAAAAAGAAACGAATCGTATACTATGAAGAGAACAATAAATGTTACGGGTCGCGCATTGCTCCAACAGCTGGTTACGATAAATCATGTTACGTAGGTGCTTAAATCAATGTCTAAATTCTCTTTTAAGTCGCACGCTGTTCATTTTGTAAAAAGAGTATTATTGATCGTCGTTCCTTTGTGGTCTCGCGCATACTACTTACTACACATCGTCGTTGAGATACGCGCGATATCATCCGAGCTTTCTCTCTCACTGTTCATGCTTTATTCTATCCTCCCTTTTTTAACTCTTATGTCTACTCTACCTGACATTTTCGTCAAATGTTACTAAAGTCCGAGGGTCTTTGAATTTTGGGTAAGGTGACGTTGTAAAATAGAGAAAATTGCCAATGCTATTTCATTCGGGGGACTATGAAAGCTCGAAATGATTTGATGGGTTGTTAGGTGGCCTGCAAAAAGAGATAAACCGGGAAGATGACGGCTGATCAAGGGCCAAAGAAGCGAAAGGGAGAGAAAGAAAAAGACAGACAGAGACGAGAGACCGAAGTGGACTGTCCATCCTGTCCATCATGTTGCCAGCGTCAGATTATCGTTCTGACACTTTCCGAGTTATTCCAGCCATGTGTTGCCTTCTTGACGATGTTCTTTCTCTTCTCTCGATTTGCCCAAAAAGACGAGATCGTTGCTCCTTCTTCTTCTTCTTCTTCTTCTTCTTCTTCTTCTTCTTCTTCTTCTTCTTCTTCTTCTTCTTCTTCTTCTTCTCTTTCTCCTTCTCCCTTCTACTTTTCCCTCTACTCATTTCATCTTGGTTCTTCATCCTCGTTGTCATCTCCTCTCCATCGACTTAAGCGACTCCCCAAGCGTCCGCCTACTTGAGAAGAGCTTACACGTGTGCGTTTGAAGTCCGGTCGACCCGTTTGACCGGTGTCGATCAAATTTCCGAGGACGAGATTATTCAAGGACGTCGACAAGATCGAGACAAAGCCCCCTTTTCGTAGCGTATACCACACCACTATTCCATTCGGAATCTTGTACTCCCTTTTATCTCGCCTTCTGTTCTTCTCTATCTTTTCTTTTCTTTTCTTTTCTCTTCTTTTCTTTTTCCTCTTAACTTCAAATTCACTACCGTCTTCAGTTAATTTTCTAGCAAGCTCTCTTCTCTCCTTTCTCTAATCTTAGTCTATTTTCTTCTCACTTCCTTGTTCTTCTTCTGTTCCTTTCTTTTTTTTCTTTTTCTTTTTCTTCTTTTTTTTTTTTTTTTTTAAGTCGATTTAATTTGATACGATGGCTTCGTTCAACATCAAGAAGACTCCTCACTCAGATCTGTTTACAGTAACCGCAGTCGAATGTATTTTGTGCTCTTTGTGCTTCTTCTTCTTCTTCTTCTTCTAAGTTTTACCCTTAAATATAGACACGATTTTTTACACCACAAATTCGATTTCAACGTTAATTAATAGTCTTCGATTGAAATTAGATGGGAACAAATCCCATGATGCACTTAGGTCTGCTATAAAACCTATCTGAAAGAAAAAAAAAAACCAGCAATTTTATTCCATTAATTCACAGTCTGTCAATAAATTATTGATGACACATTAAAAGGCGCAAATGCTACGACAGGTTAGGCTACATAGGCGCAAGCAACGAATTATTTGCGATGAATGCAACCATCTCACTGTAGGGAGCAATGGGTAGAAGGGGAATTTTGGTAGAAAGAGAGAAATAGAGAACCATCAAGAGGATACGACGGCGGATACACGGGAATCGCGCGTGTGACCCCGACCACGCGCGTCATTCAATTAATAATTCAATCATCGTTCTCGATTGGATTACCTTTCGAATGAAAAAAAAAAAAAAAAGAAAAAAAAAAGAAATAAAAAATTAAAAAAGAGAAAAGAGCGGGGAGTAAAAAAAAGTTAAAAGCGACGGTGGGACGAACGAAACTCGGAGAGAAGCGCAGCGTGGGATTGCCATTACGCACACGCGTCTGTGCATTCATCGAATTACTTTGGTATCGAACTCCATCGATCGACGAGAACCAACCAATATCCAACAAGATTCTTGCGCTTACTACTACTGATTCTCCTGTTGTTCCTTTTTTATTATTTTTTATTTTATTTTTGCGCTAGCAGAGGGCTAAATAAAAAAGACAATACACCTCCCCCATGTATGGAATGGTAATTTGATCTTTTCTCTTTTAATACGCTTCGTAAAATTGTATTTTCGCAGTTGAACGATTAGCCAATTTCTGTCTACCGTTTGCCAGTCGATATTTCTCGAACATACGTATATATTTGCGTATATATTTGTGTATCTATGTATGAGTATATATGTTGGACGTACTTAAAAGCAATTCGCAATATAATGCTTAGTTAATGGTAACGTAACCTATGGATTGGTAGTTCATCGACATCAATCAGCAATCTGCTATTTAATTGCTCGAACATACATTATTACTACATATAGTATTTATATTTATGCATAAGTTAAGTAACCACTACTAGATCAATTAGTATATTAATGAAATCTTTTTTTTTTGTTCTAGGTAAGCATTAGGATTAAATCTATGGAACCTATAAAACGTCAAAACTTTAATGGTCCGTGAGTATTTGCGCGCTAGCGACATCAAAAAATGCAGGTCGGATTTGCACGCAACGAACTTATCATCTCACTTATTATTATCAGGAGTTAATTGATGCAATGATGCACACTCGTTACGCGTCTATTATTAGGTAGGTAGGTAGGTAGGTAAAGCAAAGTATATGCGGATTGGTAGGGAGTGAAACGAAGTGAGGTGCCTCGTAGCAGTAGTGGACATTGCTAGTGGGTGGGTGGGAAGAGCTAGAGGAAACATCGCCGACGCGTATTAAAATGCAAACATTTCGCGTTCTGTACGGACGGTTAATGCCTCGTTCGGTTCGGACGCGTCGACCAGGTAATTAAATCGAACGAAATTACGAACGATTAATGGTCCGAACGCGTTCGGAGGTCACGCGCGAAATCACGAAGTTCGCGACAAAAAGTATGCGCGCAACCGTTCCCTTTCCCTCGTTCAATCTTTCCCGGTTATATACACAGGGCCACCTACACTTTATATTACCTACGTGCGCGTACAGAAAAATAATATCAGATTATCTAAAAAGAGAGAGAGTATTTTCACGATTGGGCGCAATGCGACGTCGAAAATATTCATAGGATTTTAATAAACGTGTATCCTCTTCTTTCTTTTTTTTTTTAATACTCGCTTACAGGTATCGAACAAAAAATATTGCTCCACGTTGAAATATGAAAATTTCAGCATTGTTTTCCACGAGTTTTGTGTTAAAGGATCGTTGGTATTCATGCAAATTCTCATGCTTATAAAGAATATAGAAATGTTGCAAAAATATCGTTAACCCTCTCGAAGACGATGCTGGGATCGCGAATCGGCAAGTTTGTAAATTAATTTTCCCCGATACTTTACGATCTATTGGAATTTCCTGAAATACGAGTTTAGAATCTTGCTCGCGTTGAGAGAGTGAGAGAAAGAGAGAGAGAGAGTGAGAATACATTCGCGGATATAAAACCACACGCTCTGAGAGCCTGCGTCACGATTTATAGTAAACGACGAGTTTATTTTATTCGGACGACATGCATACCTACCACTACCAATATAAATAACTTGTACAATTCTAATTAGCGAATAGCGATGTACGGTTACGACACTACTCGTAATCCAGAACAGTTCGTGGAATAGTACATATCGATTGGGGATATGTGAGAGAGAAATAAACTTCGATCGGTTCGAGTTTCGGTTCATCGGTGCTTTCAAAGTACATCTCGAAAATAGTAGAACAAACAAATAGATAGAAAAATATAAATGCACTTGAATATATTGTTCTATTCATATATTTTTGGTTAGCTGTTATATTATTACGTCTTAAAAGGTGTTTTAAGCTTAACCATCTACCACTACTATCAACCGAAGTAACCATTATCGCAAAATACTGCAGATGCATCTACCCCCACAGAGATGTCCGTGGACATTAGCATAACGGTAGTAGCTTACACATATAGGACCGAGAGCAAGTCCGCACCAATACGCGTGTAGGTTAATGCTCGTACTCGTGAGTGGTGCGACATCCCCCTGATGAAGTTGAGCCGCGACGTGTAATAAGGGTCACGAGAGACAAGGCGAACGAGCGAACGAACGAACGAACGTTGGTAAAAGGAGAAACTGGATGATATCAGGGACGGATCTTCGTCCTTCTTTCTCGAGACGGTAGTTTCGTAATTCCTACAAAATTTCATTCCAGGATTTATCATTCGTATAATCGAGTAACTCTTATCTCACTCTACCCTATATAATATATAAAACTATTCGTGTACCTTTTTTCGATAGAATGTGTATATAAACCAACGGAGATAATCTTTGACCGAAAAAAATAAAAGTAAAACGAAAAAAACAATGTACAATTGACCAAGATAAAATGGAGGCGGATGAGGAGTAGGAAGAAAGAGTTATTGTTATCGGTGAAAAGAGAAATGGAAAAAAATGCAACCGCTGTCGAAGATAAGTTAGTACGCCCCTGGAAGAGGTTGACACGTAGGGTGGACCTGTCCAGGGAGGTAGAGCTGAGGCTGGAAGCGGACGTGACACGGCCGTCTTGTGACCCGTACCGTCCCACCGACACTACTCCTTCCATATCCCTCTCTCTCTTCACCGACATCCACCCCCAAGCCGCGTTCCTCGACGACGACGACGACGACGACGACGACGACGACGACGACGACTACGACGACGACCGACCGCCACTAGTCCAGCTCTATTGTTGTTATTATTAAAGGGGGTCGCCGGGGGTGGTAGCCGGCCGGGTGAGAGGGACGATGACGGAAAGGAAGGCGGCGTCTGCAGGTGACAGATGAAACAGCCACCCTCCATCTCTCTCTCTCTCTCTCTCTCTCTCTCTTTTCGTTCTAGATCTCTCCTTCCTTCTCTTCTACTGTCGAATACATACACCATCTTTCTCTCTCTTCTCTCTCTCTCTCTCTCTCTCTTGTTCGCATATACACATAGAATGGCACAGGAGCTTTCTCTCTTTCGTTACTGCAAGCTCACGTTCACCCTTCACGTACTACAGCACACAAACCTTTGGGTCGCTGTCGAAGGCTCCAACTTCCTTCAAACTCTCGGACCGAAACCTCTGGACAGTCTCGACACTGTCTTCCGTGGACGGTTTAATCCATCCTTTAAGCTGTCTTTCAAATCCCATTTCGTATCCCGTTCTCATTACTCTCCCATAGTGTGCTGTCTGTAACAAGAATCAATCGTTATAAAATATAACGCTACGTCAAAAACGTATATATATATATATATATATATATATCTTCTACAATAAATTCAAATACCAATTTTTTATTTTCATTTATTTTTCTTCTCATTTGCAAACCTTAAACGTAAAAATATTTGAAAATACATATAATTCAGATTATTGTTAACTTTACGATGCCAAGAAACGTCTCCAATCTGTGAAACATCAAATGCTTATTGCTCTTTTCAATGCTGTCAGACATCATCCCACGCGTTGGCTTCAAATTAACAATCTCATGTGTGATAGCAATTACCATGCATTTTCTACAAACAGATTTCTGTTCTCGTCCGTCAAAATGCGTCATTAGGGACGAACCGGCGGGGCTGTTAAGCAAAATTGTTGTTAGTTTCATCGAAAGAGAGACACACAGAGAAAGATTAAGAAATCGCCTTGATTTCGCGAGCTAAACTTAGTGCTGGCTTTGTTCAAGTTTATTCAATCAAAACGCATGCTCATCATGCTTCCTTTCTTTCTCTCTCTCTCTCTCTCTCTCTCTCTCTCTCTCTATCTCTCTTACTTTTTCTCTTTCTCTTTCTCTATCTTTCGTAAACATTTATTTTAATCCAAACGCATTTCTGTTTAATCCAATTAAGAAGATTGATATAAATCCAGATTAATTTTGCATTGTGATTTAATAATATACTATGAAGAAAAAAAAGAACACGAGTCCTTGAGCACGTGTCGGAAATAACACAGTAAGATAAAAAAAAAAGGAATAACGGACTACATACGTTTACTAACTTCGAATGAATCCTCCTACCCCTATTTTTTTTTCTACTCTACTGTAAATAACTCGCGTCAAGATATATCACCGGCCGCTCAGTAATCGTGCACCCTCTGCACAGGCACGTCTGTCTTTCCCGCGTCTCTTCTAGCTTTTTCTCCAAAGGACTGCTCGAGTATCCGGAAGAAAAGGTAAGGAGAGAGAGAGAGAGAGAGAGAGAGAGAGAGAGAGAGAGAGAATAGAGAAACCAATAAACACGAAGATATCGTACCGTCGACCGACTACTACTTTTCGGTTTTCCGACACCCACCACCATCCTGCTTCTTCTTTCTATTTTTCAGAGTTCAAGACAAAACTCCTTCCTACTTTGTCTCCACTCGCTGAATATGCAATGAACTCTACGAGTCTGATTTCCAACGCGCTGTCTGTCCGTCCGTCACATTATTTGCTTAGAACTGTCCTGTCTTTTCCATGCCACCGCAAGACACCATCCCTTTCATGTACATAAGGTTAGCCAGCCTACATCAATACGATTGAAATTATTGGAATACCGCTGACAATATTTCTACAAAGTCCGACTCTAATATTTTTTATATTTTACCTAAAATTAAAAACCCCTCGACACGGTGCAACAATTCTGTAGTTAATCAGTTTTGGTAAGGGAAGGACTTCCGTTGGGAGACTAGACCAAACGGATGCTCTCACAATGGTAGTTTTTTTCGAAAGCAATGTAGGTTAGGTCTATTAAAGCCGACTGGTTGGTGCTTTTGAAGGGTTCGTCGATGCTCAGAACCGTCTGTCCAAAGAGACGTCGGTGGACGCCCAGGCGTCGTCGCCGTTCACGGCATTGATCTGTCGGACGGTAGACTTGATATCGATAGGGGAGAGGGGCAGAGGTGAAGGAGGGAGTCCAGAAAACGACTAGAAGGGTGTCTACTCCTTCCCTGTTCCCTTTCCACTTACTCGCTGGACACGGTTATAGGTATACAACGGCGTACGTATTGCTTTTATTTCGTATCTGGCGATGTCAAGTGAATGAGAGAGAGAGAGAGAGAGAGAGAGAGACAAAGAAAAAAGATAGCAGTTGGATAAGTAGAGTTCACATTGAAAAGGGAACATGGAAGGGTCAAGTCCAAACGTCACTTTAACAGACGATTCGTCACCACAACGCTCGATTCATTACATCCCTTCTCTTTTCTTCTCTTTGCTTCTCCTCCTCCTCCTCCTCCTCAATGAAAGTTTTCCTCTCGTTTCCTCCTTACTAACCCCCTTAACCTTCCTCCTTTCTCTTTCGATGCTGGTTTCCCTATCTCCCTCTTGACTCGACGAATGAGTTCGCCCCAAACCTGAATTCCTGTTCCCCACTGAGGAGACGTTAATCGAGGGAAATTGAACACACCGCAGTTTTCGACGCTCGATTAAATCCCCTTTTGACGTTTTAACCCTTTCCTACTAACAACGTATCTACTTCATTTTTAACATGAAACAGGATACTTTTCAATATCAGTTAAAGTATGAAATTCTGTATAGTTATTTCATTTAAGAAAAAAAAGTAGAAGACTTTTGCAATTCACAAATTTACACGACAAAGAAGGAAAATGATTCGAGAGGTTTGTTCGTTGTGAGATCATCAGACCATTTCTGAAACAAAAACTTGGTTAGCCCAAGTGATCGGCGATGAAGCGGCTCTTAATGACAGCCCCGAAGTTTATGGTCGCAGACGGAATTCCACGAACTCTCAGCGAGATCGTCATTACGACTAAACCCCAACCAATTGTAAAGCGGTTCTTCCCAGAGATATCTGGACTTTATACCACGAGCCAAGTTTAAAGTATAACATCAAATTAAGCTACGAGTTTCGCTCTTGATCGTCTGTAATTACGAATCAGCAGCCTAATTCGAGAGGTCGTCGTTGTAGAAATGAGCGAACGAGTTTATTACGACGAGTCCCAAGAATTGCGTTACCATTCGATAATTCTCGATAGTATCTACGTTTTCGAATAGATCGATAATTATTAGCCTCTGTAGACCGTAGACTGTAGAATAGTTTCGGTTTTAGTAATTATTAAGCATCCAAAGTCTCGAAAGTCATCCCCTTTTCAATTTAACAGCGGATAGCGAGAGGACAGAGACTGAGAGAGAAAGAGAGGAAGAGAAGAAGGACTTGAAGGATTTGGGTTAGGTTGGTTGGCTGACCTGCTTGACAATCGATTGACGGCTGTCGCCAAGACACTCCACCCTTGCCACTTCGCACCAGCGCCCACTCTGCTTCGATCAATTCTCTTCGTCTTCAACCACGTTGGATCTTGTCTTCCTTTTCCGACGGTAGGAATAAGTTCCCCTAATTATACTCGTTCGTTGGGTATACTAACGGAAGGGCATCGTGGATGAAGAAAGGGACAGCACCATTAGCAGTATTTCAGCTCCCTCGTGCTAATTCACGATTCATTATCTTTTTTACCTGTTCTACTCTATTAATGTCGCGTCACGTGGAAGAGAGACCTTAGATATACATATGCACGACATATGGAAAACAAATGTTACATTACATTCGTCTAGGATCATTGATCCATAAAGGAATTATCCGAAAGAATAAAACGAGGAGGAACCAGATAGAAAGCGGGTAGATAAAGTGTGGTGGTAGAATGTGCCGAAGGAGAAAATGTACAACGGGACGGCCATCCCTCATAGCTCATGGCACAAGTGGTTATAGATCCGTACGGATGCTTCCACACATGAACGTACATATACCATACATATATGTCTTGACTAGCAAAGACACGAACAAGCTCTCTCTCTCTCTCTCACACATATACGTTCAAACTTTCACGGTGTGAGTTGTCCGCGAGAGAGTCTCCAGTTGGAAAAGGAGGAGGAGGAGAAGGAAGAGGAGAAGTAGGAGGGAGGAGAAGGAAGAGGAGAAGTAGGAGGGAGGAGAGGCTCGTAGAGAGAAAGACGGGAGTGGGAGAGATGGGGGTGGTTATACCGAGCAGTGCTGGATATTATTTGCCGAGGACAGTGACAAACGCCCGTCAACGTCACTTCCACTCGCAGTACCACCCTACTTGTTCTCCTTCAGTGACACCACCACAGCTACTACTACTTGTACAACTACTACTACAACTACTACCATCAACATCGCCAACGGTAGCAATACCAACACCTTGCCTTCCCTGCCTAACACTACCTAGCGTTACTCCTATCCTTCTTGCTGTTCTCTCTCCCTCTCATGGGAGAAGGCGAGCGAGGGACGTGACGAGCATATCTAGCTCTGGACCGACTCGTCATTTCTAGCAGCCATCGTGTGGTGACTGTTATATACTGCCACCCCTACATCGATGCTGACATTTTCCTTCTCTCTCTTTCTTTCATACGCACACTCTAATATTTTCTTGTGTATACGTGAAATCGAAGGAAGTAGGTACGAGACGACGAAGATCGGAGGTTGATGTCGGGGAAGGTGAAGAAGCGGCACCAGTGGAATGAGATGAAGAGGTAAAAGGAGTGAGGGAAAGAAAGAGGCCAGACATGACGTATCGTGGTCTCACGTCATTCTGCCTTACGCGACGCTGTCCGTCAGGCAAACGAACTTTTGCAGCGTGAAGAATATACGAGCTCCTTCTCTGACTTTATAAAAAATCGTTATCGCTACCTCGTTCGTTCGTTCATTCGTTCGTACCTACTATGACGACGACGACGACGACTAAAGCAATGGTGACGTTGACCTCTTGTTCTTTCTCTTTTTAGATCTTCAACCGATCGTCTAGCTGATTTCATTCTGATTCCATTCGATTATTACCAACATCAAATCCATGCTACGCATATATTTACCAGAATGGACAATTTTCATTAATAATAAGTCAACAAATAATGCTTTGTGCAATTTAAATGTAAGAAAAAGGGGACCGGGAATTTGATAGTTTGATCGTTCGGACGGTTAATACTATACTTGATCATCGTTTTTCTATCTGAGGCAGATTCACACGATTATTACGGCGGACGTCGCACGTCGTTAAGCGATGGTACAAGCTACATAGTATAACTAGACGAATGGTCTAGTAGAAATGAGAAGAGCGGGGTTAGTTACGCGTAGAAGGGTGCAAGAGGTGTAAGCGGGGGAGGTACGGGGTAAATGGTGGGACCGTTAGTGTACAGGGAGTGAACAAGAGAGAGTGAGAGCTATTGGCGGGGCAGGGGAAGAGTCAGGGACGTAGGTAGTCATTATGTGGAGGGAGGTGACGTCACTGACGGTGACGGATGGCTACACGTCAGGCAAGTATAAACCCCATGGTACCCAATAAATTATTGCAACTATAAATTACTTCTGTGCTCACGATATAATGCTACGGCTACCGGCGAGTTCGTGGTGTGCGTAACGAAGAGGCTTGTACACGTGTGTCCTGAAAGCATCGTTGTGTGCGTGTGGCCGAGCGAGTGAACGAGCCTGCGTTCGCGCGCACGACACGCTACGATCGTGAGGATGGTGGAGGTGGGGCACGCAAACAAAGGTGGTACGATCCCAAGCTAACTAGGCTCTGTATGAGCATAGCTGAACCCCCCTCATATACACAATTTCCTCTTTCTCTTGATATCTTTGCTCTGTTTCTCCCCAGTCTGATCGTCACCACTATTGGCTGTTCTCTTCTTCTTCTTCTTCTTCTTCCACTTTGAACACACACAAATGAAACTTACTCGATTTACAAACGCTTCTAACCACAACGTGTATACCTAGTTTCTTTCTCTCTCTCTCTCTCTCTCTGTTAAGTTTCTCCTCGTGACGCCCCGTTGCCGCTTCGTTTCCCGTTTTTATTCGCGTTATGGGAATATACGTTAAGCCGTTGGGCGAAAGCGAGGAGACAGGACGATTTACGGTGGCATTCCTGATGCCACGAAAAAACTCTTTGCCTTTCCAAGCGGCGTTGACGATTCGCGACGGGACTAATCGATTTCGCTTCGTTCCCCTATTCCGTTTTGAATACCCCTACCTAAAAGTTGCTCATAAACATCTAACATATTTCACCCGAATTCTAAGTGATAGACAAAAACGAGTAGAATATTATCTTAATAACAAATGCCAATGTTATATTCCAACAACGTTAACACGAAAAGCCGCTTAAATTGATCAAATACTAACGCGGTTAGACGCGAGACGTCTTTTAAAGTTATTTCTTCTTTTTTCCTATCCTACGATAAAGCGATGAAATTATTTTTATGTTGGTAGACGCTGTATATTCTTTAAAATGCAACGTTACGCGTGTGAACGATCGAGAGGAGTCATCCGATTACATCGAATGTGTGCTGGCTACATTGTTAATCCGTCCTTGCCTAGCACTTTATGAGTATCGCGCTCATCCTTTGTTCCGTAAGTAGATACGGTTATTTACTCAGACACGATAATCAAGTGGTCGCGGTGGAACGTAGTCAGCCGAAACATCAATAATCGCGTTGATTTATATCTTCCATTCTCTTCTCTCTTCTCTTCAACACCTGTTTCATACGATTTTTACATCTGCTATGTTAATACATCGAACAGGCAAATGAAATTGGGCGAGTCAATGGAAAATTTTCTTTTTATTTGAAATATAACACGAAATAGAAATGACGAAATCATTACTGCGACGAAAAAAATAATCAAATAGTTCGGTATAGTTGTACTTATACATTTTTTCTTCGATATTGACGATCTACAAATTGGAATGTGCACTTTGTTTTTTTTGGCTCTAAATGAGTGGTCGGGGGTATGACACATTCTACTGTAAATTACGTTGACTGATGCCGTTCCCTGCTATGCAGCGATGGCGTTGCACCAGCCGTTTTATTATAGCAATGTAAACAACTCTCTACACAACGTCGAATATTTTGAATAGCATTGCTTCTAGTCACGTATATCAGCCACGACGATCACGTTGGACGACCTTATTTTCAAGTATTTTCATTTAATTCGCTACTTGGACACGATTATTAACCCGATGACATGGAAGACATTAAATTCTAGTTAAATGGAATAATAAAGAGTCCAAGTAGTCCACGAGTTGGACTCACGAATTAAAGTTAAAAAAAAAAAAAAAAAAAAATTGAAACAATGAGACAATAATCTAAAGATGATGTTTTAAACTTTCTTTAGGAAGGAAATAATTTAATGTTAGGAGGAAAGAAACTAGAAAGCGTTGGGGATAATAATAATAACGATAACTCGAAGGATCCGTGTTTGTAAGGAGAAACCATCGTGGTGGGAACCACTGCATAACATAATCCCAATACGTAATAAATATCAGTGCGCTTGGGTCTCGTTGGAGAGTATTGGTGTGTCTGTCTCTCATCCCGATGCCTTTGGGGGCCAGGAGCGGCGAGCGATGGGGCGGTCAGGGGGGTTCAGAGGGAGGATATTATGGGCGAGCGAGTGAGTTATACGCCTTGCCGCATGTGTGTCGCATAAATCTGTTCCAAGCTCGGTCCCGGCCCCCTTACGACTACACTGGAACTGTTCTGGCTTGGAGCGACGGCGAGTCGAGTGACTGACTGACTGCCACCTCCCAACCCCTCCCGTCCCTCAACCTTACTTTACCATCATCCTACGCTTCTTCCAGAACTAAACTTTTTCCAAAACGTAGTACGCCAGGAACACGTTCCTTTCGTCACGCTTTTTCTTCTTCTTCTTCTTCTTCTTCTTCTTCTTCTTCTTCTTCTTCTTCTTCTCCTTCACATGAATGTTTCCAGTCGTTAAAAGGACAAAGGCCAAGAGAAAGAACGACAGGACCGATCATAATTTGTCTTTAATTCTACGAAATAACCAAATTTAATCTGAAATCTCGTTGACATTAAAATGTTTCCGTGAAGTTTTATGAAAATTCTTCGGATCTTGATGATTTTGAATTTTTAATTAACCTGACCCGTTGATCGATGAAAGTGCGTCGAAGCTAACAAATACGGGTAGCTCGTAAATCTTGTCATGTACCACATTAGCATGATTATTTTTAGGCGGTCTGTCCACCGATGAAGAGATATTTAATGGACTTCCGTAGCGACACGAAGGAGAGAGGAAATATTAGGAGAATTAAACCGACGGGAAAGATCTTTCGAAATGCCCAAGTATATTAAATTCATTGACGGTTGCTTTTCAATGTAATTTTAGAAACTATGAAAGCTAGCTTTTCATTCCTGTTGAATTGACGACGACGACGACGACGACGACGACGACGACGACGCCATTACTATGTGAACGCGAAGACAAACCGAATACGTTTCTCTTAATCTCTTGAAAGACACAGAGAATGATAAAGAAAGAGTGAAAATAATTACGGAAGAGATTAAAAGAAGAAAAATAGTAGTAACGGACATAGAAATCGGTTCGGACTTTGCAGCGTAAAGTTAACCGGTGCATCCGTGACGCACTTTACACGGACAGGATGGCGGATCGAAGCCCGCAGAGACAGGCAAATTAGAGGAGAACGACGTGAGAGAGGAAGATTGAGTGGTGCACCTGTCCACCGCATCACCCATCCGTTACTTCAACGACAAGTCGATGTTTCTAATCCCTATTCACGCTAATCTGCCGGACGTACGTAGCAAATACTTTATACGCTTGGCCAACGAGTGCGACTAGCAGATACGTACATGCCTATATATTCCATTTTTACCAATGAGATAGACGAGTTTCCTACAAGGTATTACGCGTGCTTTTGATTATTATCTGCCTGATAAAAGCTTTTACTATATTGAATAAATCGTTTCCGTGACTACAAAGTATCTAAGTCAAATAGAAATGCAGACGTCAGATAAGAAATAGGAATATTCATGCACGTAAAATAATCACTGTAGAGAAATCTTTCTTTCGACTCGAAGGAATGTCAAGTGTAAGCAAACGAAACGAATCGTTGGAGTAAAAAAAAAGACATATACAACAGGAAGTAGGATAGGATGATATCGAAACTAACATAAGACGATTACGACTATGGACTAGAATAAAAGGAGCGGACCTAGAGAGAAGATCGAGAAGTGCACCTGTCCTCCTGTACATCAACCGTCCGTCATCCGGAGGACGGATCGAGCTTGCCGCCATTTTCTCCCTCTCTCACTACTTTTGCTTCTTAGTTCTAACCACTCAAGCGTACCACGTGGCAAGGCATTTATTTACGTTGACACAATATTTATTAGGACGGATCGGTGAGCCGGCCGTTCGCTCATTCGCGAGCACGCAGGCCTATTTTCGGATTTTCCTCTTCTTCTTCTTCTTCTTCTTCTTCTTCTTCATCTTCTTCATCTGTGTTCGTTTTCTTTTTCTTTTTTTTTTCTTTTTTCGAAATGAAACGAAAAGACGATGTGGTGGTGCAGGAGCGACGGCCGGTGCTCTTTTCGAGAGACATCCATTCTGAGAGAGAGAAGACGGGATTAAGACGCGGACCGGTCACGCGCCTTATTTTCTCTACGTCTGTCACGCCGCGAGCGGCCAGCCGCGAAGTATCCTCTCACTCTCTGAAGTAAAGGGTATTCCACGCGGAACGGATCGAAAGATCCCCGTCCATAAGAAGAACGTTCACTCCTCAAAAACGGTCTTCTCGAAAAAGGAAGTCAAAGTGTACGAGCAATTTTTTTACTCTCGTCTTTTGCACCCTCCTTCTTCTTCTAAGTTTGTATTATTAGAGAAGGATGGGTACGAAGAAATTGTACATCGAGCACAGACGTTCGCGTATTAAGGAAACACTTATGTGATGGACGGGCATACAGGAAGGCGAAAGATTCTTAACTTCTGTGCGCTGCTTCGAGAGAGAGAGAGAGAGAGAGAGAGAGAAAGAGGAAAGGAAAAAAAGATGTGCAGGAGAGAATGAGAGAGAGAGAGAGAAAGCGAATATGACACAGTCAGTGTAAACGCAACGATAACCGGACGGATCGACACCAGCTGCTCCGTGTTTGTTGTCGGTTCTATAAATAGAGCGTACTGCTCTCTCTCTCTCTCTCTCTCTCTCTCTTTCTTTAACGCGCGCGCGCGCGAACAGCAGCGTTTGTCGGGTCTCTCTTTCTCTCTCGTCGGACGTTCCACCCTTTCTCTTCGCTCTTTCTCGACTTGAGAGACGTTACTTCGCTGACAATTATTGTTGTCACGGGCCGTGCACCGGCAGTCTGTAACAGGACTGACACTTCGAAAGGCAGCGTGACGGAAAGTGCAAGAAAGAGCTGTGGAAGGAGGACAAGAAGGAGGAGGAAGAGGTGGAGTAGAAGGATGAAGAGAAAGAGGAACTGAAGAAAGCACGAGAAGGAAAGAGAGAGGAGTGGAGTGACGGATATCGTGATGAAGGCGTCCTCCTGTCACCTCCTCTCTCCTTCTGTCCCTCACAGTGGCATCCACGCTTCTACGGCTTCTCTCGTTCGGAGCCGCGTCCGGTTCGGGACGTTCGTCAAACGTTCCAAAGCCGAACAGGGCTAGCAAAGAACCAAGGGAAAGCTTGAGGGACTGTTGACGTTTCGTCTATCGCGAGATCCTTCTTTTTTTTCTTAAAAGTATCGATTTATTTAGGTATATACTTAATATTTGCACAATTATTTCTCTTTTTAGACTCCCCAATACTTTGATATCAAAATTCACTTCAATTCTAAATTTAATTCCAACAAATAAGTTATAATAAATAGTAGATATCTTTAAATTCTAATATAAAATGATTGTTCTCATTAATCAAATGATATTGATTGAATGCGCACCTCCGTGTCAACTTTCGTAAGAATCATTAGATACGACTAGACACTTTACTAAGTAAGTGTGCGAAACGAGTTTGCGGATTTTGCTTTCTTCCTAAGCAGCAATAGCAGCAGCAACAGCAGCAGCAGCAACAAACGCATCAGCATCAATATCAGCAAGCGAGCATCGTGCTCGGTAGTGGCAGCAGGAGCCAGGAGCAGGAACGACGGCAGTCCCGCATCGATCATCACTGTCGCCTGTTGCGCGATCTGACCGACGGACGAACAGACAGACGAGCGGATGGACGGACGGACGGACGGTCTTACCGGACGTGTACCGTCCATCCATCATCCAGTCGTCGTACCTGCATCGGTCTCTCGCATCGGTTGCTTGCATCTTCGCGGCTTACCTACACTGCATATACGTGTATTTATTATATACATGTGTGTATGTATGTTGTGTGCATTAATACCATTCGACGAAGAACGCGCGAGACTATTAACCCGATTGCCTTCTCTATATACCTCTCACTCCCTGCCACCCAATCACCAAAGAGATACCGCACTTCCGTCTCTCTCTCTCTCTCTCTCTCTCTCTTTTTTTACTTATATACATTTATATTCACACTCTCTCTCCCCCTTATTTATTGTTTCTTTTTCTTGATTTTTCTCTTACTTTACGTTCCTCCTTGCAATCCGATGATGCCGGTTAGTTAATTATACCTCATCTCACGAAATGCGAAAGGCTACGAAACGACGACGATGATGACGATGACGTAGTAGCAAAAGGTGGATTATTAAACTATCGACAACGTGAACATTTTTTTGGCACAGTTTGAATATTTTTCGAATGAAAAATATGTCTCGTGTAATCGGTCCAACGATGACTGACACGATGCTAAACTTAAAACTATTATTGTCTTTCTCTGCACGTTGTTCATTTTTCCTGCAAATAATTTGTTTTTCAACGTGAAACTTCTTTAGAGTCAGGGTGATTTAAAACTCGATGGAATAGGTCACTAAAAAAAAAGACATCTATAGGATTTAGGATTCAGTTGTTTCTTATTATCTCGGTCTCCTCTTTATGCGATGCTTCGTAACTTTGTAGCCTCCCCACTCTCACCTACTGAACGTCGTCTTATTCTCTCGAAGGTTGGTTTTTTTTGGAAAGTTTCACTTCCACCGTGTGTGATCTGCACACATCTGTTTTTATATTTTAATTTGTTTTATTGCTGTAATCATTGTGGAAGATAATAATTATTCTTCTTTATTTAAGACGATCGTACTTACACGCAATCTGTGTGTAGTTCGCTTTTATTATTTACGACGTCTTATGGCATCTATGAAAAGAGAGGTGAGAGAAGGGTGCTGGTAGGATAAGCCATCTTTACTTTGTGAAGCAAAGAGACATTAAGAGCGCCGTTAAAACGTCACGTGTTTTTTTTCCACACGTTCCGCCTAATGCATCGATTTATAATTCTCCCCTTCCAATATATATCTAAACGTATTAGCTAGTTATTAAAGCGAATGCATTAAGGGGCGTCGCTAAACTACGTGCACGAACGTTACCCGAGAATATCGCGCGTACAAATATTAGTACGAAATGACAGTTAAAAATGTACTTGTGATAAAAGGAGTTTAACGAGTCTACGAGTCTATAATAAAATAAATATTTTTCGATAGATCGACATTTTCATTTCTATATTTCGATGTTATCGTTTAACGAAAATCTAGAGTAACAAGTCGACATTATTTGTGCCAAAATTTGAAAATAAAATAGGAAGATGGATACGTCGTATTCATTCGTCCATCTCTCTTCATACGTTAACTACGACAAACCTAGTCTGAATATTTATTACCGTAATAAACAACGAATTACGGTAGAGAACCGCAAACGGAAACGTGTCGTCGTCGTCGTCGTCGTCGTCGTCGTCTTCGTCCTCGTTGCTGTGAAACGACACGGCAGGTATAAAGTACACGTTTTCGCGCGTTCACCCAAAGTTATTTTCAAGTTTTCATTCCCACTTAACCCCTCATCTTCACTCTCCCTCTTCTCCCTCCGTAAATCCCGCCCTCGATCGTAGTCGCAACGAAATTAATCGTGACGTTTGAGATCTCTCAAGAATCGAGAATATTCATTCTCGATACGAACGATTAATGCATCTCCTGTATTTCCGTATACACTGGGAAAATACAGTTGACTCCTGTATAACGAGCCAAAGATTTCGCGACTACTCTTTTTATATAACACGTTAAATAATAAAATCGTATAATTTAGCAACTACCCTGTGATGATAAATTAAATTTGTTTCAATTGAACATTGCATTGCTGTTATTTTTTTAATTATCGATATCTTTTGTTCCGCAATTTAAAAATGAAAATTTAATTAATTATATAATAACATAATGAATTTATTAAATTATTTCATATATCAAATTTATTTACAACGAGAAAATTTATCCGATACATGTTACGAACCAATTATAAATAATCTCAAAGAAAATCTACAAAAAAATATGAAAATATAGCGCATTATAGAGGAGTCTACTGTACGGATAATAATCGTATTATAATAATATCTCTTTTCTGAATAATTTTTCGTTTGTCTAGAAAATTTGCATAACGTTTTCATTGTAAAGTGTATGAGTAAAGTGGGGAAGAGAGAATGTCACTAAAATACGAACATTAATAAAGCGTACAAGCGTTTGAGCGGTCGCGGTGTATCTTGCCAATCTGCCAAGCGCTGTTCTCACGAGAGAAACGCAAGAGCTTTTGCGTCGCCGGGGCTCCTGTCCATCATTCACCGTCATTCTGACATTTCTGTCGCTCCGTCATCTCCTACTTTTACGTCGTCTTCGTCGTCGCCGTCGCCGTCGTCGTCGTCGTCATCGTCGTTCTCTCTCTTGTTCATTTACCTTTCACTTCATCTCACTTGCCATCGCTATCGCCGAGACGCGGTTTTCTCAGGCCTCTTCAAAGCAAGAACAGTTTGGAACGACGCTACTACGCCTTTGGCGCGAACTCCTCACGTTTCCTTTCCCCTCTTTCATCCTTTATTCTTTCCTTCCTGTCACCTTCTCTTTCTCACCCATCATTCGACATACCGAAATAAATTAATCCAGATGAATTTTTGTCTCTTGAATTTCTTTAAACGAAGAACGTGCTGATCGTTTGATAATTTATCGATCAAAGTTTAAAACGTGAAATAGGGTACACCGAGTCAGCTTTCATCTCGGTGAATATTTTTCGACATTAGCAAAGAATTTCTTGGTAGTGAGATACATGCATAGAGTTAGACGTTTCTTGAATACACAGTAGAGATAGTAGAAGGAATGAACGAAGGTACGAACGAAGGAACGAACGAAATGAAAAGCATGGACGAAGCTTTCACGGATTCCGGCACGTAATATTCGCGACGAGAGACTTTGTTACTCGGAGAAACAACAATTTCGTGTAGAGCAGAGCCAGCCATCGGGCCCAGGAAATCCAAGATCTCGAAGCTGGATATTTCGAATTGTGACTCGAACTAAAGCTAGAAAAAGATCAAGAGTGAAGAAGGAATGAGAGAGAGAGAGAGAGAGAGAAAGAGACAGAAAGAGAATGAGGGAGATTTCAAGTGTACGCAGGAAAGGTGGTGGCAGCAGGGAGAAAGCAATCGGGCGGCACGGATTCAGGCTTTTCACAGCCCTTGTCGATCGCGTGAGATTGAACGAGGCGTGTCCAAGTGCCGCGACTTTGGAATATCCTTATAGAAAATTGAAGTAGAGAATGTTTTCCCCACCCGATGATCTACCGAGCTAAAACTCTTTTTCGTCTGATAAAAGATATTGGCATGGATTATGGGTGCATAACCATACACATCCACGTGTGTTCCATCTAACTCTTATTTTACACTATTAATTATGACTAGTGTATAAAAAAAAATTGACAAATGTCTGCCTACGCGTAGTTTGTAGAATGGAAAAAGATGGTAGAATTTATTCAACCCGTATAAGTCTTTGGAGAGAAACATTATAGGAGCAACAAGGTGGCTTTGGTTTGGTAGGATGCATCGTCGTTCGAGTAGTCTAAAAAGAATAAGAAAGCGAAAGAGACAGAAAGAACATTCGACAGGCTGATGGAGTGAGTGTTGACTTAGGATAACAGTCGCCTCATCAGTCAATCAGTCAGGTAGACTACGGTAGGTAGGTACTCCGTCTTCGGTTCCGCAGCCTGTCCTCCTGTTCCGTTTACGTCCTCCCGAACGATCGCCTAAATGAATCACGAATCCGACCACCTGACGTTTTCGAAAGGACGACGTTCTCGGACACCCAGTCCTAACTTATCGTAGGAAAGAAACTCTAACCCCCTTACAAAAGGAAAAAAAAACAAATGAAAAAGTACAATCGTCAAGATTTTCATCGACGATCACGGTCTTCATTTATCATACACTCGTATATTAAATATGATGAACGTTCTCCTTCTTTTAGACGTTCAATTCCAGATGAAGAGAAGAGATCGCGAAATCGAATCACCGTCGTTTCATACCAAGCGCTCGAGCGAACCAAGTGGCAGAAATAAAGTGAAAAGAAATGAAAGCTGAATGTGAACATACGATTCAGGAAAATCATGAAATGGCGCGCTGGCCGAGAAATCTTCTCTTTCTCTCTCTCTCTCTCTCTCTCTCTCTCTCATTCTTGTTCAGTAGATAGGTAGGTACTACCTACATCTTGGCGTAGCTGTAGCACTGGGTTTCGAGAGGAAGAAGTGCCCAGGGAGAAAGGAGGAGGAGAAGAGGTGGGACGCATGGAGGAAGGAGAACGGATTCACCCGTCAGTCACTCTCTGGCAGACCGCGAGAGAATCACAATGCAGATGCTCTCCCTCTTCCCCCTTCCTTCTCTTCCTCATCCTCATCCTCGTCCTTCTGTCCGCCCGTCCGCCCGTCTGTCCGTCCGTCCATCCGTCTGTCTGCCTGTCCATCCGTTCGTCTCTTCGTCTGCCTCCTGTCACTCTCCTCGCCAGCCTCCCGACGGTTCTCGCATCAGAAATTCATCTCCTCTCCTGTCCTCCTCCAGTCTCCTTTTGTTCCATCTCTGCCGCGGCCGCGACTGTAGAGAACCGTTCCCGCTGCCGCTGCTGCCACTGCCGTAGCTGTTGCTGCTGCTGCTGCTGCTGCTCCAACGCCGCCGGCTTATTATGTATTGTTTTATTGCAACCTGCTAAGCTATCTAATTTCGATACGTTTATTCGCAAATTTCATTTCTACGGACGTAAGATATCTCTTATTACGGTGATCCTATTCCCTTCTTTCTATTCTTCTTTATCTTTCTTTATTTCCCTTTATCAAACAGAGTATTTTACTTGATATCTCAGAACGAGTGTCTTTGACACAATCGGTAGGAAAAGACGTGAGAATGACATAACGAAGGAACGATGATGCTTACAAAGATTCGACGAAATCAAACCAGGACTTTCCCGAGTTAATCTCTGAGTAGTTATTATGGGAGGGAAAATTAAATTCTTTTATATTCCTCCATTCGCAAATCGCTCGGTTGGTTGGTTGGTTGACTTCTTGCTCACAGAGACGAAAAACAAATAACTTCATTTTCTTCTCGTAATAGAATATCCTAGAGATTTGGTATAAAGATTATTCGAATGGACGAAATGGTGATATTATTTTACTTATTTTCTTCTGCGGTCCTGTAATTTAGCTTGATATCGAAATGTACCGAACGATCTTTGCAGAAATAAGCGTACGTTTGGTTTTCTTTTTTTTTTTTTTTTTTTTTTTAAAGAAGCTGATTTATCTTTCAACAAGTTTATCGCTTAAATAATCCCCTTTCTTTCGATAAGGTGTCTCGCAAATAACTAAACATTACTCTCCTCTCGGCAGTGTCGTAAATTTTTGCGAGTGCAAAAGTATGACTACGCTAGTGAGTCTAATTACCGTTAAATGAAACTGATTTAGCACTTCCGAAGGTCATATAAATCAAGGCGTCGTGCTATGTGCTCACTACCGCGAGCTTTTAAACACGTTAATGTATACGTCTTGGTCATCCCTGTGATTTACGTATACGCTAAGGAGGATGCATCCTGTGGAATTCACTTGTCGGACACATCAACTCCATACATTTTTCAAATCTTTTTAATAGCTTGGAAAACGTAGCGAATATTTTGAAACCATGCTGAAATCTAATAAGTGTTTTGTTTTATAACATCACTTCGATAATTTCGGAGATCTTATCATCATACGATCGGAAGATAATATTCACTAACATTATTGCGTATTTTATCATTCATGTGATTCAAGTCACGCATCTGTGTGGACTTATTATAAAGCATAAAAGACGGGTACTTTTCTAATCTTTGTTCTCTGTCATTTTTTTTTAATTTCTTTTTATCGCTTGGACACGTGCCTAGTGTAACTTCGAGTAGTCATACTTTAGTTCTTTACCAGGTCTTGTGCAAGTAACATTACTATTTCAAATACTTTATTTTAAATTGAAACAAATAAAATAGGAAGTACTTTGAATAAAAAGAAATATTTAGAAGTAGATCGAAACACGTCACGTTTAAAAAGAGAAACTTTAGAGTGTCCATCGCGTTTCGAGTGGAAGGAAAAGGTTGATGCTATGAACAGGGTTACTGGCAATTAGCAAGGAACGATCTGGTCCCCATGAGTCGTGAGCGTGACTATCGTCGGTTGAGGAGAACTCGCGGCCAAGAGAGTTAGATCGCGGTATCGCGAACACCACGGATACTCAAGCGGGTAAGCAGTTAACCAGTTTCACATAGCAACATGTGTTGCACACCTATATAGGTATATACCTACTCGTAGCACATGTTCCATCGGAAGATGGACAGAGGAATGGTCAAACTAAAAGGAGGTGGATGAGGGGAAAAGCATTTACGAAAGTTTGTGTGACTCTATGAGAACCGAATAATACAAACAAAATAATTCCTGATAAGATTAATTATTGTTCCTTATTTATTATATTTTTGTTAATTAATTAATGTTGAGATTAAAGGATATTATTAGAAAAATGAAAGACATAGACAAGGAAACAGGTTTAAAGTTTCATAGGTAGGTACAAATGTAAGTACTAGTTAGTTGCAAGGTACCAGCAGCTGAAATAGCTGCGAGGACAGGAGGAACGGATATCGTACGGCAACATCTCGTCGAGTGTCAGGGCTCGGACCGCTTTAAAACTCGGTACGCCACGTTCCCGTCGTATCTTACCTTGCACCGTGCTGGTATATGCAACCAACCGACCAACCAACCAACCAACCAACTCCCCGTGCACCTTGTTAGCGTCCTGCCAATAAGACCCGCACGACATTTCTTCGTGCTAGCTGCATTTGCATCCTCTTCTCGGTATCTGCCGTGACCTTGACCATAACTGGATAACATAAGTGCAACCTAAACGAGGGGTTCCCCTCATTTTTTAAGGAACAATTCATTGACATAATCCATAAATTAGATAGCTAAAAAATTCATCAATAAGAGAATATTTAAATGACTAAATGCCCAAACAGCTGGAAAATGATCTAAGCAGGAGTAAGGAGGAAATAGAGAATGGAACGAAGGAAGAAGTGAGAAGAAGAGAGGAAGGAAGAAAGGTAGTAGACGAGAGTACAAACGAACCAAGTCGAGAGGGTAAAAGAAGAGACGATATTCGAAGCGGGCGGGGCTGCTTGCCGGTGGTCCGCCCGCCCGCTCGTTTTCTCTCTCTCTCTCTCTCTCTCTCTCTCTCTCTCTCAGTCTCTCATACCCTCTTGCAAGTTCTTGCATTCCCCTACCAGCAACAAGCTTGAATCCAAGCGATCCTCAGGGTCCTCCTTTTATCTCTTCTCGTCGTCGTCCTCGTCTTCTTCGTCGTCCTCGTCGTTGTCGTTGTCGTCGTGCTTGTCTCTCCTTCTCTCCCCCATTCTCCCTGTCTCTTTTTTTCATACCCCCGTTGGTTTCTCTCACTCTCACGAGTAGGAGATCTCGAAGCGTTCGCTGCTGGTTCCCCGAGCAAGAGTCGTCCTCGGTCTTGCTCTGGGTTCTCGAAGGGCCGCTCTGGGAGAGAGACAATGGACAATGGGGACATAAATCTGCGTAATTAGTTGCCGATGCTCCTACGGATCAATGTGCGATCTCCTTTCTTCTCCCTCTTCCGTGGCCCATCCGCGAACAAACGATCGTTTGGTTGGTCAGTCGGCAAAGTAGGACGGTGCTCCTGGTTTGTCCCCACCCCCTCTCTGCATCAGGGAGGTGTGCTACCTTACTGACTATCTTCCATTCTCTCTCCTTAACTCATCCTCTTCTCTTATGCTCTCGTACGAGTACCAGAAGAGATCGCTACCGACGACACTCCCTTCCTGGAGGTGGACACGTCGTTCTCAAGATGGCGGTCGGTTCCGAGGGTTCTAAGGGATAAAAAGAGAAAGAGAGTTTCAAGACCTCCGATCGTTCGTCTCGAGTTCGACGCTCCACTGCAGTTGATACTATACTTCCCTTACCTCCATTTTCAATGTAGGCTCATGAAAAACGTTTACCTTTTGACAGTCTTTCGTTATCCAACGAATCGAATGCTAAATCACGATTAATATTGTCAAAGAAGCAAGACAATGAATCCTACTAGTTGAACTCTCCCTCTATCTTTGTGTAGATTCGTCGATTCTGTTGTAAAAGGAAATGATTTGATTAAAACTCATAATGCAAATGACGGAAGTTCTCTCCCTCTCTCTTTCTTACTCTTTACCGATTCACAATGGCACAGTGTCATCGTCGAGAACGTATCCAACGTTCTCATCGTAGAGTACGGTAGATGTCGACGACGCCATCCCTGTCGTCGTCGTTCTTAGTCGTCGTTGGCATCGGCGCCGTCGCGAAAGGCTGATAAATGAACCGATAGTGCCATTGTGTTACTCGCCATCTGCACCTTTATATCACTCCTGGGTACTTAGCTCCGTCATTTCTGAGCGTCTTCTCTCTACCGGGTCGCATGCTCTCTGGCCCCCTACCACCCTCCCTCCCACCTTCCTCCTTTCTCCTTCTATCGTACTTAATCACCTCGTGCCCGATGCTTTAGATGATAGAAAGTCCTACTTCACTGTTTCCAACGGCCTTTCTGTCACGGATGGTTGCAGTCGATGGAATCGCGATATCGAAGATTTCAGCCACCAGATATATATTCTATAAATTATCAAAACCTCTAACGATTTCTCTGCCAATTCTAAGAGCTAATTGATTTAAAAAAAAAAAGATACCTACACTTTCTTTTCGTCGATTCGAAATACTAGTTCTCACATTTTCTATAATCTTTCTGTTAAGTCACTACACGTTACTTTAAAGAAAAGGTTTTACTGCGTGACAAGAACTGCAAAAATCGGGGAAGAAGGTTTAATAAAAATTAACAATTTATCGTAGCTACGATTATAATCAGGTTCAAAGTGCAATGTATTGTAGTGACAAGTATTAGGATTTGCATATTTACCTTTGGTCCTTTGAATGAAAACTTTAAAAATAAATTTGTGCATTTGATTTTGATCGTAGGGGAGGACGGCGTCGAAGGCTCAGGGCCTGGCACGGACCTCCAGGGCGAAGAAGGCGATTGCGTCGACGAGGATGGCCCAGTCAGCCCTAGTGAAAGAGGTTGTGCACCTGCGGCCAAAGAAGACGACGATGGTGAGGCCAGCGACGAAGAGGATGACGAGGAAGCATCACCAGCCACACCACCATCAACTTCTGCTTCCGCGAGATTAAATCCTACCATTTTGAGGGATACTGGACCACCTGATAGGTATTTTAATGTTTTAATATATATTTTTATCAAAGATAAGTCACTGAAATGAAGGTTAGATAGGTAAAACATGTTTCATCACATTTTACAAAATTAAGATCTTGCATAGAAACTGTTTATAAGAATAATATAATTCGAAGCATCAGATAATGACTAAAAGAAAAAATTGCATAATTTAAATGGAACAAGTATTATCCCTGAATCCATCATATATATTAATACTTTCTCGGAATGACATACTTGCGTATTATCAATTTTGATCGCTCTCACTAACAGTATTGAATCGAAGAAACAAGGTTACTATTTTATCAGGCAAAAATGACACTCGTGGGATACGATGGATTCTCTGGAGAGTCTTGATCACGCGAGGACTGAAACCTTTTTATTTTTGATTCAAATGTACGTAGTTATTCTAGCACAATTATGAACATCTCGAACAGGGCTTATCAAACATCAATGTTGGTCTTGTAGAATAGTAGCTAATTAAGAAAATAGGCGTAGTTATAAAATGAAGTCTTTAAAACGGAATCGCGCAACAAAGCCACACTTAGATGATGGTACGTATAACTAGATGCGGCACAGAGCTCTAGCGAGGGAGAGAGAAAGAGGACGATCAACATCGTGGCGTTTCAAACTCATTAGTCGGTGCTTTATCCGTAGACTTGATAATAAAGCACCTAAATCATCGGGGAAGCCGTACGGTGCTTTTGCACTTTGATGTTGCCGTCGTTGGGTCCCTCTTCTGTGTGTTCACGTACGTGGATGAGTGTGTTTTACGCTCTGTTCCTTGTTTGAACGCAACAAATCGTCAGAGAGCGGCGGGTCTCGTCGGGCGCGCTCTGTACTGGCAGGTTAAGTGTGAGAGAGAAAGAGAGTGAGAGAGAGAGAGAGAGAGAGAGAGAGAGAGAAGGAGAGGGATAAATAAGCTGGTGTCAGAGCTGATATCGGTGGCTGCCGCGCAACGTCGCACGGCTAATAGAGATAGGCACGTGTTACGAAGAGAGTCCTACGCCGCCGCCCTACAACACATACACATACACACACAACTACAAGAGGAGCCTGCTAGCGGCACCCGTTAGAGGCACCCACTGCTCCGCTAACGCCTCCTCTACCTCCACATCCACCACCTCCACCTCCATCAGCATCGCCACCTCCACCTCGCTCACTAAACTAGGGACGCCGTGGCGAAGGCCGGAGGTGATGTCCCCTCCCCTCGAGCCGCCAGCCCCCAAAAACTTCCCCTGCATGCGTGGCGGTGGTCCCCTTTCATCTCGCGGCACGCATTCGGCATTCAGTCAGGAGGAGTCAGTTACGAGCGAGCCGTCGACAGCTCTACTGTGTCCCTTCCGTTCGCGTTGAGAACACCTCGTCGTCAAGTGTAAAAAAGAAAGAGAGAGAGAGAAGAGAGAGAGAGAGAGAGAGTTAGAGAGGACACGCGAGCGCACCCACACCCGCGCTCGCGCTTCGACCACGTGCTTACTTCTTGAGATAGATCGTTCTCCTATGCGTGGATGACGTTCCGTAAGGTATTTAATTTTTTTTTCTTTATGGTGTTTAAGAATTATTCTATCACGCGTTTCTCACGTCAACCTTGGGTGTACATTCGCGATACATGTTAATAGACTTTATTGGGGAGACAGATACATCGTTTAGATGTGATTCGTATTTTTGAAAACAATGAATGCAGTATTATATGTCATATATCGGGTCACATTTTATGCGTTCAACGAACCGACGCGATGGTAAGGCTGGCATTTACGAATCGTCTCTTTCCCGTTGCACTACAGTATTTTTATTCGCATTCATATTCACGTAGATACGAAGAGTTAAGAACGACAGGCGTTTTCAAGCGTGAATTATCCATCGCTGTTTGCGTCGCAAAACATGCCAGCGTCAAGAGAGGCTCTATCTATCACGAGAGAATTTTTTTTCTGCTTATATTCATCACCGATTCCGGGTATTCGTCGTTTCCATCGTGCAGCAACAGCGAAAGCTGTTTACGTAGTAATTCTCATGGCGGCCGGTTATGAAATATTAACGTCACGGCGTCACCTGCGTTGTGCCGGTATTCGCGGATCAGTTACAAGAAATTTATCGCTCGGTTATCATGATTAATGATGCCTGTCCGGTCGAGAGTTCCGGTACGAACGATTCGTGGCATCGAACGCGCTTTGTACAGATCGGTCATAGAGACGGGGAAAGTCACAAATGATGAAAGAAAAAGAGAGAGAAAGAGAGATTAAGAAGCAGGTGAATCGTCAAAATCTCTGGAAATCAGCGATCAGTCGAACGAATGTGACAGACTAATCGAAGAGGATATCACAAGTCATTCTTTTTCAATACCCCTTTCTGTTATTCTTTCAGGGAACAAATGAGTCCACGCTGTCCCTCGAGAGATTCTCGGGAATCCTCCGGTCCAGCGACCGGAAGTCCCCCACCTTTAGCAACAAGGAGCAGCGCGAGTCCAGTTAGTCCAAGTAGTATCGTGCCTCTACCCCTTGGGACTCATCCTCTTCTACCACCGCATTCGGCAGCAATGATGGCGGCTTATCTTCAGCAAACACATCAACGGCTCCTCCTTGGACATTCGCCTTTATCGCGAGGCTCAGTATCGCCATTGGTATCGTCCTCTTGTTCGCCACCAGCAGCAACGCCGGGTCTCATGGTCTCGCCGAGCAGCATCGGTGAGGTTTCACCATCGGCAACCCCATTGCCAGCCGTTCTAGACTTCAGCACGAGAAAAGCTTCCTCGACGGAAGAAGAGGAGGAAGAACATATTCTGAACCTCAGCAAGCCGCCAACGCCATCCTCTTCGACAGAAACGAATAACGGTCCGTTGGATTTGTCGGTGCCTAGTAGGAAACGACCAGGACCTGAAGATTCCTCGCCTCCACCTCCCCGTAAATCTTCGAGATTGGCCGGTGCGGCCTCTACTGGTCATCAAGACGTAACGGCAACCAGTTCACCATCTACGTTTGGTAGGCCACCGGTAGTCTCACCGTGGACATCGCCGGTTGTGGCCTCGCACTTTCCATACTTTGCTGCAGCTGTGGCAGCAGCAGCTACTAGTCAGCAACAATTGTCTCCGAAAAGTACTGGCGGTGTTGTTGATCACCATCAACTTTGGAACGGAAAAATGAAGCCTCCGGCAGCCCTTGAAAAATCCTATCAACCCAGCGAAGCTACCAAGGCTTTGGAAAAAATGAGCGAGTTAAGCAAATTAGGTGGCGAAGATCTTTTCAGGCCGTCTTCGTGCAGCGGCAGTAGCGGTGGCACTTCTGTTGGCAGCACGCCGTCCACAACATCAAGTAGTCGTCACAGTGCTTGGCAATCTCATTGGCTGAGCAAAGGAGCGGAACAGGCCAAAGATGTTCTTAAATGCGTATGGTGCAAACAAAGCTTCCCAACGCTCGCCGCTATGACGTCGCACATGAAGGAAGCGAAGCATTGCGGCGTTAATATGCCCGTACCACCACCGGCTGCAGCTTTGCATCCCCAACAAACGACGATGCCGACGATACCGCCGCCACAACAATCGCACCAGCCGCAAACTTCGACAAGCAACGCCGGTAGCAACAACTCCGCTACCCCAACTAACAAGCAAAGTCCATCCGAGTTGAACCTTCTTATAAAGGAAACTATGCCGTTGCCTAGAAAGCTGGTCAGAGGTCAAGACGTTTGGCTTGGGAAAGGTGCCGAACAAACCAGGCAGATTCTTAAATGTATGTGGTGCGGTCAGAGCTTCCGTTCCCTTGCAGAAATGACTTCGCATATGCAACAAACGCAACATTATACCAACATCATTTCGCAAGAGCAAATTATTTCTTGGAAATCTTCTGATGAGAGCAAAGGCGGGGGTGGTAGCAGTGGTAGCAGTGGAGGTGGAGTTGGAAGCGGAGGAAATACGGGTGGAGTACCACCTGGTACAGGAACCGGTCCCCACAGTGGTAACACTGGTGGTGGTCCCGGCGCTGGAGCTGCCAGCAGTCATGTCAGCGCCGTACTAACTTGCAAAGTATGCGATCAAGCCTTTAGTTCTCTGAAGGAGTTAAGTAATCATATGGTCAAGAACTCTCACTACAAAGAGCACATAATGCGTTCGATTACCGAGAGCGGTGGTCGTCGGAGACAAACGCGCGAGAAGAGAAAAAAATCATTGCCAGTGAGAAAGTTATTAGAATTGGAACGAGCGCAAAACGAGTTTAAAAATGGCGATGCTGGGACCGGCCTAAGCCACAGTCTTGGAAAACACGCAGGAAGAATCACTTGTGAGAAATGCGGAGAGAAAATTGAAACTACTATCTTTGTCGAGCACATACGTCAGTGCATAGGAGCCGGAACGGTCGGAGTTAACCAACGAAATTTTTTGAAAACTGCACTCATGTCGAATCACTTGCCAGCAACTTTGCCACCGAGCGAAAGTGGCCGTAAAAGTGTGAATGAGGATGCTTCTTCGGTATCGTCGAGGCATCACCGATCACCTTCCTCGGCTAGCGATGCTACCACACCAGGTAAGGACACTCCAACGCCAACCACGAACGAAACCACCGGCACGTCCTCGCCCTCCGTCTTAAACGCCATCGAGAAGTTGATCGAGAAGAGCTTCGATTCTCGAGTAAGACATGGAACGGCAGGGTTGCATCACGCACAACCAGGTGCACCTATGGGAACTAGCATTCTTAAAAGATTAGGAATAGACGAGAGCGTGGATTACACGAAGCCACTAGTAGATCCTCAAACGATGAATCTTCTTCGGTCTTATCAACAGCAACAACAGCAGCATTACAATGCGAGTGCTGCTGCGAGGAGAGAACGGAGCGGCAGTGAATCCAGTTCCATATCGGAGAGAGGAAGCGGTAGGACGGATACGATGACACCAGAAAGACGTATGGATCTCTCTACGGTTGGTCACGAGAGGCATTCCAGCGCTCATTCTCATCACCATCGTGTCACTCCGGATAAACAAACTCCGACGCCAGTACCAACCCGTCATCATTTGACTGCGGAAGAGTCCGGAGATGAGGAGTCTACCTCAGTTGTGGTCAAGAAGGAACCGAGGGACGAGGAAACGGATGAAAGAGGAACGAATGAGGAAGAACAACAAACGCAACCGTCGAGAGAGGTGTTCGTTAAGAAAGAAGTGGTGGACGATTGTCGAGAGGAGGAAGAACAAGCCTCGTATAATCACCGACGTAGCAGTCTTCACGAGACTGCGGAAGAAGGTAGAGAAGTTCAGTCGCCTAGAATGAATCCACCTACTCCAAGATCGACGAGCCAAGTCGAACAAGTGGCTCGTAGTCCTTGCAGAAACAGTACAAGCAGTCCTACCAGCAGCGATAGATCAGTCACCCCGAGAGGAACACCAGATACGAAAGCATCCAGTAGCCTCGGTGCCCTCTCTTCTATGTTCGATAGCCTATCCGGTGGAGGTGGAGGAGGTACCGGTAACACAGTGGATTCGCAAGGACGAAAAACGAGCAGTCATCCACTGGCAGCTCTTCAAAAACTCTGTGACAAAACCGAAACGCGTGGTCCCAGTGGAAGCGGCGCGTCAAGGTCCGTTTCTGGTTCCAGTAGTTCGATCGCTCCTGGAAGCGGTAGTTCGGTAGGTGCAGGCGGACCAGGTGCCGGGCCAACTCCAGGAGCCATTTTAGCTTTTAGTTGGGCCTGTAACGACGCCGTAGTCACGGCAGACTCGATCATGAAGTGCGCCTTCTGCGACACACCGTTCATTTCCAAAGGAGCCTACAGGCATCATCTTTCGAAGATGCACTTCGTGAAAGATGGCGTCATCCCAGATCCATTGACGATCGGAAGATCGGCAGCAGCGGCGGCGGCAGCCGCAGCCGCAGCGGCATCGCAAACGGCTTCCGGTGGCCCCAGTAGTCACAGTTCATCGTCTCCACCCACGTCCCAACGCAACAAGTCGCCGCCTCTTCCGCAAGCAAACGGCAGCCCATCCCAGTCAGCGGCATCTCCTCTCGAGGAGAGTCCACACTCTAAGTTTCTCAAGTATACGGAGCTGGCCAAACAATTGTCCAGCAAGTACGTATAGTCCGTGCTCCGTAAGTAGCGGTGCCACTTGTACATAAGTGTATCTATACTGTAACGACTGTAACTAGCGATGTGGTTGGAATTTTCGCCACGCGGACGCCCTGCGCCAATGGCATCTTACTTTATTTTCAATTTTATGTTCAAAGAGCATCAGACGATATCTATCGCGATAGATAGCTCGGTTTTGATCGACGCGTAAGATTTCGACAATTTCGCATATTCATTGCAATCACTCGATGATATTACATAAATTATGTAAAAGCTTCCTTCCTTCGTCGTATCATTCAAAATAGCTTTTCAAAGTTCAAAGATCGATATATCGGCTACAGATTTGTGAAGTAAAAAAGAGAGAAGAACATTGAGAATAGTTTAGCGTCGTGTCCGAATCACGAATTCTCGTAATTCTACGCGAATCCGTTGATTTTCCAATACGGTGCTTTTTTATCATAGAAATGAAAATTCAAACGATGTCATTTCGACGACAAGAACGACAGGTATCGTTCTTACGTTGTTCGAAGAAAGTTAAAACAAGGCGACGTGGATACCTTTTCTAATTAATCGGCGATCATTTTTGGACCATCATCGAGGACAAAAATCTTGTCATTCCTAGGGGTTGTCGGCATGATTCGCTAAATCGTGCACAGACCCCTTCATCGAGAAAATCTCCGCACGGAATGTGGTGGAGTGTTTCGAGTTCCGTTTTCGCGATATAAAAAAAGCCCTTCCACGTTTCAAAACGCATTACTTCTTCCATTGCGTTAATAATAAATTATCTTTGAAATAAAAAAAAAAAACAAAAAAAAACCTAAAAAAGAAACACGCGAGAAATTTCAGTGGTACGCATTCGAAAAGACAACTGCAACGACGACTGCAACGACAATGACGATGACCTACGTTATTTCGAATATATATATATACAAATTATATATTTTAAATTTAACTAGCAATATCATTTCAACATTTAATTCTAATGTCCAAATGATACACAGCGATACCACTAAGATGTTCTGGCGTATGATTAAAAAAAACAGAATCTTCTTGCAATTTTCTTCATTTTTTTTTTGTTTTCAAATTTCATTCCTTCTTACGAAAAAACTTTTTGTGAAAAAATGAAACTTAGAAAAAAAACTAAGAAATGAAACTAATAAGAGAAACTCGATACTGTATCCGTTCCTGTCAATTACTGTTTTCTTTTTTTGTTACTTAGAGAATGTTAGAGGGTGTGACGATGAAGTGGGTGTTGAACGAGCGTTAATTAAATTGTGATGCCACCATATCTCGCGGCACTGCTGAGTCACGAGACTCGGCACGCGGCCAAGTTTGTGATTTTATAAATACTTAAGGACATTTACGACGAGAGATGAGAGAGCGAGCGTGAGAGAGAGAGAGAGAGAGAATGAGAGTAAGAATAAGAGTAAGAAATATTAAGAACGAAAGCGAGAGAAAGAGAGAGAGAGAGAGAGAGACGAGACAAAAGTAACTATAATATTGGTATCTAAAGACGTGAGAAAGTGTAAGAGAGAGAAGGGGAGATAGAAAGAGAGTAAGAAACTAATGGAACAGCTTACCTATCACCTGTCGTAAGGTCGTCAGCATGTATACCTCTAGAATGTAAGAACCGTAGTTTATTAGCGTTTAGGATAGGTTTAGGGTTCGCCCCTGTATAGGAATTTCTTTGTTGATACTTACTGTCACGAAAAAAAGAAAAAAATTGTGAAAACCGATAAGACCGCTCGGGGATGAAAAATGAATGAAATAAGAAGCCCTCTTCGAAGGTCTATGACTGCTAATCGATCGGAAGTATATGAATCGAACAAGTAGTTTGAAAGAAAGATAGAGAGAGAAAGAAATTGTGCGACAGTTGAATGCATGTGAATAAACGAAAGTATGCGAGATAGTTCCGAGAAAATGTTGCGTGTTGTGAAAAAAAAAACCTGAAAAAATATATAATAATGAGGCTCTTGATTAATTAAAATGACGAAAGTTAAATCGAGCCGACGAGTGTGAGATTGTTTAGGACGAAATATAAATAATAAAGAAAGAAAGGAAGGAAAATGTATGTGAGGGTTGAAAAAAAAAGGTTGATCCATGTTTCTCGGCGCTTAGAATGACGTGTAGAGAGAGAGAGAAAGAAAGAGTGAGAGAGAAACCTTTGTAAATTTTCTTTGTTGAAATAATATTTATTGCGCCGAGCGAGCTGATGCGTCATTTTACGTGTAAAATATTGTCATTATTGTCACTCGAATTACTGCGAATATTGTGTATATTGATTAACGATTACGATTATTATAATATAAAGAGAACAAAAAATGGGAGAGGGTGATAGACGATGAAAGTGTCGTGTGATGATTCTAACATTACTAGGGCATTGAGTATGAATTCAGCTAGTAAGGAGAAAAAAAAGATAGAGAGTGTATATATGTGGGGGTGCGCGAATGTGTTTGAATGTGTGTGTGCGTGCGCGAATGCTATGTGATATGAAAAAGTAGGGAAGAAAGTCAAGTACAAGAGAAAGATGGATATGGAAAAATGGTTGGAAGAACGCGTGAGAGTGAGAGTGAATGAGTTAGAAATGGAAAGAAAGGTTAAGAGAAAAAGAGACAGAAGAGGCAGCTGCTGCGTACGGCCACCGGCGAGGTGGGCCGGTAAAGAACGGAACACACTTGTATACGTATTTCTTGTAAACTCTACTTCTTCCATCGCGGACTTTAAAAAGTATTTATCGACATAATAATAATATTAATATTATTATTGTAATTATATACGACTGCTGAAAGTGTGATGAACGAACACGAAATCTACGTGGGTGCGAGCATACACACGAAAATATACATAGAAACACACGTACATTTACATATACATACTCTTCGGCAGAGAACAAACGCCTACACACGTATTACACACGTAAATACATATATACAAAGAGAATAAAGTTTAGGTAGAAAGAGAAAGAGTGAGACACGGAACACAACAAAATAGAGAGAAATAGAGAAGGAGTGAGAAAATAAGAAATGATAAAAAAAAAAGGAATACCGTGCGACAGAGATATGCTCGAAACGTACCTACCGACTTACATACAAGCAACCACAAAGATTATGCATCATGTATACGCGACTCTTGAAACCATTTTACCAGATTTGTCATTATTTAATTATTTCGGTTGTATTTTAAAATGCAATTAAAGCTCAAATAAATATATATGTTATAAACTATAAAAAAAAAAAACAATAACTCGAGTTCAACGTTTACTTATTTATTACACGTACATTCAGAAGGTTCACTTTCTTTAAATAGATATCCCAGCAACCACAGCAGCAGCAGCAGCAGCAGCAGCAGCAGCAGCAGCAGAGGAGGAGAAGGACAAAAAGAAAAAGAAAATTCGATGAAGAATTTCTAAAGGGTGATAACAGCAGTTGGAATCTAAGCAAATAGGATCCTTCCTCCATTTTGTATTTCCATTAAATTGCAGACATACATAATACAAAGTCGGCGTAATGTCCGCAACGATGTACTAGATCGTTAAAGGCGTATCCGTTTCTCGCTTTCTTTTAACTTGCTTTCGCATTAATTAGAAATACCGGTATACGTTTCTACTATGCGACTGGTGGTACGTGTCCGACGCATACAGAAACACCCATACATACGTATATGCCTTATCTACGTTCTACGACGGCACACGAATTTATGTTCGAGGACGTCGAGCAGTTCGAATACTTAATAGACACAAACTCGAAGTTGTGTTCGCCAGGGTCTCGTAGGATCGCTAATTCGGTATCATAGAGTACCACATCGAATGTGTGCACGCCATCGCAAGCAATGAGAAACAGATACAACCCTTCCTTCTTACGTAGCCAACACACCAACCCTTCTCCCAACTCTTCTCCTAAGAAGTGCGCGCGAGCAAGCGCATGCTGCTGGTGGTGGTGGCGTTCACGTTTTAAAGGAATAGACACGAGCAACGGATAAACTAGATAAACAGAAGGGTGTGGTGGGGAGGTGGGAGGGCGACTCTGTAAAGCATATTACGAGCGGACAATTTTGCTTATCAGGGACCGAAGACGTTCAACGTGTAGATAAGATCTGCCTCAAGGCCGTCGTCGGTTTCCTTCGAGAAGAACCTTTCCTTGTTGGTGTCCCTGTTTTCTTCTTTATATTTCTCTCTCTCTCTCTCTCTCTCTCTCTCTCTCTCTGTCTCTTTCTTATTTACCCTCAGCGTCGGCGTTTCTCTTCTTTTTCAAGCATTCTCGGTGCATAATGACGACTTCGAGTCGCTGGACGCCGGTCTCCAGCCAGCAAATCACGATGAAGGTCGACCCGGTGAACGAGCTAAAGAAGGAAGGTAAAGAAAAGGAAGGAACAGGGTGGAGGAGGAGGAGGAGGAGGAGTCGCAGAAAACCGGTCGACCACTCCGTCCTCCTCTTCATAAGAGATACGCCGCATGCCGTAGATACGTGAATACTTTTATTTTAACCGTAATGCGCTAATGAATTGATACAGCATCGAGAAGAAGCTCTCCCTTCGTTGCTCTCTTCTACGAGCTAGCTCGATCAACCTCCACATCCGCCACATCTTCTTCCTCCTCCTCCTCCTCCTCATCCTCCTCCTCCTCCTTCTCTTTTCCTTTTTCTTTTGATTCTTTCAGAGAACCACCCGAGATGGATCCGGTCAGAATACTTTACACATATTCGAAATTTGAGAATGCATTGGTAAGTTCTTTCCCAACGCGTTAATTCCATCTTTCTTGCGGCTTTCTATTCTTATTATTATTAAAATTCTCGTTTTTGAGCTTATCTTTTTCATTGTAATAAATCCTAGGAAATGAAGATAATTACAAAAATGTTTGTTATCTCTAACGAATCGTTAGATGGAGATGAGAAAGGAAAATCTTTCTTTATTTTCTAAAATCAAGAAAGAATGGATTCTACTTGGATGTTAAGTAAAGAAGTAGTAGGCAGACGTTGGATGATTTTGATAGCGTGGGACCTTTCTCGAGTAAAAGTTTGTAGCTAAGGTACGAAGGGAGACGTAAGAAGGATTTATGAAGGACGAAGAAGAAGGAGAAGGAGAAGGAGACGAAAAAAGCTTTTGAGAAAGGAAAATAGAGGAAAAGAGATGGAATGAGTGTAAGGTGGGGAGGAAATGGAGAGGGGATCCACTCGGTGAGCTCCGAAAAAGAGGGAAGACGGATGGATAACGGTAACGATAAAGAATTTAAATCTTGTACTATCTAAGCGAGCGGCCGGTAAATCCTCGATAAGGCTCTCTCGCGTCTCCGGAGCTCGGGCTATTAAGGGCTCCTGCAACTGATTTAGATGGTAGGTGGGCCTCTCTAGTTGATACATGACGCTCGTCGTAATCACAGCCAGTAACATGTAATTGATTTTAAAAAAGGACCCATATCGCGATTCTACGTCGCAATCATTAATGCAAGCTTCTGTTATGCTACAAAATTTCCATCAGCAAGTTAAGTAAAATTTGCCAAACGCTTTTCGTTAATTACTTTAACAACTGATCAAGAGATGAGAAGGAAAAAAATAGATAAAAGATAACGTATAATCTAAATTTTGATAATCAAGAATGAATTCGCTACGAGATAAGTAGTATATAATTATCGATATAAATTAAACAGGGATATTTTCAATTAGAGAAATTTCTATCGCCTCTCAATTGCGATCGTTAGACGACAGAAATGAAAAAATAAATGATAAGCAATTTAAATGTAATAAGTACTTGTATATACATGCTAGAAATCGTGAGAGGACAAATTTCTTTGAACGCGGTATCTCTTTAACTTTCTTCTTTGACGGCGTTGATTAGTCTTGCTCGTAATGGTTATCTAAGATCAGCTGGTAAACGCGTTTCAAGGTATTTCAACGGTCTTACTGTATTTCTCAAAACAATTATGGAAAATTAGTAACGTGATTATTAAAAGAAATTGTATAAAACGTGTAATTATCGGTGCTAATGTCTAAGATTCGTAGCAGCTGTCTAAACCATTACGTGTGTGTTACAATGTTTATAATCATATTTATTTCGTATTTAAAGAAAGTAGGTTAATAAGCGTTTATCTTTTTTTCCATCAAAGACAACATTGAAAAACTGATAAAAACAATGCAGGAATGAATTGTTAGAAACGGTCTCGCCCCTCAAGTTTATATTTAGGCACATGTCAACAATTCGTTCTTTCTATGACATTTGCCTATAAAAGTTATTTGAGTTGATCTCGTTGAGCCGTAGAGTTAATACATAATAATTATAAAACTCTTGTTCTCTTTTCTAGTTTGGTATTTTTGACGAAAATAAGACAATAACGTGTAAAACTCGACGATTCGTAACGTAAAAAATGATTCAGTGTGTATATATTCGTATATATTAGTATATAAGTAAGTGTACATAGGATTTACATGGGGAAAGATGGAGGAACATTGAACGCGAGAAGTCGAGAAACTTAAAAGACGAGAAGGAGAGGTTACTGAGGAAAGAGAAGGAGAGACAGAGGGAAGAGGGATAGGAGGAGGAAGAAAAGAGGGCTTACGAACCTCACCTACTCTATTGCCTGGGGCCGGTAATGAATTCGTCTAATGGGTCGTAAAGAATGCGATCTTATGGAGCGGAGAGGATAAAATAAAACATCGGCAGAGAGGCTACCGATTCTCGAACGGCCCTTAAACTAACCCTCGCTTTAAAGGAACGAGCCCTCATCCCTCTCCGCCCGCCCACGGTATTTAAACGCTTGCTCGTCGATACACACCAACGTCGATGAGAAGAACTTTTCTTGCTTCTGTAGTAGAGGCTTACAAAAAAATACGACTTTCGGCCGATGAATGGATATCTACCTAAAGAAATAAGTAAAGTAATATATCTTAGCTTAAAAACAAAATCATTGTATTTATTAACATAACCGATAATGTACTTATATTTTATCATTATTTATATCTTACTATTTTCCTTGCGATTATTCTTATTACATATTTTATTGAAATGTCACTAGAAATTTCTCATGGTGTATTTGAAGTATCAAAGAACTTTGAAAATCCGTAGCCGTCTTGTCCAGATAAGAGATAGGTCTCACCTCTCTTTAAGAGCAACGTCAAAGATAAAGGAAAAGAAGTTTGAGAGTCGCTGGCGCGGATCCAGAGAGTCCGGTGTTGACGACACCAGTGCCCTATCGAAATCCGTAATTCTTCGACGATTGGCCCCCCCGATGAACCCGCTGAGCGCAAATCTCTCTTTCTCCTCCTCCTCCTCCTCATCCTCCTCCTCACCGTTTGTCTCTCATTCCAAAGGATCTTTCGGGCCGGTTAGGGTTTCTTCCTTAGCGAGAATGGATCCTCCTCCTTCTACCAAAACTACTACTTCTCGATTTTCTCCTGCAAAAGCTCTGACTCCGGGGCTAGGTGCAATCCGTGTCTCCGCGTTAACGCAGTTCGTCTTCAGCGCGTCCTGACGTTTCTGTTCTTTATGTGCGCCACTCTAAGAGCTATGGGGATCCCTAGTTACTATCTGTACCATAAAAGAGAGAGGTTGGGGTGTGCCGAGAATTTCTGTCTCTTTCTTTCTCCTTCCATTAAACGATAGGTTAGGTATATATGGGCAACAGTCTAGCTAGCTAGCGGACTCTCTAACGATTCCTCTCTCTCTCTCTCTCCCTCTTGTCTTTACTCCTCCCATAGTCTTTCTTCCTTCCTTCCTTCCTTCCATGTTCCTTTCTTCTTCTGTATGTGTGTGTGTGGGTTTCTGTCTCCTCTTCTGTACTTCAACCGTTCGAGAGGGATAGGGAGGAGGCATTAGAGAGCCACCAAAAAGCAGGAGAGATCCGACGATAGCCCAAGATTTGTAGTGGTCGTGGCCAGCCGATAACCAACCCGCCGCTTGTCCCTACGAAGGATCGTCGTTCCGTACCCACTTCATGCCTGGTCACGTCGATGACATCGGGCCTTAATCCACACCAACAGGCTTACCCTTGTAATACGCGCTTTACCTTCATACCAACACCACAATCTCTCATCTTTTCCTCATTGATTTTTTATTTTTCTTATCTAATAACTTACTTACTTACTTAATTACAATTTCAGTTTTACATCATTTCTGTCAATGATTTGTTGTTTAATGATTTTTGGTTGAACATAGAGGATGTAATCTTCTCTCGAACGAATATTTTTATAATCTTACTTTATGACAAGTGGCAAGCATTTCTTTTCATAAAGATTTTTGTAAAGGATACGTGGAATACGAAATAAAGTTAGGAAGAAAATAAAAAAGCAAATAAAGATAAAAAGTTTGATAAGTCGTTCGCCTTAGAAAAAGAGAGGAAGAGAGAGGACGTTCGACGACTGCGATACGATTTTTAGGCGTGATTTTTAGGCAGAAATGTCTCCTCGAGACCGCTCTTTGCTCCGAAGAGGATTTTAATCCTGTTACTACGTGACTCCGGCAGTGGATGATGAAGATGTCAGTTGGCCGAGAACGCGTGGGAGAGCCAGCTGGATATGCCGCGCCTGGCCGGTGGGTGTTCGCACTCTCGTCGTGCGTTCTCCGCACCAAGTTTCTTTCCCTCTCTCTCTCTCTCTCTCTCTCTCTCTCTCTCTCTCTTCCTTACTCTTTCTTTTTACTCTTCTCACCGTTCCATCTTTTTTGCTTCTCGTACCCTTCTCGTCTCGTTCCAATTTAGTTTCGTAAGATACGCGCGATCTGTACATCTACTTTACGACGGTCGCACGTGCATACTAAAAGGCAGCCGCAAAGAAAAAAAAAGAGAAGAAAAGGTAAGAAAAAAAAAAAAGAAAATGGAAAAGAATAAGAAGGAAGAAAAATAAAAAAAAGTCGCGCCTGATCAGGTAAGCTACTATCTGAGTAAGACGCGACTCTGCCTCGTTACATTTGTTCTTCACTTTACACGAACCGCGTCTACCATGAACAACAGACTTAAGCTCGCATCGCAATAATAAAAATTCTTCACCCTTCTCATCCTCCAGTTCATTCTCTCTTCGTCTCTTCCTTCGTTCCCACCCTGTTCAACCACCACCTCCACCACCTTTAACTCGTCTTTCTTCCGACGCGTGACCATAGCAAAATCTTACCAAGTATTTGCATTTCAGATTACAAGATCATCTAACTTTTCTGTCCTTTTTTTCTGATTACTTTGTAAAATAATATTATATTTGTTTAAAAGGCATTGAATTAATTGTTATACTTAATAATCGAAAAAGAATTTCTCACATTTGAGTATCATCAAGCGTAGGAATTAATTTACGAGGATAATTCTTTGTTAAACGTGTTAAAAACATCGTACTGGAATCTTCATGTTGGTAGAGAGAAAGATGAAAAAGAAACTATTCCGTGGGTAGTGATTAACGATGCTTTACGTCTGTCAGTGCGTCACCTCGTCAGATATTCGGGTTAACATAACATCGTAAAGTACATCGATGTATGTGGAAAGTGTTCCATTCGGCTAACTCGACTTCTTCTCAGTTATCCACGATATCCGTTACGATTACACGTTTTCCGTGTCAATCGAGAACTCGAAAATTAGCAAGAGATTGGCATAAATAAATATCCTTTATGTTCGTCTTATCTCATGAAACATTTTTTCTGACGCAATCATGCGAAACGAAAACTCATGGAGACTTTAGTATAACAGATAAATTATTAACCCTTTAGAGTGAAGGCCTTTTTCGTATGGTTGTATCTGAATAACACTCAGTGTCTTCCATATAAGTAACTTTTCTGATAATGTTGACTTTTTTGTAGAATTTTTCAAGTGACTTCAGGAACACTTTGCATAACTTGATGATAAATCGAAAGACGAATTACAATAACGTTAATAGCATATCCTCCTCTGTTGGCGAACTAACGTTATGAAAGGTTAATTCTATAACAACGGTAGAATTCTATTTTATTCGAGCCCGGCATATAGATTTGTAGTCCGGTCCGGTAATCTTTTAATTCCCTTGTAAAAATAAACGATCGAAGTGGACGAAACGAAATGAAATTATAGGTTCGATACAATTAAAATTACATACTCGCAACAGGGGCAGACCGAGCACGCGGTTAAAGAACGATTCGCTTTAGTCCGATATTTAAACGATTTAAATCTGCGGGATATGTTTGTTTCACCTGACGCAACCCCGCCTCTCCTCCTCCTCCTCCTCCTCCTCCTCCTCCTCGCTCATTCGCTCTTGCTCCCGTTGCTCTTTATATAATATGTAAATAATTTCAAATCAAAAAGGCGCTCTCCATAAAAGCGCTTGGAGCGATTCAATCGACGTATAAAAGTCCTGATTACAAACCCATAAACGCATTAAAAATCAATACGCACGAAGACAGACAAGCGTGCGCTTACCATCGATTATTCATTTGGATTTTTACAAAGCAAACGAATATTCATATATTTGTATGAATGTACGCTCGCGTGCGTACACCTTTCCTATACAGAAAAATGATAATGCTGTATAACACGATCTCTCTTTTTATTTGTTCATTTTCTCTTTACCTTTTCCTCGAGATAATTTAATAATTCTTTCAAAAGGAAATATCTATAATATATTGAATTATCCTTTTGAATTCTGTGAATGAATATGTGTTGAACGAAAACTATTGATGTGAACTATGGTGATACCGAAGGATAAGCGTGGAGGGACGAAAATCTGTCAAGACTGCCACACTCGGTTACAGATTTACAAGGCTGCCGCTGTTTTACGACCCCACAAAGTGCCGCTCGGCTCGCTTATGTACACCTACCTCCTCTTTCTCTCTGCTTATGCGAACGTAAAGTAAACGGCATCGTTCAAACGGTGTACGCGTGAACGCTTATAATAAACACGTCTTGCTATCACCTCGCCAATCCTATTATTTAAAACTTTGCATGACCTATTTCCGTCACTAACCAATCGCTTGATCATTTTTACAAATTTATTAAACAAATTCTAAATAATATTATTTAATTATAACATTGATGTGTACATTAAATTTAGAGTCAAGAGTCAGGGGATTTAAAAAAAAAGATTTCACGTCGTATAATCTTCGGCTTTCTTTGTAGTTATTTGAAGTGGTACCTCAGAAGAAGCTACTGATTGCTCAGAGTGTTTAACTGAGTTTACCGGTTGCCACACAAATGATAAGCTAGCGAGAGCGGACTAAACGACGCCGTTTATGCTTATCGAGGAGACTTCGACTCTGAATTTACGAAAGACTGGTAAACGTTCCTTTAAATTTTTCAAATAAAAATACAAAACAGAACGTTTTCTTGTAAGTTCACGGATACTCGCAATAGATAATGTCGCGTAAGTTAGTATTAATAATTTATCGAACGTCACGCTCGCGTGGCTCCTTTTTATCGAGGTTTCGTATAATAAAAGGTATTCTCGTTCTTCTTTCGTTTTAGCGGGTTATTTCGATGCATGGCGCGCGAACGCGACCACACTGTGAATACTTAATTAACTCGCGTACACGAATTCGCCACTTAACACCGTCGATCTATCCAAGCAGTGAACGATGTGCATTCTTCAAGGTTAGACCAGAAACACGTTTTCGAGTAATGTCAAAGAAAAATACATCGTTCAATTGCGTTTTATTCATTCTAAACTTTTGTTGATTCATAGAATACTTAACAGTGTAAAAATATATTATCGAATCCTTTATCATAAAAAAGAAAGCGAAATATTCGTAAAATATTCTCACGGTCAAAACTCATATCGCATAGTTATTATATATATATACATACATACATGTGCATAAGCACAGAAAACACGTTTTCATATATGTTAAAGTATAGAGGCGGTATTGTGGTCTCGTTATCAAAAAAGAAAAACGACTATGGCAAGTCACGTTGGGCCCGCAGGTGTCAAGAGTAGGTGTTTTATTGCAGCGAAATCGAGCCGACGTAGACGCCGGAAGTGGCAAAGAAGATAGAAAGGAGTGGCCAGAGAAGAAGAGTCCAGGAAACGTATATCAAGGTACAAGTATCGTGACGAGTTTTCGTCTGTCTTTCATAATGGAAATACATTTGTATGAATTATCAAAGATAACGCACTTATTTATATTTATTTTCTTTTTCACGATGCTACGATCGATATTTCAAAAAAAAAAATAAAAAACCATTAATTCGATATCATCTTTTCTCACATCTTAAATGCATAGATACATACTTTGATATACAGATTTACGAAGGATTTGTTGGAAGTGCTCCATTTAATCTTCAACGACGTTCACAGGAATGTGGGTGCAATTTCTTCGAGTTAAAATGAAGACGAGGATAACGCGTTTATGTCTTGCCTCGTCTTATGTCGATCCACGCTAATTGCAACTCAGAGAGAAATAGAGAGGGAGAAAGAAAAAAATGCGTGAATGAGCGATGTAGAAAAAGAAAGAAGAAAAAAAAGAACGGACGTGATATTCATCCATCGTATCTAAGTTATCGAGCAAGATAAGTCGTTCGTATGCGTCGTGATGCCTTCGACGAGAACGCGTGGGTACTCTCCACTTACTTTAATAGACACGCACGCACTTGATATTAATCCGAGCGATTAAATCAATTACGGGAAATGCTACTGAATTCGATATACCGAAAGCAGACGGGTCTTGGACGTTGGACGAGTTCTTAGGATAAATTGGCTCGATATAAAACACTAGTGAGACCGTTATCCGGATGACGTATAAATAATATCCCACAATATTCCTTCTTCTTTCTTTATTTATTTTTCTTCATCTCTCATATTACTTTATACTTGATTTTTATCAATTAAATCATATTAATATATTACATATCACAACAGTATTCGTTATATCTTACCAGTTTCTATTTCAAATCCTTAATATCCTGCGTTATTTTTTATTCATCAACACGTGGAGCGTCACACAAATTCTTCTGAAAATCACCACCAGGACCCACGCGCATTTTAATATTATATTAATGTTATTATTTATTGATACAATACGAGTAGATTTTCAGAAATTATTCTCGCGAATACTAGGACAAATTAAATTGGCTGTTGTTAAGATTGGTTACATAAAAAGTATACATAAATCATTAAGAAAAAGTAAAATTGTTATTAATTTAAACAATATCCAAGCGTATCCACGATGACATCGCTTATACATAAGAACATAGTCCATGAAGAGATCCAAACAATCTTCTAATTACGTCAGCGTTTACACGCGAGTTTCAACTTAAAACAAAATGAAAAAAATAAAAAAAGAAATAGACGAATTAGTAAGTTCAAGAGAGAGAGATGGTAAACGTAGGAAGAAAAAAAGGGGCAAGTGGTAACGAGTGAAAGGGGAAAAACGTGCGAAGGAGAGAAAGAGATAAATAAAAGAGACGGGAGTATTTTGCAGTTTCTTATAAATATTCATTCTTCCTTCCCGATGAATCAGGGGGCTCGAGTCTCGCGCTCCAGGCGGTAAGTCGCGTTAAGAGCGCTAACGAGCGACCCCTTCAAGCAAAATAGGGTGGTACGAAAGGCGGGACAGAGGGGGAAGGAAGATTTCCTCATCCTTCCGCTTCTCCATCTTCGAAGACGACAAGGATGAGGACGAGGACAAGGACGAGGACGAGAACCAAGAGAAACGGAAAAACGTTTGTAGAAAGAGAGAGAGAGAGAGAGAGAGAGATCTGGCCAACCCCTGTGTTCAAAGTATATTCCCTTTCTCTATCTCTTTTAGTTCCATCTCACTCTGTCTCGTTCACATTAGCTTCTTTCTTTATCCTCGAAGCAATTCCGCGCGGCAACCGCGCGCCAAGCTGAGTTGTGCGAATTTGTTTAATTAGAAGTTAGGCTGGCGATACATTAGCAATGTAAATACCCCTCTCGCCTTTCCTCATTCCCTTTCCACTTCTCTTCTTCTTCTTCTTCTTCTTCTCTCTGTTCTTCTCTGTTCTTTTCTGTTCTTCTCTTTTCATCTCCACCCTTTTCTCCCCAATGTATCTCTGTACTGGACCAGCAAACGATCTCGGCACCCTCCACGGGAGGGCGAGACGGAGAAAAAGAGAAAGAGAGAGACAGAAGAAGCGTTTCGTCTGCTGCCGGGGACGCAGCGTGATTTAACGTTTCTCTTTTGACTCGGTTCGAGTCACCTCTTCTTCGTGTGAGTGAGTATTTGAGGGACGAGAAGAGAGGACTTTTACACGGTAGATACTGCTGGTAGTGTTGGTGGGGAAACATTCAACGTGTCTTCCGTACGTGCGCTTTATTATAACAATGATTTGTGATGCTCGTATCGCCTTAGCTATATAAATTCAAAGTTTGTTGCGAGAGATGGCTGCGCGACGGGGCCAGATCCTAAGAAAAGAGAAAGAAAGAAAGAGAAAGAGAGAGAGAGAGAGAGAGAGAAAAACAGAATGGGAAAACTGAGGAGGAATTCGGTAGCTTGCATACATTCGAATAACGTCGAGTATCATACAGCAGTACTTCTTTACGTGCCAAAACGAATAACTTAAGTATAATGTTTGCTCTTAAAGAATATCAGAGGAACAAGTTCAATGCGAACACTAACTCGTAGTCTGGAAAGCAGACATCAAAGCATTCTATTGTCTTCCTTCAGAAAGTAATGTCGTCATCGTTGAGAATATTAGCCAAAATTTGTGGACAACTGTGGGAGAAGACAGACAGGTGGGCAGATTACGTTATCCAACTACTACACTACTTTGTCCCTCACTTTCTTAAAAAAGAACAACGTATCTTATTGTTACCAGTTTATTGACAGATCATGTGTGTACGGGTATGTCAAATATTAAAATAGTCGTCTGCATGTCGACTTGGCGAGGATCTTGTCGGGTGTATATTTACCGGAACAAGATATTTGGTTATTCTTATCAATGGTTGCAACGTTTTCAAAAAGACTCTTCTTTTAATTTTTATTTAGAGAAATTTGTGAGACACCTAAACTATCGTCGATTGTAACAATCCAATTTATCGTTTAACAAAGCTATCCTTCCTTGATTTTCACTTATCGTTGTCGAGTTTGCACGCGTTCGACCGAATAAATTCTTCGTGAAATTATTTGTCGCGAAAGTAGTAAAGTACGTGAAACACGCGTCTCTTGTGCGCACCATTAATAAGTCGTCCCTTACATCTATGTGGCTATAAATTCGAGTTTGCTGTGACAAGATCGCAGAGTTTAGAAATTATAGCACGGGTTATAACTTCTCGCTCTTCGAAACGGAAGCGATTCGACCGCGAAGTAAGCATTTCGTTTATTGTTCCTTTGAAATGCGTTCTTGCTGCAGAGAAAGAAAGAGAGAAAGAGAAAAAGAGAGAGAGAGAGAGAGAGAGAAATACGTTTACGTGTAAACGGTCGCCGTCAGTTGGCACTTGAATTCTTTTCAAGTTCCTTATTGTAGTAAGTACTTACGTTCGGAGACTAGTAGGTATCGTTTCTAATTGCCTATAAATCATAGGTGTCTCCCCCGTTAAAACTCCTAACGTCGAATGTAATTTCAACGACATTCGCAATACGAACAATCACTATACTTCGAATATACCTAGCGGTGGCTTTGAAGTTTTCATTGGGAACCACTGGTACATGAGTAGAGTTGGCAAGAGATGCAACATCGGTTCGACCGAGCGTCATCTAATTATGTTTTACGTGGGACACTGTAATAACTCCCAAGACTACCTTAGCTGTCCCTTTTTTGTTGGTTACCTCGGCAGATTCATGCACGCGATGAGATTTTCCTTCATGCTCTTCGACATTGCGAACAGAGAAAATATCTTAAAGGGGAATATGAAAAGTAAGAAAGCAAGACTTTTTCCTTTTTTCTACAAAAAGATTTCTAGCATAGAAGAGAAAGTTAACAATTTTAGAAATAGAAAGATAAATGTTCAATCATCCGATAGCTTTCGAATCGAACGGACGGCCTAATTAAAGCGAAGAAGCTGTAATCGTTAGACATTTAACAAACTTAACGCGTTTAGGCGTGTTCGATGATGATTTGAAAAAAGTATCGAGGCACGAAGCGTGAACGCGTCGGTTATTATGACGGAAGACGTCGTGGTGCAGCAGCCACCAATTATGCTAAACAGCCTTCCTAATCCAAAGGAGACGTATCCTTATGCTGCTAGAAATCTTAGGTCGAAGGTGGTATCTCGCCTCTGAAAACTGGTTCTCAGGAGAATCCTTCTCGGCAATTCTACCTACTTAGGAAAGATCTCAGGAATATGTCGCCGATCTTTATCTTATCCAATCGAAATCAAGAAATGGAAGTCAATTAAGTCGAACTTACTAATTGTTTGCTTCGAAGAGTTAATTAGAATGGCAATCTTTAACGATCCTTAACTATCTAGGGTAAGGTTGCTCAAACCCTACACATATTAATTAATCATATGATTGTGAGAACAAAAAGTTAAACATTTTGTAGATTCGTTGTATATTCTTGATGAAGAACGCAAACGATTTTTCATGTAAACGGAATACGTAGAGGAATAATTTTGTGATAGAAGACATTAAGGAACATTATTATTTTGGTCGATGAGACACGTTGGCAAGGACCCAAATGTCCTGACGGCGCCTCGCGGCCGATCAGGTGCCGGCAGATTACGAGGGCGATGCGAACGTCCGTGCGTCGACTATCGATGTCGCATTCTCACGATGTTTCATCTCCGAAAAAGTAAGGAGGAATAAAAGTATGAGAAAGAAAAGAGATAAAGAAAATAAGAGGGAAGGGAAAGTAAGATGAGCGATCGGCAATGGTAGAAGGTGGTCTCACTACGAGTCTCCACCTCCTTCGATCTTCTCTCATTGGTTTTCCCGAGATTAACACCCATAACTCATTCCGGACACGAAGCCGTGCGTCACTCCTAGCTATGCTATAATTGCCGACATAAATCAATCGCCCGATGAGATCATAAACCCGGGGCGATACACTGCGCCAACAGATCCATATAACGCCAAGTGCACGACTGCATGTTAAATGTCAATTGACGTCGGCCCGACGTATCGGATTACGACGAATGCACGAGATCATACGGGGAAAGAGATGATATTTTTGACCGTACTGAGCGATAATATCTCTCGTTTTTATCAACGATCTACGTCGTTATATCTATCCGTCCAATTTTTATCACAATAAACAACAAAAAATAAAAATAAAAAGAAGACAAAAAAGTTATAATCGAGCAGCTGTGGAAAGATTAGAAAATTGAAATAGCATAATGTCCGCAGTAGGCTATTTAAGAAACAACAACTCGTTGTCTTCCTGATAAAAGCTAGGTATGCCAGTTATCGACATCAGATCCGATCGTAGCGTGTCTTAAGTGGAACGATAACGACGTTCCTGAGTAACCTTTCATTACGTATCATCGCGCTTTCGCATCGTAACACCATCATCCGTCCCGTCGACGCCAAGCTGCTAACTCCAAAGAGCGTCTCCATCACGTGAGGGGCCAAAGAACACGTTACGAAAGAAAGAGAAACAGTGAGAGAGAGAGAGAGAGAGAGAGAGAGAAAAGAGAGTGGGATAGGAACGTGGCTCACGTATAAGACGAAGAAATCCAGCATGCCTCTGAGTCGAGGTGGATTTTACGAAAGGTGCAGGTAAATATCCGTCGTACGCGAGGTTGCTCGCTCAATGGGACATGATTGGCACAATTACAGGCAGCGTAGCAGAAAATGAGGACTTCCCTAACACGGTCCCAGAGTCGAGATTCACCACCGCCTCCGCAAGAGTTGCTCAAGCACGATCAGAACTCTATCTCACCTTTCTCTCTCACTCACTTTCTACATAGTGCTGCTATAAGTGTAGACGGCAACAGAAACACACGGCAGCTTCCTCAATCCTTGGTACGAGAAAGCTCAGCCGTTCGGAGTCCCTCGCGATCGAATCCTGATGGGGTCACCCGGGTTCGCCCTTGATGACCAAGCGATGATTGCTCACGTCACTTCCCCGTTTACCGATAAGATCGCACCTTATGGCTCGACCCACCCACCGATCCTCCTCGAACGTCGACGTCGTGGGTTAGGATCTACCCAGCTCGAGTCTTCTTCTTTTTCTTCTTCTTCTTCTTCTTCTTCTTCTTTTACTGTGAAAGTCGTATCCGCGAGGGAACGTGTGCCGATCGCGCAGCCTCCAGGGAATTCAATAACCGTAGATCATCTCGATCACGAGTTAACGCCGTGCCGTGCGCGCGCGCGCAAGCCCGCGCCCTATGCTTTTACGAGTTCCTCTCGATATCTTCTCTCTTACATGACCTAGGATACCAACCTTGCTTCTCTTCTTCTTTTTCTTCTTCTTTCTTCCGTTTTACTTATCCTCCTTTTCCTCATCTAACTTCTTTCTCTTTTTTTTTTCCAACAGGATAGAATGTGAACGATCGCTTGCTCACTGATTGGGAATCCGAAAAGTAACTATCATACCAACGGCATCCGTGAAATTGTCTCGATTAAAGGATGATCGTTGCTACGAGGACTAATAAATACTTCCAACAAGATAACCCTATGCGAATCTTTCGTTGACGTCAGATAAACATCTACGAGAATCTATGAAAACTTTTTATTTAAAGTTAATACTAGGGATAAGACTGTAATCTACGTGTACGGAATAAATGACGCGTGTTAATGATCAAAAATAGTTAATATAGATAGTTAAAAAAGTTTCTGTTTATAGAATACATGCAGGAATTTGAGCCTTTCAAAGCTGAAGTTAAAATACATGAAATTTAGGAAAGATTTTCTTTTAGAAAATTAGATAAAACTTACTAACAACACACATGTGGTTCCCATTCGAAGGTCTGGATATACTCAAGTGGCGGGTCATTGAGACAATCAGATATTCGTCACGTCTCCAATGTTTCAACGTGTTTCCCATAACTAAAGGTTTTTTTTCTAATTTCCAAAAAAAGAAGTTTGCTCGTCGCTTAACCCTTTGATTGCTAAAAGTTTAATTTAATAATTTAACTGAAAGACTTAAGTGTGTGTAGAGCAGATGAAAACCTAGTTGATCATTATACTTTTATAATTCCTAACAATCCAAGCGAATAATTCGAAACAAATTGAAGCGATACTAGGAATCATCTAACAAGACTGCCTTCGTAAAACTCTTCACGATACCAAAAATATATGATAGCTATTATCGAACGTAAACGCGTTGCAAATCGATCCCTGTGAGAAGTTTATGTCCGTATTACTCGTCTTATCTCCCAATCGTCGCTCTCGGTTGGTCCAGCTTAGAAGGATAAGCCGTGTATCGATATTGATTGAATGTTCGCCGACTAACAAAGTAATAAAAAGCTAATAAAGCCATAAATGTAACCTTAGCCAGAACATAGCCCTCTTAGTATTGTAGTATTCTCAAGGATAGAAGAAGAAATTAATCAGAGTCTTGAAGAATCCTTCCCATCTTTGAAGAGAACGAAAAAAGAAAAAGAGATCTCGATAATCGAATAGGACGAAATTAAGCGTCGATGGTTTCAATATAGATATTTATATATATATATATATATAGAACGTACCGTCCAACCCTTACCAAACCCTCCCTTCCTAACTTTCCTAGCCTGTCCATTTTTTTACATACATTCGTTCATTTCTACCTTCGACCCCAAAACCACTGGTCTCCCTCTCTCTCTTTTTCTTTCCACCCTCCAACTTCTCTGGCGGCAACGACATAAGCCAAGCTTCGTACGCGAGGTCTAAATATTGAGACGGTGTTTATTTAGCCAGGAGATATATGATATGACGCGGACAATATAATGCATTGTATTCAAATACGGGAGCTCGCGAGTCGTGACCGGGAGCACGGGCAAAAGCACCAACGTAGCGCATCGGTACTACTAGAGGAAGAGAGAGAGAGAGGAAAACGGCATCGGCACCAAGCTCTCACCGTCACCACACCACAGGTTGGAGAGATCGGTTGTTGGTTGCGACCGTCAGCCAGCCAGCCAGCAACCACCCCATGAACTACTCGACTCCACCCATATAAATAATATCCCGTGGTTGGATTCTCAGGATTAGAATCCACGAGTTCTTTGCGTATGTACAATACTTACCTCTCTCGCGCCTGGTACATACGTCCGAGCTAAAGGAACAGTCAACGACGAAGAATCGCGAAACGATTCCTGCTTCTTTCTGTGTGCGTGGAATATTTTCCCAAGAGAGAAAGAGAAAGAGAAAGAGAAAGAAAAAGAGAAAGAATGGTTAAGCCCGAACAAACCGACGAGGCTATATAAACGCGGAGGCAGGTACGTACCTGCATGACAGCGAACCCGCGCGTACGTTACCGGCTATCTTCGGTCCATATCAAATGCGACCGAGTCTTTCCTCCTCTTCCTCATCCCCCGTTTCTTTCTTTCTCGTTCCCCTCGACGACTGAAATCCTTCCTTTGGACCTTCTAGCTCGTTCGTTTTGCATAATGTGTATCCACAAGCGGATTTTTGTCGATCGGTTCTTTAACCGCGTTCCAGAAGCTTTCCAAAAGAACGACGACCACCACGTTCCTCTAGGCGGCTTCATTCCTTCGATTCCAACTAACATTAGAGATAAGGATAGATCGGTAGATTGATTTTTCATCCTACCGATCGAACCTAAACTTTAATGCAAACCCGATGCACGCCTTGATACTAACTATTTCTGATTATATGTTGCAGTTGTCTCTCTCTCTCTCTCTCTATCCCTCCTCTCTGTGAATTTGCAAATAGTAGTATCGCTCGACTCGGAGGGAAACTAACAAGGAGGAATTTCATTGATCCTCCTTGCGTTCCGATTAATCGTTTCGGTTATCGACTAGCTAAGATCGATTTATCGTGATTAGTGAGCACCTCGTCTTTAAAATAATTCGAATTAATCGTCTTTAGTATTGCACCTATCATTTGATTTTACATTCGTGTAATCATTTAAACACTATAATATTCATTTTCTTCTATTTGAAATGTATGATCGATAGAGGGTTTTTCTTAACCCATTCCTTTTTTCCTACCTTACATCTGCCTACTACCAGCATAGAGTTCAATGTCGATCTAATAAGATTTTACAGGAACGATAAAGGAGAGTGCAATACTTTTCCTCGCCGGTTTCACGCTTTGGTACGCCTCGTTTAACTCGCCACGATAGAGAATGCATAATGCACGATCGTTCTGGGTTGCGGCGATTCTACTTAAACGCGAGCATTATCGTTGATTCCCATTTCGAGGGACATTATATACGTCGCGGATAAAGATTCCGCTGACAAAGTTAAGGCTTCTTTTTCTTTTTCTTTATTTTTTCTTTTAATTATCGCACTGTAAACTTTGCCAAAGCTTAATCGGCTCATTCCAATGTCCCTAACATATAAAATTTATCCATCATTAGTATTCGAATTGCATCGATTTTATGGCAATGATCAAAGATGTAATAAACTTGTATCAATGACGAAGATCATTGCGTATGTGTAACAAAATGTACGATTATTAGATGAAATTATAGAAATTATAAAAACATGTTTGCTACCAGACATCGTACGTGTGTGATATCGTTGATTGGTCGTTTTTATTTAATGTATCACATATATTTGGTTTATAGTTTATCTACATACCAGTGTCATATATATGTGCCGGTAATTAGGATTAAGTGAACAAATGGAAAAAAAAAGTAATAAAAATAATTTGTTTCGTTTTCTTTACTTTGTTACAATACTAAACCATGGCAGCAACATTACGCAAAGTAATTGTGAAAACCTGTTCTAGCTGTAAGAATCATAGTGTATAATTTTGAGTAGACTTTTTGAAACTGGCTAGCGTCAAATATTCAAGTATTTAAAGGCAATGGAATGAATTTTCTCGAGGAGGCAAACGAAAGGACAGGGAATTACGAGATAACTCGAAAACAAGGTGAACAAGGCAGTAACGTCCACTGGTAAGTACCGAATAACATTATTTAAAAAGGAGGTTTTACATAGGAGAGCAATAGTCCGTTGGGCTATTACTATTATGTTCGCGTACGCGGTAGTCCAGAACGGAGTCGAAATTGTCCTCGCTTTGGTAGGAATGCAGCGGAAAGGGCGTCGGTGGTCCCTCTCCGCGGGTGGTCCATAACGTTCGCACGTATGCACGCGTGCATTACGATCAGTATGCACAAGGCAACCAAAGCAGATGGCGACGACAACGACCATGACAAGCGAGACTTCTCCGTGTTACCTAGCCGTGTCGCGTGGCCTCTTTCCTTATAGACCCTTCTAACTTATTCTCTTCTTTTCCTTGTTGTTTTACGAGGAAATAGTCAAAAACTATTTTCTTCATGCTATTGGGCTTTACGTAGTAAAATAAATCAAATTGGATAATACATTATGAAAATTACAAATAGGTAATCAACATACGTATAATGAAATATCGTCATATTGGTGAGTGACGTTTTAAATTGAAATTATAATATAAAGATATATTATATCTCTGTTTTTATGCACCCTATTTTACGTTTAAACGCATATCTCATTACTAAATTTTCTCATTCACATGGGATATCACGTACTTGGGTTACTAGAAAGGATAAGTTGAGAGAACTAAGGAAACGTCTCTTTCCCGCGCCTTCTCTCGTTCACGTTCCCAAGTTTACCGATGATAAATATGTAATGCCCGCTTCCTGATTCATCGGCGTGCGTGTTAAGCTCGCGCACACCGCTCGAGCATTTCTCGGAAAGACGCCTCGTGACAAATAGTTTTGCCGGATGTCATAAAAGTGGACGGTTATTAATGCCAACCCGCATCGTATCCTCGAGAACGATGCTTTTTTTTAACGTTCTCCGCTAGTTAGGAAAGTACGTACTTACATATTCCATACATAAGTATCGTTTATTTTAGATGCGTGGTAAATCCATCGTTTCTCAGTACCGTGTTATTAATAAGACGCTTCCGTGCTTTGCCGCGCCTAAATAGTATCGATTAACGTCCACCCAACGCGTTCGAGTAATCTCACATCAAAATCATTACCAACCAAGTGTATTTCAAAATAGTCACCTTAATAAATCTTAAGCGTTACGAAACGCCAAAATTATTTGGTTTATAAAGTTCATTTATGTGTGGATATATAAAACAGGGAACATTTGTTCCCTGAGAATAGAGAAATAAAATACTTGAAACTAACGTTTTTACAAAGATCTACATTTTTTATTGTCTAAGTAAGTACAACATTCAAGATCATTTGAAACGGGAACTAACTTCATGCGAGTCAAACGAGCTTGTAACGTGTCCCATTAGAATTCTCGTTGGTCGACCAGAGTTGTAGCTGAAGTTGACGAGCATATCGAAAACTTGCCTTGCGAGGAATATTCCTTTGACGATTCTTTCTTGGATAGTCTCGGCTGAACGAATTTCCAGTTTGTCCTTCTCAACGTCGGACTCATTAACAGCAAACGAAGCAAAGTCTTTCGAGATGAGACTTATCAAGTAGAAAAAGAAAAAGAAAAAGAAGAAGAAGAAGTAGAAGCTAAAGTAGAAGTAGATTCGCACGCATCCTCGAAAATCGTTGAGGTCGATAGTAGGATACAGGATAGTAGGTAGGACAGTGGCAAGTTCTTGGACATTCGGCCGTCGTAAGTTTCTGGAGGTGACGGGTGCTCGTAAGAGGACGATGGCGTCCGACAAGACGTAATATCGTTCCCATCGTCGGCTCACTCAGCATCCTCCAACATCCTTAGTTTTCTTCCATCTTCCTTTTTGCCGTCCTTTTCGTTTCCAGTTCAATCACAGCTATTTTCTCTCTATCTCTCTCACTCAGCGATCTCCTTCAGCCGTCTCCTCGTATATCTTTTGTTTCTCAATACTTTCAACGAGCAGTTTGTTATTACTCGATGCAGTCCCTGCGGTTGGTTGAAAGAAGAGAAACCTAAGAAATCGTCCAAGTACGAAATCGTTGAAGAGAAAAAAGAAGAGGATGAAGAAAAATAAAAAGTAGAAGAATAAGAATAAGAAAAAGAAAGAGAAAAAGAAAAAGGGTGGACCGATATAAGAGGGTCATGGTAGCTCGAGCTAGCAACCTGCTCGAACTAACAAACTCGCTATACCTCGAGCGTGAGAGAGAATATAAGGGGCGGCGTTACGGAGGATGAGGTAGGATAAGGGAGGACGAAGGAATAGAACGGAGTTAAAGGACGGGAGAAAGAGAAAATTCAGGACAAAGTTTCGTCATTGCGAAATGACACGAGTGGTCTTTATAGCGTCGGCAGAGTCTGCGTGCGTTCAAGAAAGAGGGACTTACTACTCCGTTCTCTTTCTCTCTGTATTGACAAAAGTGTCGGTCGGTTCCTCCGTCTCCTCCGCCTCCTCCACCTCTCGTAGTTTCGTCGCGCCATTCTCCGATATTACCGCTCCCGTCGAGGGCCCTGCCAGCCGGTTGGTAGGATGAGGGTGATTGCGACGAAATCATTGCGAGGAATAGAAGAGGTGCCGCAGTTGGGAACTCATAAGACGTAAAACCGCCTTCTTCGTCGTCGTCTTCGTCGTCGTCGTCGTCGCCATCGTCGTTGTCGTCTTCAAGGAGGTGGAGAAGAACGCCGTCGAAGACGACCTGCGACGGGCGGTGGCTCCGACCTCGTCGATTTCTCTTTCCTTTTCTAATCTCAAAAGAAAGAGTAGAAAAAAAAGAGAAGAAAGCCACAAGATGCATCTTCTGCTATAGTATACATGTACATAATCCATAGTCGAATGCTATGTTACAAGAAAATATCTTCTCCAAGATTCCTTCTAGAGGACACGCGCTTGCATATTACACACACATATTCATACTGTCTAGCTTATCGCAAGAATTATATTCTCCAAGTTTACCGACGATAGAATTCGATTTGCGAGCAAGACACAAATCGACCCTATCGTTCACTCAATTATACGATCTCCACGTGAACGATAACGATATCTGTACAGATATAGGTATATTTATATACATTAGTGTTAACGGATTAGAAATGATGATTTCCGTTCGATGCATATTACTTCAAGTGAGTAATTTTATTCGAAGAAGATGGAGATTATTCCCTGCTGCATCGCATTGGTTCAACGATAATGACCAGAGGATAACCGAAAATAAGAAAGAGAGAGAAAGAAAGAGAGAGAGAGAGAGAGAGATATCCAAGAGAAATAGAGGAAGAGAAAGAGGGTGAGTTGAAGTTAACGCAAAAAGAGCATGAAGCGTCGAATCGCAATCTATCAGAGGAGGGTAGTGACACTTTCGATCGGGCGTCAGCCAACTTCTCTTTCCCGTCACTTTGACGCTCATCTGTTCGCCCTCACTTCGATCTCCCTCCCACCGCCATCGTTCGATACCGCGTGCTATCCTGCAGAGGCCATACTAGTCAACTCTACGATGATAAAGCAAATAGATAATGTCCGAACTTTAATTAAAACTGGATGGCTGACTGACATATTTGATTACCCGAGAATTTAATTAATCGCCACGCGGACTCCGATCTGAAAGAAGGAAGAAGAGGAGTACCGACGAGTGAGGGATCCAACGACGAAGAGCTGGAGGAAGGGGAGGAGTAAGAGACGCTACCGCTTCAATAAGTCGTGAATCTGTATTGCAAAATTATCTCGCCTTTTTACTTCAGCCATTCCCGTTCCTGGAACTCGAACGGACTCTCGTTAACGAGAGGCTAATTAGTCGTGTGAAATTACTTGCATTCACTGTGCCGATAAGCGTGCGCGTACGCGCTACTTCCCGTCGACGTAAGTGAAGAAAACTTCAAATGGAATACGATTTCCTCTTCTCTCTCCCTCTCTCTCTCTCATTTCTCCTGTTTCAAAGTTCGATCGTCCGAGAAACTACTTCGAGTACGATCGTCATAATTATTCTTTCTCTCAGCATGTTCCGAGATCGTGTATTCGATATCCAACAATATTACATCCTAGTCCATGTTAAAACGATGATAAGTCTTTCGAACTCTACTCGTAAAAAATAAACGGATTCAAACGAGAATCAAGATTGCAAGATATATAGGATTCTTACGGTCTTTCGAACGAATTCATCTTGATATAAATACTTTTATATTTTTTCCTCAGTATATTCAACAAATTGATAAGAAACGTTTACTTTTTTTTTTTTTTTCAAAAATTGAAAGAACCGTTCTGAAACCGGTCAATTTGACCTTGTAAAATTGATGAACTTGTAAAAATATTTAAATAATTAATAGATATCATAGACATTCCAGTACGACATTTCTATGGCAACTTTTGATTCGGAGAGAAGAAGAGGCTTGTTTTCAGGGTCAGGAGGATCATTCACGGAAGAAAGGTCACGCGTGCTGCTTCTAGCGTGTCCCTTGAGCGTGCTATAGATAAGGAGAGTGCGAGAAAGAAAGATCGAGTGACTCATAGGTGTGTGTATATGGAGACACGTGGAAATAAAGTAGAGAAAGCTATACCACAGGTACATAGGTACCTAAAGACGAGTATACATATGCGTGTGCTTGATGATCGTTAAAAGGTAAAGGAAGAAGAAGCAAAAGGTTCACGTGTCTAATAGATTTCGCGCAGTTATTATTTCATTGCGCGTGCAGCACGCGAGAGACTCAGCTACATAATGCGTCTACCCTTTTAGGTACGCTCAAAATCGAACGATCCACGGTCATAAGAATTGGAATACGCATTGACGCGTCTTCTATTTCATTTCTTTCCAACACCCAAACCAGTCCCTAGTCCTGTTTAATAAAACAAGGTTTTTTCTCAATCATTAATTTATATAATGCAATAATATAGTAAAGATAGAAAGAAATGCATCCTTATATGTGTTAGTAAACGCATTGGAATATCCGTATAGGGAGGGACTGCATAAAAGCACACACACAATGATCATTTAAGTTAAGGTGGAAAATTATCTAAAGAGCCTTCTACTACTCCCGCGTTACATGCTTCTTTTCTTTCTCTGCCATTTCTTTTCTATTTGTTCTCTCGTATTCGTAGTCGAAGAAGAACGTCAAAATGCATCTTGGTATGGTGCGAGCGTTAACCAGAGAACGACGGGCAGGTGATTTACATTAATGATTCACGTCCGGCATGATGAGAATAGAGAAAGAAAGAGAAGGCAGAAGATCATAAGGCACTGTACGTAATGTACTCCAAGAAAGAATAAGAAGAAGAAGAAGAAGAAGAGTGAGGCGTGTGCTTGGGCAACCCAGTCGACTAATCACGTGAAATAATTACGTTTTGTTTTGGTGGTGGAAGCGGGTGGCAGTGGCTATTGCTATGGGTATGGCTATGGGTATGGTTGCAGTGGCGGGTCGAGTCTGCTGATGGACATTGGCTCGTCACGCGAGCTTGGTGTCGGTGCTCGATGCTTCCGACCTTTCTCTGCGTTCGCGATAACGAACAGGTATAGTAGTATTCGTACATACAATATACACGCATGTATACATATATACAAATAATATATTAAATTTGGTTCGTGTGTAAATTCTTATGTGTTCACCTGGGCGTATATGTAGGTTCACTTTGCCATGGGAAAATAAAAGGGAAAATAAAAGGAAGGAAGGAAGAAAAGAGATAACGGACATTATGTATATATGTATATGTATGTACATGAGCGTGGCAAAGAAGGTCTGCCGAGAGAGAGTGAGAGAGGGTCGTCAGAAAGGCCTGAAAAAGGTACTCTCGCTTGGAGTTCTTGCGGCGAGCCACACAAGGAGAAGCCGAGGTGGATCCCCATCAACGCCCGTCACGCTGGCTCAAAATACCGGTGCTCGCAATATTCATGACCATGGCGTACTACGAAGAACAACGACCAACCAAAAGAACAACGTATTCTTTCGATCCTCGTCCTCTTTGCTTTTCTTCTATTTCCTTCAATTCTTCACAACTATTAGAACGATCTTAATCTATTTTTTTTGTCGACAATTTTCGTATGCCACCCCTCCCCACACCATCATTAACCGAATGTGAAAGATAAGAAAAGAGAGAAAACTTTAACGATGAATAAGAAGAAGAAGAAGAAGAAAATGACAAAAAAAGGGACAAAGACGGAGACAAAAAGAAGAGAGAACGAGAGAAGGAAGGAGAAGAAGAAGCGAAGGGCAGGGTGAATCGCCGTCAGGCTTTCAGCGGCAAGTTTCGCCAGGGCGTGCTGATCGTAAATATCGCGTGGCGCATCAGATATTTCGGAGGGAGAGAGCCGAGAGTTATGGCGGCCAGTCTGCCAGACGGAGCACAGAAAGTCATAGACAGCGAGAAAGCACGCGCGAACGAGGAGAAGGATGGCGGAGGACGAAGAAAGAGAGAAATCGGATGGAGGTGGGGCGAATGCGGGGTTGGAGAAATCAGGGGAAAGAGGGCGCGGGGCTAAGAGGGTGGTTAGTATAAAGAAGATGCAGAAGAGGAAGAAAGACCGAGAGGAAGAAAATGCTCGACTCTATCGTTACGGTGGCAGAGACGAAGAACCGAAGAGACGAGAAACAGAAAAGAGAGAATGAGAGAGAAAGAAAGATAGGGCGGAAGAAGAGATGGAAAGGGAGAGAGAGAAAGAGAGAGAGAAAGAGAGAGATAAAGAGAAGAGGACGAAGAGGACTCGGTGGGTAGACAGCAGCTTCGGTATAGCATAACTTCAGGTATATCCAGTGCCAGTAAATTATACGCAAAGTGTACGATCTCCCTTCTCCTCGTCCTCCTTCTCCTCCAACAACGGTCTCTCTTACTCTATCTCTCTTTCTCTCTCTCTTGTGCTCTTCGTTTCGCCGTCCGCTTCATCCACCACCTCCCCGTTTTCCTCCCTCGACACCCCAGAGGCCGCGCCTGCCTCACGTACATCATTATGATTGATCGCTTCACCTTACTTTGTAATTAAAACTAGTTGCCATTGTGCCCAGCTCCCTCTCACTCTCTCCTTTTCTACTCCTTCTCTTCCTCTCTCTCTCTCTTCCTCTAGCCTTTCGTTCTGCCCCAAGCTCTCGGAACGAGCTCGTTCGTTCGTTCGCTCGCTCGCTCGCTCGCTCGCTCGCTCCGGCTCTTGTCCACATTTACATACACAGCGGAGGCAAGAGCAACAGTGGCAGCGAAGCTCATCCACCACCAGCTCAGCGACAACCAGCAAACCAGCAACTGGCGGTCCAACGTTGTCACGAGGAACAGAAGCACGTTCCTGCTACCACCGGCATCGGACTCAAAACCATAGTCAGCTATCGTCCAGGAGTTCTCTGATGCCCCTGCTGCCACTATCTTCACGACGACAACGGCGAAGACGATATCCTCCCACAACCTTTTTTTACTTTTACTTTTGCTTCAACTCTTGATTCTTGGTCCCCTCTCGCTCCTTCGGTCTTTCCTACTATCTATCTACCCCACCAACTCGCGGATTCTCTCTCTCCCTTTTTCCTCTTTTCCTCCTCACCCTTCCCCATCTTCCTTCCTTCTCACGAGCTCGTCCTCGCGTCGGGGCCAAGTCACCACCGCCACAATCCGGTGAGCGCACCCCTTTCTTCTCTTCCCGACGGCCATGCGTCATAGTTATCTATGCTTTTTGCAACGGAGACTGATTTAGAGCCGTCTAAGGACCTCGGGCCCTACGAAAATTAAATAATTGCTAATTTATGGCGCGAATCGAGCGAGCGACTCGTTCTCCCTTCATCTCTGTCCTTTCTATCCTCTTCTCTCCCCTCGTATCTCACCCCCTCGAGTCTTGATATTCTCTCATTCCGATCTCAAAAGCGTTTCCATTTCAAGTAGGGTGAGCATAACCTCGTCTTGCCAACGAACATTCCTGACTACATAGCAGGGATAAATAGAAGATTACTATTTCCTTCTGTTAGGTAAAAAAATAAAAATTTAAAGATTCTCTTTTCTTTCTGTTTGTTCTTTCTCTCGTTTCGTTGGACTCGAAGGAAAATAAGAAGAGAAAAAGGTTGGTGTGAAGGATATAAGGATGGAAGAGGAACGCCGTCACGAGGAATTATCGTGCTTGGAGACATAAAGCATTAAGAAGGATCCATGGGTATCGTCAACTGGCGTAGTATTCCGGACGTACGTTGACGTATCTTTGCGTTCGCGCTCCGTGCTATGCAAATTAATGGTGACGCGCTTTAATTCGGCAATAAATAGGGGTCACCCTTGTGGCGGGCATCGGACCATCGCTCACTCTGCTCCTTTTTGTCCTTGCAACATGGGAAAGCTTTGGATTTATTTGACACGTTTCGAAGATATTTATAGGTCCGGTTCGACCTGACCGTGTACATACAACGTCGGCACGACTTAACGAAACCTCTCTTCTTCCTCCTTCAGCTTCTTCAGACTCACTCTTTCCTTCTTTCTTTCTCTATTCTCGATCCTTTATTCTCTTCATGGGCCATCTCAATTTTCCATCCTCTACTCTCTCTCTCTTTCTCTTGCTTGAACTTTTATGTGAACGTGAAGGGCCATAGCTCTGGAAGTCTGCGGACACGGCTTAAGTGCCTCCGTGTCCTGCGGTAACCCAATTCGATATCTGCGTAGACGGTTCTTGCGACGATACCGTACCAACTATAAACCGGCCTTCTACGTCCAGTCAACTTTGGAAAAAAATAATTTCGATCTCAAGATTATAATCCGTTCTACTTGAAAAATGTAGATTAGGTTCTTTTTAATACTTGTTTGTTTTTTTTTTTCAACATATTTTCGATAGTCTTCTAACGAGAATTGAAAATAATTAAAATCGTTAATAAAGGTACGGTGGTCATATTATTTCTCAGAGTAAAGGAGAGAGAAAGCTCCGCGGAATGGATTTCTTACTTTTTTCTCGTTCGTTCGGCAGTAATCACGCAGAGTCTACTCGTTGCAACCTCTTTATTAGAGGCCGATCATGATCGGGCGGTTCGCTAATCTACGGTAGAAAAAGGAAATAAAAGATGAAATTTATCGCTAAAAAGAAAGAGGGCCGATGGATATAAATCTCAAGTATTATAATGGGATCTGTCTATTATTAAAGAATGAGTGATTTAAGGGAGGGGTGGAGCTCGACTAAGCTACGCCGACGAAGTGGGTGGGTAAGTAAAGGATCGTGAATTTGATCGGCACTCGGCTGGCTCTCTTCTACTCATCTTCCTCGAGAACATTGTAACGATCATTTTGAAAGAGTTTCGCTTCATGCGACTGCATTATCATTATCGCTCATAAACATCCTACAGCATCGAAATAATATGCTCATAGATATGTCCTTTTTTCTAGACTCATCCGTGACGAACGATTAATCACGAGAACTAAGCGTCCTACTTATTTGGTATTTATCACAAACCAATTACTCTTCATGTAAGTACCAACTCGAATCCTCTTCTTTGAATGGAAAGCTCTACGGAAGTTAGATCGTGCTCGTTGTAAGAAGGACCGTTCGAAAACGCCCTAGCCTATAATTCCCGGTTACTCGGGAAGTATCTTATCTGTCTTCGGTAAGGTAGTACCGGAAACTACGTACCCACGCCCGACAGTAATTCCAGAACGTCTTAGGCAGATAGAACGAATCGATCGAATACTCTCATCGATCCTCTGTCCATATCTATTCTAAAACAATCTTTATTCATTTTCATCAAACAGTCCTAATCTACACATTAACAACATACCAAAGAATACTTTACATTATTTTTAGAAATATTAAAAAAACCCTACGAGTTCTTTTTAGGTTTTTGAGAACGACAAACAATAAAACTATTCCTTTACATTATAGTTTATTTTACGAAATGTTTATAGCAATCGATTAATCAAAAAGGGAGTGGCAGATTGTCTTTGTTCAAAAAAGACCCACGCGTTCCTTCGAGATTCTCGAGTTCGATTTTCCAGAGCAGAAGAGCATGACACTCTTCGACTTATCGCACCAAATGTCAAGCGCACTGACTCGAGAAAGACGTACGTGCGTCTGGAAGATGTGAAAGAGAGATGGAAGGAACGAAAAAGGCAGAGAGAGAAAGAGAAAGAGCTAACGTGAAGTCATCCAGATCGGAGTCGAAGGCAGGCAGGGCGATCAGGTCCAGGAATGGTACGTAGTACTTCTCGGTCAGCTCGGCAGTTCGTCCATCCATCGGTCCAACAGTCCGTAGGTCCGGCAGGATATTTACGACTGACCGACTCATTGCCGCGGCGAGTTGAGCGAGCGGTCGCCACAAATCACGCCGAGAAAGCTGGCCTTTCTCTGCTCTGGGAAACGCCTGGCATTTTTCTCTGCCGAGGATAACTTTGACTTATTGGTGACAGCCAGGAAGCGAAAGAAAGATAGAGATGGAGAATGAAAGAGAAAAAGGAGGGTTGAGAATAGAGGGGAAAGAGAACGGTTAGGAGAGGGGAGGATAGAAAAAGAAAAAGAGATAGAGAGAGAAGACAGAAGTCGGACGGAACGAACATTGCGTTGGTTTCTGCCACATAGCTAGGAGTGTAACGGTAAAGAGAAGAGAGAGAGAGAGAGAGAGAGAGAGAGAGAGAAAACTAAGTGCGACGATGCGGAGAAGCGTCGAGAGAAACGATCCCTCGAGGGTGGGAGTGGAGAAGGGATCAGAGAGTAGTAGTACGCGTCTGAATGTCAGCTGCTGCCAATAAATAATGTCATACGCTGACGTACGGCCGGCGAACGGTCGTCCGTCGTAGTAGTCGAAATCAGCCGGTGATTTTTCACGTCTTGCTTACTCCCTGCGAATCTGGATTTTGGATTAAGCCGGCTGGCTGCTGCTTTTGCTGCTAGCTGATTGTTCCTGGCTGCTGTTGTTGGCTGACACCCGATCACCTCGCACGAAAGGAAAACAAAGATTCTTCTTGCTACTTTAGCGACAAAGTTCAGCAAGAGATATATAGTTTACGTTCTCTACGTCGTTCCGTCGAAATGTTACACGATAATCGACGCTTCGCTAGAAGTACTTTACCTCCAAAGTACGAATCTTATATGATATATCGCGACGGGAGCTTAAGGGTATGTGCCTTTCGTATTTAAGGAGTTAATAATTCAACTTGATTTAGTTCGTCGCGATAACGAGCCCAAATTACTTAGAATGAGAAAGGAAAACTTTTCCTAATAAATACACATGATGAATTTTTCTACATAATTTGAATGCAACTAACGATAACAATTATTTTACACATTCGAAAATAATACTTTCTTTTCTTTCTTTGTAATCTAACAAGAAGATCAGGGAACAACGTAACGTATAGCGTGTGACGTGAATAATTACCACTTGGTGTTCCCCTAATTTCTCGATTCCCACGAAGGCGACTTAGTGCCTCCATTAAATTGAAAATCCTCGTCAGCGTTGAGAAGTCTAGTAGGTAGTACCCTTTTCGAGAAGCGTCTCGGCTTCGAGAGATTACGAGAAAGACGTTACGCGCAGGCATCGTTCTAAGAGACATAGAGAAAGAGAAAGATAAAGAGAGAAGAATTAGAAGAGAGTGCAACGGGTGTCTTGGTCGGTTCTGGTCAGAAGGCGATACCAAGAGAATCATTTCGGTCGTCGGGGTTCGGTGGTGGCCGCAGCTCGTTGCTGAATGTCGCTGTCGCATAAATCACAGACGGTATCTTCTGGTGCGGCAGCTCGCTCATCACGCCGGAGTTCTTGTCGTGCCTTAATAACGCGCTTGGCCGTCTACTCACCCTCCTACTTCAGCTTTCTCTCTACCATCCTTTTCTCGTTCCGCTTTCTCGACCTTCTATCTTTCTCCCTCGAAGCGTCCACCCCCCGAGACAACGACTACGACGACGACTACGACGATGGTGAGCACGAGGACGAGAACGTATCCTCGACTACTCCGTGACTCGCTACAAATCCTGATTATATTCTGCAAGTGACGTTGTACTCGTAAGGGTGCGATGGCGCGTTGAAGTCTGCTTTTTGTTTCAAGCTCTTCGTTCTCTTCTCCTTACGCGATTCTCCTTTCGCGTCAACTACTACGTACAACTATAGCAAACGTGGTCGACTACCAAGAGTGTTTCTCATAATCCAGCAACACCTTTCTTTCCATTTCTTTTCTTTTCATTCTCCTTTTCTTCTTCTATTCACATTCTTTTTTTCGTAGTAACTGCTGCTGCTGCTACTGCTGCTGCTGCTATTGCTTCTTTCTCTGATCCACGAAGTACGGTGGCAGGAAGACTACCCTCACGAAACCGGATACCGGAGACTCTCTACCCGTACAGACTGACAGCCTTGACCGCGTAAATCAATTTTCAATTACGGCTCGGTTATACGTACATATATAGGGAGGCACGATGCAGGCACGAGCGCACGGTAAGCCGAGGCAGGTTGATGGTCGGTCGTTTGGTTGGTTGGTTGGTTGGTTGGTTGGTCTGTCGGTCGGTTGGTCGGTCGGTCGGTCGGTCGGTCGGGTAAATGCCCGTACAATCGACCGAGGAAGAAGAAAGTCGACGAACGAGAAAGGGAGTCTACTTCTCTACACGCACAGATCATATATAAACACATATACTTACATATATATATATATACATACCTGCCAGTAGTGAGTAGAAAGAAAGAAAGGAAGGAAGGAAGGAAAGATACAACGGGATGCAGGAGGGTTGCTTCGACGAGAGACGGGCGAGAAGACGAAGATGAGAAGGAGAGAGAGAAAGAGAGTGAGGGAGAGAATACCGACTCGGCTCGGTGGGTACCTACGTATTATTATACTTCGCTGCAGTCATATTTATAAATCAGCGATATAGTACGACGAGCGGAGACGCGGAGGGATGGAATTTATAGCTTCGTTCTCTTTCCTCCACTGCCAGTTTCTAACCCACCCTCTTCGTCACCACCATAACCTCCCCCTTTTGCCCCTTCTTCAAGCTCCCAATGGTACTCATTCTCCAAGCGCAGCCACCCCTTCCGATAACTGAGCTCCCCTTTCCCTTCTACCTTTCATCTATCTGCCTCTCTCTTACTCTTTTACTCTCTTGTTCGCTCACTTACGCGGAGAGCACTCACAGGTCGTCTCGCTTCTACCGACGACCTTTCCCGAGTCAGCCGAATGCGCGGACATACAAACTGCCAAGCTCGTACGTATGAGCTTAGGTCGACATTTTCCCTCCTCTCTTTGGCAATAAATCTGCGAGTCTTTTGAGCCGACGGCATGGGTCCTGTGAGGTGGAAGGGGAAGGAACCAGGGCGGCTCGTTGGCTACGGGAGGTCACCTACCCTCTCTTTCTCTCTGTCTTTCTCTCTCTATCTTATTCCTTACCACCCCCGAGTACTCTTTCTCCGTCTCTGTTCTTCTCTTTCTCTTGCGTCACGGGAATGTATATAATTAGCAGCATTGTGTTTCCTCGGACAGATTTACGGGTCGTATCGCTACCGCGGGTTGCATGCATAAGCGCGTTAAATAAGTATTTATCCGCCCCGTGGGGAATGGCGCTGTAGAGGCAACTGCCTGATGGATTTGCCGCTCGAACGCCCGAAACTACATTAAACGCCTTCCCGTACTAACCATCCCCTCCTTTTCTACCCCCTCACCTAAAACTCTTCTTGGACGACCCAATGTCGTTGAGCGAACCTCCGCGGGAGGGAGCTCGAACAGTTATAAAAGATGAGACGCGAACTTTTACCACCCATCTAGAAACAAAGCCGTATAATTTGTCACAGCGGAGAGATGACTTTGTCTCTACGGTTGAGAGGATGTGTAAGACCAAGAGAGAGAATAATAAGAGAGAAAGAGAAAAAGGTACGATCGATGTTCGCTTATGGAGAGTTCTTTCTTGCTGATGCCCATGTCAAAGGTATCACGGGTGGTTGGAAATTTGGTGACGCTCGGACAGGGTTATTTGTCACTTCGCCGTATCAACACCCTTTTCATTACTTAGCCGTAGAAGAGACGGATGGGAATCTATTTTTCTTCGAGAATTACTCGTCAGTTAGTTAGTACTAGTTAGACATTTTCTATGAGACTTGAATTGCCTGGGATATCTTACAGATGAAAAAGAGAATCAGTCAGTCAGCTAGTTTTTTACATATTCATGAGTTAAAATCGATTGAAAAAGGCTTCATAGAGTGGTCGATTAAGCCCGAAGAAAGCGCATAAAACGATGGCATAACAGCCGGAAGCAACGCGGTTCTATTCGAACTACGGTGACTTGGTAGTGGTTGATGTTGTTGTTGTTGTTGCAGGGAGAGTAGCAAGGCTGCATCCATCGACGACTCGATCAGACCATTTATCAAGTGCGCGAGGACTGAGAGAGTGCCGTTGTCGCGCGCAGCTCGCAGTCAGCGCTTATAACGCGCTCTCGGGCCACACACTGCGCCCGAATAACCGAGAGACGCAACGCGGAAACGGTCTGTCGACGCGACCCACAACACCCACACACATATCCATCCTATACCGCGCACACTCGTTCATATTCTCTCCCTCGACCGCCGGGACTACCGTCGACTTTCAAAGGGTTGACGGATGGTCGCCACGGGACGGAGAGACGACGAGTCCGAATCCATCATATTTTCCGCGTCCGTACTCTATACCTGACCGCATTTACCAACACATCCTCCTTTAGCTTTCTCGCGAACCTAACATACACCTCTCTTCTACCTACCACGATTTTTATTCGTAAAACTTGATAATGCTGGAAAAATGCGAAAAGAAGTCTGAACGGACCCTACCTGTCCACTCTCGGTGACCGTCCATTAACTTTGCTTTCGCGGTTTCTCCCTTCTTTCTCTCTCCTTTAATTCTTTGCTTCGAAGCACCACCAGAGACCAAACTTTCCGTGTTAGACACGTCGACGTGTTCTTGTCTCGTTAAATGTTTCTACATTTCAGAGTTCGAGTTCCAACGCGGTCTTATAGTCTCTTGAATAAACTCTTAAACGTCTGGAATAACGCTTACATTCGCAATAGTAAAGTCTAATGAAAAGAAAAAGAAAGAACAAGGAAAAACAAGATGAAGGTAAAATCCTTTCCAATTACGTGAAATGCTCGCGTACGTAGGCTGGATGGGAGATTGAACCGTCGTTAAGACGCAAGCTCTCTTTCCATAGGATCGTCGTGTTACGTCGTCGGTGAGATGATTTTTCCGAATTGGAAACCTTCCAAAATAGGTAAAGCATATGTGTGTGTGTAAGAGAGCAGTATACCCTTCGGTATATCTACCAGTTATTTTAAGCTCTCTCGGGGAATACGCGTTTACCAAGATTCTCTTACGACTTGGCAGGAGTACATCTCGTTCGTCATACCGTATCGATTTAGTCCCTCGATCGAGTCACGAATTAAAAGGTAAGATCAGACTTTCTCTGAGAAAGCACACGTTCAAAGAATCTCTAAATCGATCCAAAGAGGGCGAAGAGGGTTTGAGCACGTCCGCCATCTTTTCCGAATGTATACGATGTTAGCTTGATTCCAGATCGATCTCATAATTTCGATTGCAAAGATACGTGAATATGGCAAGGGTGTAGAAGAGGAAATATATATATAGATGCATATATAAACTGAGAGAGAAGATAGAGAAGACACATCGTAGGATAACGACGACTATCGAGGAGAACGCGGTGTATTTCCATCCCTACATCGGCTGGCTGCTCGGGCTTCCATCGGTTTGTCTCATTTCCGGGATCCAATCTCTCGGCTCGGTGGTGGGCCAACCTGCAGTTCCCATCACCTACATCCACCTATCCCACCCGGTCGTATAGCCACCCTCTTTGCTTCGACCGGAGGCTGCCAGCACGCCACCACCCAACGACGTTTTAGAACAGCTCTCTCTTCCTCTCTGTCTATCTACCTTTATCTCTATTTCTATCTCTATCTCCCTCTTACTCTTCTTCTCCATTTCACCCTTCTTCCATAGGTATTCTGTATAGCGAGACGTTCCAACGACTATCCGTGCCTAACGCGCATCCCTGTTCTGTGTCGAATATTATCCTATACGTATGCAAGTATCTTTGTGTTGGTAGAAGCGAAGAACCCTACAAGGAACGGCTTAAATGAGAAAGAGAGAGAGAGAGAGAGAGAGGTATGCATACACGCGTAGGTGGATGAGCGTGGTGAAGAGAGTTAACTTTATCTCGTGGCGCCCAACAAGAGGACTCTCGCGTTTCAGGACGAGCGCCAAGTGTATCGCTCTGAGTTTATGCGAGCCGAACTGCAACGGCAGGTCGACTCTATATTCTCTCTCTATTTCTCTCCCCCTCTCTCTCTCTCTCTCTCTCTTTGCTGCAAAGGACGAATGAACGAACGAACGAACGAACGAAGAAGAAGGAGAAGAAGGGTGGAGAGTCGAGTCGATCCAAGTCGAGTTGGAGTCGAGTCTCCAGTCACGATTCTCTCTCTCTCTCTTTCCCCCTTCTTGCCCCTCCGAGTGAAGTCATAGCTATAGCGCGTGCTACTGCGAGGGAAACTTTGTCCATTTCCATCCCGTGGGATCCGTCCACCGACGCTATCTCCAACGAAGCTCCGGAGAATTTTGCCCGCGATCGTGACGAAGACAACGACGTCGAAGGATAATTCCATCCCTTAAAGAAGCCTCATGCACCCGGCGATCTTTCCTTCCCACCTCCGCCCTCTCTCCTAGCATTCTCCTAAGAAACTCCTTGAGATAATGAACGTGCCGCCGAATAGACGATAAAAGAAAGGATAGAGATGGTGCGCGAGACTATGAACAGGGCGAAAAGATCTTTCTCTCTACAACGAAAGAAAGAGATAGAAGCTTATTTTATTTTAGCAGAGATATAGGACTAGAAATATGCGACTCTGGGTTTAACGCGAGTATGAGTATTTTTTCATTATTTCTTTTGATCCTTGAACGGTTCATATCTTATCACTCTATAATCCGTATAAACAATAAAACAGTGAAACATTGAAGGCCTGTTTTTACTTCATCATAGCTTGATTTTGATATGTGCTTTTGTTATTGGTAATCCCATTTTCACTGCACACAAACATTACTGTCACCGAATGACACTCCATGCGCGAAAGGATGACACATGACTGATGGAAAAGGAAACTCGAGCGTATAGGCGAGAAAAAAAAATTCCCGGCATAGAGCATTTACGGGCGCAGGTGTAGATAGGAGGTAGAGGATAGATAGCATCGAAAAAGCATTGGCGTAATTTTCTGGCGTTACTCTCTCGAAATTCTCGTCATCGCGTGCGTCAGGTTCGCTCGTGGATTCAATGGACCGGGGTGGTTAGCTTGGTTTAAAATCGATGAATTACGAGACAACGCATTAGTGCAGTCCGCACGATACTAATCAGCGAAATTTCCGTGCGATAAATAAACGAATGGGAACGCGTAACCAGATACGCTCGAGTGCCGATGTCGATGCAGATGGAAATGTGCTGGACTCTCGTAAATCGGTTGATTTTTTTTGTTCGTCTGTGCACATGTAAAAGCATAGGAAAAGCGTGTTTCCGCCTTGCGGAGACATGTACAGTGCACGTGCATAACATTGCCGAACGGGATAAATACGTCAATTATTTTTTCCAAATGGTATTTCTATTTTTCATTGTATTTTCACCATAGGATAGTGGTATAGGAGATCTCGTCATAGGGAATCCGTAATAATAATCGTCGCTTGAAACGTATTATCGAGTGACGTGTGTCTCGTGGCTTCGGCTTTATGTTCCTATATGGCCAATAAAATATGTTGTTTCGCTACTGGTGAACTGCAATGCGGATAGATTATAAGAGAAATTGGCCGCTTCCTCGTTCGAATTGTTTCGCGTTATGCATAACCTTTCAGAGTTAACGTCGATTGGGATTTCAACGCACATATATGTTCAATGAGTTCTACGATGTCGAGCTAGGATCGTTTCATCGACCGATTCGTTAAATCCTTTCTCTAAGAATATCGATAAAGGAGAACGACCTGGAAATGTTATAAATTAAGGATTCATCGTGGGTGGAAGAAGACGAGTGGATAGAAATTTTGCGAAAATACGTGGGAAGAAAATTATTATTGGATAAGAGGGAGAGAAGAAAGATAATGGGATGGATAGAATGAAGGAAGGTGAGAAGAAGAAAGAGAGAGAAGAAGATTGAAAGAAAAGAAGAAAGAGAAGAGTCACATAACTGGCACGCCGAATGTAACGAGGCAGTGGTCTTATCTCTTTGCTATTATCTCCGGCGCAACTCGTTTCCATCGTCCTGTTACAGGGCAGGATCGTTCCCTGATTCTCTTCTATAGTCGGTACTACACAAAAGTATTATGCATTATATTGTAGCCGCAATATCTGCTCGTAGATGGACGGGTGCATATAACAATACCCGCTTGGAATAAGTCCTGTCATCCTTACGTGGCTAAAAGCGTTCGTACGTGACCGGGATCGTTCTCTGATCGCTGGACGATCGATTGCTGACGACGACGACGACGACGACTTTGGTCGCACGACTTGTCCGTCTTTCCGCATCCGCTTCATCTCAACTACTAAATAAGACACCATCTTTATCTTGTTTATCGACGATACGTCGTTAATAGGTGTTTATTCACTTTTATATTTTTCCTCTTTCCTATTATGTTTTTTTTCTTTTTAACCAATGTCGTAAATATCGATCGATTTTGTCTCATCAAGTTCAATTTCTATTAAATGAGTTGAAATGAATGACGTATCTTAAGATTAATCATTTTTTACAGATCAAATATAGACGTCAGGATAAACGTCTTGGATATTCTTGGATCTCCAGTTGATTGTTGTCTTTTGAGAAAAGAAAACTCATTTGTCAGAGAACTCATGTCGAAACGAGACGGATTTATCTGACCAGTCTTTTCGATTGTTCTCCGAAATGAAACGTATTGATTACCGTCACTCAATGAGCAGCGGGTTCCTTCCTATCTGCAGACGCATCTGCTTCACTTAGTTCCTTTCTTCGCCCGATGATGTGGATGACTCGTCTTTTGCGCGTGGAAAAAGGGTAAAAAAGTAGAGAGAGAGAGAGAGAGAGAGAGAAAGGATACCGCGTGTTGGTGCCGAACGGCAAGATCGTTCTTGATGTCGCCGCGATGACCTGAAATATCAAAAAGGAACGATCGTTCGCCGATGATCCTGAATACCTGCGATGACAATGAACCATCGGTGAACCGATTCGATCGGTCCTTCTTTAAAGCAAAAGCTGCCATGAAAAATTAACTTCGACGGAGTTTAATAATGCCATGCTGTTACCAACAAATCATAACTGTATCTGTATACACCAGCTGATGTATTCATTGGAATCATCAACCCATCTAATCTCTCAATAATCATTTCCGCGTTTCATTTCTGTTTGAAATAAGTTGGAATGGTTTTTAGTTAGTAAAAAAATTGCTAGAGATCATGAGTTTATGTGTGAATGAATATAAGTGAGCTAAAGAAATCTTGAGATCTAAAAGAACAAGCGTGGTAATCGTATAAATGGATTTTTTTGATGAAACATTTACTTTTTCCAAGTGTAATAATTATTCTTTCATAAAAACTTCTTACTGATTTACTTATGATTGACTTTTGTTTAATACGCATTCAAGATCTAATAAGTAATTATTAATTATCGCTTTGGATTCACCAATATCAGGAATATTGACGTGCGAATAACGATTTTGATTAGCGGCCGGAAATCGACACGAACCTACAATTTCCGGCCGATTGAAACTTATCAAGGTCAACGCATCGTTTCCAAATGTGTTAATCGACATGCCAATTATGTTGTAATTATCCTTTCGATTCGACTGACATCCGTGACACAAATAAACGTCACGTATATTCAGTTTCGGTCGATATATAAAAGTACATATATACTCTTCATTTCATTTATTCGTTCCTCTTCATTATCTCATACTGGTTCTATTATTTTTTCTAATTTTTGAAATGAAAACTTTTTTAGAGTCAAAGCAATTTTTCATTTTTAAGATTTTGCAATATAGAACTCAGACGTGGAATATATAAGTGTGGGAAATTGTATGGAGGAGCGTAGATCGACAATCGAAGTAATTGGAAAAATTACGGTCGAGTCTGTGACGGTAACGATTCGTAGGTCTATCGTACTGTCCACCGTGAGACCAGGCTGAGGGATTGCTTCGACAGAGCGATTACGGTGGTCGACGTGTTCGAATGGAAAAAAGTACGAGAGAGAAAGAGAGAGACAAAGAGAGAGAGAGAGAGAGAGAGAAATAAAATGGAGAAAAAAAAACGTCAGCCGATACCAAACAACAAGCTGGTCTCCTCTATGCGGAAAGAGAGAGACAAAGAGAGTGAACGAGGGTGAGTAGAGGTGACAAGAGGGGCGAGTTTTTCCGGGGTGAACTAATAGACTCCCATTCGGCCGCTGAACTCCGCGTATACCCACTCTCTTCCTCTCTTTCTCTTTCTCTGTTTCTCCACCTCTTTCTCTTTCGCTCACTTTCCCCCTTTTTGCTTGCTCTCCCTTTCCCTGCCTTTCTCGCTCTCGCGCTCAAATAAAAGTTTGCCATGACCCAGCGGCACCACGACACCTGTTGAACCCACTGGCCAGAGCTGGTTTTTCACCCTCGAACAAAAAAAAAAAAAATAAAAGAGAAAAAACAGGAAAAAAGCAAAAATCGGCAATTAGCGTATGAAACCTGTCCATCAAGTACCGAACGAGATAGATTTACGATGTTGGAAAGAGATATATATATATATACATATAGAGAGAGAGAGAGAGAGAGAGGAAGAAAAAAAAATAGAAAAAGAATCAGAATGTAGAAAAGAGACGAAACCGGTGAGAGAGAGAGAGAGAGAGAGAGAGAGAGAGAGAGGGAGAGAGAGAGAGAAGCATGAGAACGAAAAACGTTCGCTGCCCGGATTCGATCGCTCTTTTATGACGACGCGCGTGGTCCCATAAGTCAACAAATATCTGACTCGGCTACGAAGTAGACCGCCCGTGTAAATTTCTTTTCCGATACTCGTACTGGCGTCGATTTCGATGAAACATAGATGAAATATTACCTTGCTCATTTATATATGTTTTTTCTCTTATATGTTTAGATTAATATCACACTGAACACTGAAAAAGGAAATGATTGAAATACCATACACACAAGTAGTTAAAATTTTATTAACGTATATCTAATGTACATTTGTTTCGTTTGAACATTATTCCTAGAGTAGAAATATAGAGTATTTCTATTTAGGAATGTTATCTTTAATTTAACATCTGCCAAGATTCTAGACGAGCTCTAGAAATCCAGGAAAAGTAACAATTAATCTTACGTCTAAACTGTAACCAAAGGATTGTAGACGCAATGGACACATTGCACAACCAAACGTAGAACGTTCGCACAATCCATGATTCTAAAGTCTCGCGCGTCTTCATAAATCTTGGTGGTGTTTCCCATTCTGAACGTTTGCCAAGCTTGCGCGAGTACTGCTAATTGCGGAACAATTAACGGCCACGACAGGTCGAAGCCTATTTCCTAAGCCACCGATAAAATACCTTTATTTTGCAACGTCCCATTTGGAACGTCGTCGTTTGGCGCAGACGCGTTTGCTAAAGCACATACTCTATGTCTCAAGTGTTGCGTATATACGTAGATACGTATGTAGATATGTAAATGTGTAGATACACGATAGTGGTATTCGCTAACGAGAGGTGCTTTTAACTAGGAAAATCCATCGGACCTTTCCGTGATTCGAAGTGACACGAAGTGAAGGCCCGGGCACATCGTTTACTGGTTTATTTGCCAAACGCAGCGCCTAGAAGAGAAGCGGCCACAGACAAGCGGGCCTATCTGCATAAAGGGACGTTCCAGGCTCATTATCCATTCGGTTGATCGTTGTAGAAGGGGTTAGTGGGTGGAAAGAGAGCATGAGATAGAGATAGAACGAAGGGTGATCGACGGTTGACAGGCTAGCCAGCTAGCGATGGACGTCGGACGACGAGGCAAAGGGTTGACGGATGGCCCTCAGTGACCGAACGAGCTTTATAGCCACTGCAGGAAATGCGTCACGAGCCTTGTCAGGTGCACGTCGATCTACTTCGATATACATGCTCGATGCCCAACCCTTATCCGTTTATATTACCTTTGTTTGCCTTCTACCGTTTAATCGTTTAGATGGAATAGAAAAATCTATTTCTTGGCTCGTCAAGTAACATGTTTCACGTAAAACATCGTCATCGAATGAACTCGCGATCGATTTTCTCCGAGTACCGGATTTGTTTCCCTTTTTCTTCTTTTTCTTCTTTTTCTCACAATCAGTAGCGATATACCGAAAAGACGTAACAGAAGCAATCGTCTTAGGTTTGCCGTCAGGACGGCGATTCGCCAAGAAGTCGAGGTCGAAATGGAAATTTACGAGGCAGATTCCAGGATAAATGCAGCGCCGAATAGCTTTTAGGGCAATGGGTCGTGCGTTCTTTCCAAGGGAAGCACGCTCGTGCCCGCATTTTACGATTAACGTAGACTACTTCTTTCAGTTCCTTCGATACTATCGTGCTTCTATTATCGTGGAAACGTCAAAGACGAAACTATATACCACTTTCCTTAAGATTTATATCTACATGTATATATTGGGAGGGTTGTTATTTTTTATTAATCAATCGAAAAATACAGAAATTACATTTAATTATTATAAGTAAAGTATATTAATTAATTTATTTATTTATTCAAATAAAAATACTTACCTTTTTATTTCTGTACACTGAAAGAAGAAGAAGAAAACTATAAAAAGAAAAAAAAAAAAGAAGAGAAAAAGAAGGAGACAGAAATAGAAGATCCACTCGGCATTCCAGCGAGAAACGTCCTTATAAAGTCCGGGTAGGTTTCACGCTAAGAACTCCGTTGTTCATTCGTTGTAGGTGTTTACGTGCGTGTGGGAAGGAAGGATCCATCCAGCCCGTTAGAGAAAACGTGTGCGCGAGCGCTTGCGACCCTTCTTGCTTTTCCAAAGCTCTTCGTCTCGTTCGCGAGAGAGTACGACACGTCCACGATTCGGAGAGTAGGGAAAAGGAGGATGGAAGAAGAAAGACTGAGATAGAAATAGAGAGCAAAAGGGGTTGGAGGCTGCGGGGCGGTATGTTTATTGCTCGAAGCTATCTCTTCGGGCGAGGGTGGTTGCCGCGTCACACAGGGTCATTTTCATAATTCGGCCGTTCGTATTCTCCGCGGTCGCGCGGCCCGAATCGAACAACAGAGCTCTCTATCTCTCTCTTTCCTCCTCTCTCTTTCCTCCTCTCTCTTTTTTCCCTCTTTTCGTCTCCCACCTGATTTTCCTACCTTCCTTTGTCGTTTCCGTGTCGATAAGACAGCATTCTCTTTTTCTTCTTTTGCCTTTTTCCTAGCTAACCCCCACCACCACCATCACCATCACCTGATATATACTTATCTTCGCGTATCGTGAAGAGACAAAGAAGAAGGAGAAAGGGAATAATAAGAAAGAAGGGACTTGAGACCAGCATGGCCGTCAAGCGTCCTCTCTCTCTTGATCTATCGTTCTCCGCACACATCGCATTGAATCGATGCCGGCCAATCAACCGGCTCAATTCCTTTCTTCGTGTGTCGTCCCTGATCATCCTCTCTTCCTTCCCTACACTCTTTCTCTTCGTTCCTTTGCGGCACGGCCTCTTTCGAATTCCCACGTGGTTCTGAGCCAGGTAACTCCACTCGCAATGATCTTTCCCTCGACGAATCGCTTTCCTTGTTGGGTCCGATTGGTGAACGCTACCGATCAATGGCTACCATTCCTTGCAAGTATCCACTCAATTTTTAAAATAATAATTCTCTATTTACTTAAATATTTAGATATTGTATTAAACACAATACATCTTTTCAATGATTGATATGTTATCATTGGATAACATTTACAGATCTTACCAAAAAATTGTATGCTGATTAATGATGGACTCTGAAAAAGTATAGCTGAAAAAAATTTCCTGAAAAGTTCATAATGTTTAACAGAAAAGTTAATGTATATTATATATAGAAATATAAACTATATGTTTATAAATCGGTATGAATCCAATATATGTGTGTATGTGTGTGTGAAAGGCAAGGGAATGAAATTTAAAGAAAAGAAAACAAATAAAAGAGACTACCGATCCTCGTAGTTTATCGTCAGGACGATAAACCAAGCCGTCACGGTAATTTCGATTTTTATCATACGAAGAAGAAGAGAGAGAGAGAGAGAAACGCTGGCAGTATGCATTTCGCGCTGAGATTATCCCCTTTGCTTCGTCCCGTATGACGTACCGGCAGCATTTAGCAGGTGCGACGTGAGATACGACGTTGTCGTAAGTAAGAAGCGAGTTTCTCTCTTTTTTTGTCCGTCTCTTTCTCTCTTGTGTATAACAGACTATAACCGGCCGTCCTTCGTTTGCGAGGACGACGAGAAGAGCAGCAACGACGACAACGGTGTCGAGAAGTACGAAGTTTCATTTTGCAGGGTGCGTTAGTTTGAACTTCCTTACGAAGTGAAGAGTTAGAAGAAGAAAGAGAAAGAAAGAAAGGGAAATCTTTGATGGTGTATTAACCCTAATGGCTCGCGAGGATATAAAGCACATCCCGCGCATACACTAACTCGTTATTATTGCCGCATAAATAACGTGATAATCCTGCCGTGCCGATAGAACGACGAGGATTCGGGGTGGCATTTCTCCACGGAAGCTGACGCCTACTGATACTTTTGTTTCCTCTCTCATCTCCACTTACGATGCTACCTACCCCTCTTCAACTTCTTCTCCCTTATCGAATATCGTTCGCGTACAACGAAGGATCTCATGGGATTAACGTCGGACGTATCGAAGTTGGACGTTTCGACGAGTCTGACAAGAACGTTTATCTTATCTGAAATCGTTCGGTAAATTCTGAGAGTCCGATTGCTATTGAATTTATTACTCTACATTGTAAAGAAAGAGAAAGGAAGATGAAAGAATCGTGTTACATGTTTTTAAAAGGAATCTAATAACATATAACTATACACTCCTGTTAAAAATATTAAACTACAAAAAAGGATCGAATTCAAATAACGAAGAAAATAAACATTTTTCCAAGCTAATTGATTTTTGCAACAGGATCATATACTGTGTAAAGAGGTAGCATGAAAAATCGTATCGTTTCCTGAATAATTATATTCTCCTGGTAAATATTTTAATTAGTATACTTATCGAGAATTTTTCCTACAAATTGAGTTTAGGTAACAGGATAACATTATATGCTAAGAGGTGGCATGATAAATTTATATTTGGAACATGACAAAGTTTTTTCTGCAAATCAAGATTTTTTTAATAGGATCACATGATGCACAAAGTTAAATTTATTTTATCTAAAGAGTAAATATATAGTACATACAAATATAGTATACTTACCGAACTTAAATACGTTCACATCAGATTTAATGACCGATAATAAATCGACCTCATCTTTTCACTTTTTTAATCTTATATATCCTTTTGGTAGAAATGTAATGCAAAAGAAAACTCACAAATGCTTCACTATTATCACGAACGAGACGTTATAACGTTGCCAGAATTCGCGCTCCCTCGCGGGGGTGAGTTTCTAGAAATGGTATGGGGTCGTGAAGAAAGATAGAGGGTTAAAAGAGAGGAAACGGTAACGGAGAAACAGGTGAGGAGGGGATACGGAGGGATGCCAGAGGACTTGCCAGAGGCCCAACCTTAGCTGGCAGGGCGTGCGTCAATAAGCGTCCATCAGCCGTAATGGCAGTGAGCGCCACCTCGGATGCATTTAGATGGCTGTTTAGCCCCGGTTGTCTCGGTGTGGCCTGAAACCTCTCTCTCTCTCTCTATCTCTCTCTCTCTCTCTCTTCTCTGTCTGACTCGTTCTTCCTCTCTCTCCGAATGTATCCTCTCTTTCTATCTATCTCTCTTGTTCGTTTACCAGTTCTCTTCTCCCCTTTCTACCACCACCTTAACGGCAGCCAAGACTCCTTCTCTTGTTCTACGTTTCTCGACCGTACGAACGACGGAAGGCAGAAACCGACGTGTCTAGTTCGTTCCTCTCAAAGTTCCCGTCTTTTCAGGAAAACGATCCCACGAGAACTATGTTTTCAATTAATTTTTATGATATATCAAAATGCATAAATTATTCTACTATATGTTCACAATCATTTCATAATGCATGTTACTTGTTTCACAAAAATATTGAACAAAGTTGCAAATTGATTACAAGTGTTTAAAAATGATTAAAGTGTATTTACAATTACGTTTTAACAGAGATCACCAAATAGAAAGTATTTACGTAATGGTCAATAGGATACGAAGGGTTTTCACAAAGTCCCTTTTTTTCTCTCGTTCGTATATCAAGAGGGGTATCATATCGTCGAGTACAATAGAACAACGAGCGTAACCACTAAATCGTCTTTAGGCATCCCTCTACCCTTTTACAAATACATATATACAGAGGAGTGTGCAATGAACAGTTGTAAAGTAGATATCGCGGAGCTTGGAAAAAGTATAGCAAGAGCGATGATTCGCTTTGCGATCACCGTTTGTGTGAAAGATCGCGAAAGCACGCGTTTGTGCACATTTACAAAGACACCCCTATACTTTATACATAGTTGTTCGTGTAGGATTGTAGGTGTATATGCGTTTTCGCTTGGCAGTATATGCAAAAAAGCTCGTCGGGGCTCGAGGATCGCCACAGAGAGAGCTCGAGCACGAGGATTAAGGACATTATTAACGGGCGTACCCAAGGACCGACATACTTACGTCCGCCCGGAATGCCTCGCGATAAATACAACGGCAGTGGTGCAGACTGGACCCGAAAGAGATAGAAAGAGGGTTGAGGAAGGGAGAGATGGTTTAAATAAAATCAGCATTTTATGTTACTAGAGCTTCGTTCTTCGATCGAGGGCGGAGCACGCAGTTGTACACGCACCAGTTAGAGGACTCCTCGATGCTAATGATCCTTTCACCTGATCATACTTCTTTATATATTTATTTTTTTCGAAAAAATTCATAAGAATTCATTAGATACAAAGTGTATTGTTTTCCAACGAATGAAAACAATTATAAATCAAGTCTATCTTCGATTCGATAAGAAAGAGAGAGAGAGAGAGGGGGGGGGGGACAGGAAGGATAAATGCTTAAGCGATGAAAAGAAAAAAACAGCTACAAGAGATGAAGAAAAAGAAGAAGAGACTTTCTTACTCTTTTCTTTCCTTTTCTTGCGCTTCTCCATTCGATGGGAGAAAGAGTAAGGAAGATGAAGATACACATATATAGAGAAAGAGAGAGTAAGAGAGTAGAGGCAAAGGAGATAAGGTCCAAGCTAATGAATGCTGACGCGTTGCACCGATCCTCCAGCGCTTCGTGCAGTCACCAAAAAGAAGTTTCTCTGGCTCGTCCGTCGACTTAGTGTATGTGCGTTGTGTAAAATGTGAGTGTGATTGCGCGTGCGCGCACGCCTGTATATATTCCGAGGAGTTAGGTTGGTGTAACTCGAGGTAAATGTGGGTCGTAATGTATGCCGTTGACGGGGCCGCCCTGCTCGACGCCCTCGTCGACACTAAACAACCTGATGGACCGCGATATCCTGCCACCGACGCGTCATCAGGACGGATCTACTCTCGACTCTCTCGACTAGCCTAATGGACGAAAATTGCCCTCCTAGGAACCTGTCCTTGCCTTGATAAATTTAGCACGGATCCTTCCATTCTAAACGCTCTTTTGTATGTATTGTCCACTAAGAAATCGTGTCGATCGTTTCTCGCTAATTTGCCCTCTTCTTGCTCCCAAAGGAAGACGACCAAAGGAACGATCCAATGGATATAACGAACGACTCTGGGTACTTACTTACGGCTAACCTATAGTCCTCGATTCTCAATAGCGATTTGGATGATTGTAGAGAGGTAGTTGGTACTTGCTACTTGGTGTATTTTACTGCGACGAACGTAAGCACTTTCTTTAGTCATAGCTGGATGTATTGATATATAGTCTCGTTAATATGTATCGATAACGGACGATCATCTCGATTCTCGAGTATTCTATTGCTTTAGAGCAACGATTCTCGGTGTAGCAATAAGAGAAAGTAGCTATGTTGGTATTGTCGCAAGACGGCTGCGAAAATGTTTCTTCTACTACTGCGATATCGATATCACGAAAATATGTATAGGGAGGCTGTTGTAGTTAGAAGAGCAGAGGGTGTAGGAAATATTAGACAAGAGAGAAGAGGTCCGCGACCAGGAAGGTATCGTACGGGCAGTGGTGTGTCGGGCCTGGATACAACAAAGTTGCGGCTCTGCCGATGATTTAGTCCCAGCCTTAATGGAGCTATAAATACTAGCTTTTCGATAACGGAGGATGAGGATAACAGCCTCCTCTTGCAGGAAACTGCTTCTACGGGATCGTGCTTCTGGATTTTGTGTCGCGGTTACTTGCCAGACATTTAAATCCATCATCGATGTGCTACCAGCCAGTGGGTGATCGATAGTTGTAATACGTCTTCGCGTTTATAATTAACCGATTGCTGTTACTCGGAAAACTGTCCCTCGTATCCTTCAGGACGATTGAATCGAATAAAGGAATACATTAATCATTTGCTAAGGATATCGAGTCAGTGTTTCCAGTCAAAAGGAAAATGTATCGTTAAGTACGAACTCGATGTTCGGGAAGTCGAAGTAGATTCTTCATCGGGCAAAACATTTTCTAGTTATCTTAAAGCTCGTAAATATCGCTCATAGAATATTGCCGGGTCATAGATCTCCACCGGGCATCTTTCTCCTTCTCTCTCTTTTTCTTTCATGACGATGCTATGCATTCGAACCTTTATCGAATAAACGAGCTGCATAATCACCGGTCCCTCGATTTTTACCATCCTCGTCGATCTCGACTACGTCATTCGTATTTCTTTTACAATGCCCCCGCAAAATGTATTTTATCACCTACGTATTTTACAAATAAACATTTCATTTCTCTAATTATCGAATACTCTCGTTATTCGCGATATCTACAGAATAATCAATGATACATAATATCCAATTATCGATCAGTCAGAAGAAAAAGAAAGAAAAAATATAAAGGAAGGACGGTTAATACATCCGCGTGGAAAGATTTTATTGGATAACTCGTTTTGAGTCGATGAAAAAAAAGAAAAAAAAAAGAAGAATTCAGTGATTATTGTGAACGAAGTTGCACCTCGATTCCTCGAGGAGGGAATGGAAAAGTTGTAGGAAAGGTCGGAAGCTAATGTTTGTCATTCGTATCGCTTTTGACGTCGTAGTAGAAACGGACTTATGCTCTCGCGGTACCGCGAAGGCACTCTCAGCCTATCGGACCCTATTTAAATACACGTCAGACACGGTGAGTTATAGGACGAGCCACGTGATTTGTGACGAACTCGCTCCGCCATTAATTACCAAGCAGCATCTTTCCTCGCCTTTGCTCTCATCCTGCAAACTTGCACGAGCACGCAGATGTTTGTGTGTATGCTCTTCTGCACGAACTAACCGACGATGAAAAGAGCAACAAAGAGAGAGAGAGAGAGAGAGAGAGAGAGAGAGAAAGAGAAAGAGAGAAAATCTCGCGCTTCGTGTACTCGACATCTCAGTACACTCGGCTCCTTCTTTAGCTTTTTAATCTCTCCATTAATTACTCCTCTCTTTCTTTTTCTTACTTCCACGAACCCGCCCCCCCCCCAACACCTATCACTTTCATCTTTTTAACCAACAATTTGGAAATCGGTCTTTATAATACTGAGTTGCAGGTGATGCATCATTATTGCAGTTTGACTGAAAAAATAAAACTATTTTTAACGGATTTGTAATTTAAAAGATAGTATATATACCAAAAATCTTCTCCAATTTCAAGTGCAGTATCCTTGCATCTGTCATTTCTGGTGTATGCGCTTCTCCAATCAAGCGAATCGTTCAAGCTGCTCTTTCCTATAAAAATGATATCCGATGAAGATATTGGATGGATAAGTATAGTCAAATAGGTTTACAAATTGAAAAAATGATAAACTTAACTCAGGAAGAAGAGAAACGTGTTCGTAATTCTTATTTGGTTAGTCAATAAAATGTACAATCAAGTAAATGCAAGTTATTCGTGATTTTGTGAAAAAATAAAAAAGCGAAGCAATCGAGACCGAAGATGTCCTTGATTGCGAGCTAAGGACCACCGAGACACTTCATATTTTAAGTCCGTGCAATGTTCCCGTGGTGTTTACCGAGAAGATTCAACCAAGCCAAGACGGAGATAGCGTGTATCGATGTAGAATATATTTCGTGGGTTAGATACCACTATGGTATTAGTGTTTATTGCTACCGGTATCCTCTAAAACCTGTTCAGCCCTTTTGCCTCGTAGGTCGAGCGTTAACTATCGTCCAAGACAGGGTCTCCCAACGTTTTTTCCAATCTAACTTAACCACCTTCAGGAAAACTAATCTGAGAAGATCGCGAAAATCTTTCTTTACCTTACCGATTGCCACGTGTTACGTTTAATGAATATCCAACTAACAACACGATTCATTACTAACATATACGAACATATACCTACGTGAAATTTAATTAAAAACTTTACATGGATATATATATCTATATATATAAATATTATAACGATCACTCGCGCAGTTTTAAGAATTTATTATGAAAGGTATTGAAATTTACTACAGAAATGCCCTCACAGAAGTACTTAGAAATCTTTTATAAATACTTGCCGAGATGAGAAAGGTTGAGAAGCACTGTACCAAAGGAAGGAGATAACGTGGATCCTAAACGATGGCAATGGCTTTCAAAGCGATCGATTAAAACGAAGTGTTTACGATGCAAGATACTTTCGCTCGCATACGCTTTAAAAACGAACAGACTCTCTTCTACTCTGACTGAATAAAAATTGACGCTACACCCTGATATCGGGTATGATCGCGCCGAAAACAGAAGGAAACGTTCTTGTAATAATCTGACGTTCTTTACGTAGCGACGTTTTACATTTGATTACTCGAGGATAGGTAAGATACACTTTTTAACGTTTCAAAATAACGCAAAATATGTAGAAGTAAGAAAAGTTAGATTGCAACGTTTTAAAATGAATTGAAAAGATGCGTTAGTGTCGCCAGTCGTGAATAATATCACGATAAGAGGATACAGGAAACTATAAGTAAGGGCAGAAATCGAACTCGACGAGTTTTTACCTCCAACCACCCTACCAACATCCTCCTTTTAACCTTCCCTTCCTGTTCATCCTGTTAAACAGTAGAGATAGCGATTCTTGCCGTGACTCGTAGCTTCTTGTCGCTAGTGTGTGCTATTGTAACAGTTGGACCATACATAATACGGCCGTAGTAGCATTGTGATAAATCGGCTAGGCACGAAAGTGATTGTAATAGAAGTTACAGGAAACAGCTGTTACAATGCATGTCGTTAGGTAGTACCTCCGACTCTTACGATCCCCGAACAAGGTAAAGTAGTTTGTTATTCCTCGGTAGGTACGAAGTCAGGAACGTGTAATAAACAACGGCGATAATTGTGATAAAATCTACTTTATGGCGTGCATTAAGAGTATGCGGCTAAATGTAAAGATTACGACTTATGAACGCTATCTCGCGTCTGCCCGCGACATAAATTTCTATGAAACGCATCGAACGGCGTAGGAGCTCAATCCCTCCTACCGTCGTACGCATTACCAATTCGATATAATAATAATTGCACTACAAGAGTTTGACAAATCTTCTATCAATTTCTCCAAGAGTATGTTATTCGTTATACGATTGTTACTATAATCTCAGACATTCATTTTCTTCTCTCTAATTTCGCTCTGTTCAATAAACAAATTGAGATTAAATAGCATTGATCGTAACTCTTGGCGTTGAATTAAAAAGAAAAATAGGAAAAATTGTTCAAATTCGATAAGATCAGTTCGGAATCTATTCGTTTGTTTCGAAGATTCAAAGTACTAAGTCATTCCATAGGCTCCTCGAGGATGGGTTCGCAAGTTCGTGTTTTTGGACTCGGCAAACGATAACCTCCGTGCCGGACAATAGAGAATAAGTCGAGAGTGCCGATCCTCGTAGGCGGGCAGGAGACCAGATAACGCGGTCCCGCCCGACACACATCCATCCTTAGGCCTCTGTAATTATCATCCAACGTCCTACGGAGTGAAACAGAGAAAGAAGGTAGAGAAGTGCTTAATACACATACGTATATGCATAGGTACGTAAGTTCTGGGGTGTCTAGATACTAGCGTTAAGGAGAGGCAAAGGGGAAGTGCACGATGCGATCCTCCCTTCTCGAAAGTGAGTATCGCATAAATCCAGAGTCGAGCTAGTCTTAGCCCGAACCCTCCTCCTTTCCCTCCAGCACCTTCCTCGAGACCCCTCTTGCGTGAAAGGACTCCTCCAAGGCAACCGTCCGCACCCTCGCTCGAGAAATACCAAAACCGCTTCCCTCTCTCAATACCCTTCTCCCTAACCCCTTGACCATACTCGCGCAAAGCGTGACGCGTACCGAAACGTCCTCCTCCTGTTGTCGACCCTTTTCTTCCCGAGCTTTGTCGTCGCGAGTAACGAAGGACGTGCTTCCCATCGGAACCGCTCGTTGAAGCTTTTCATGATAATGATCCATCCTCTCAATACGAAAAGATCGATCTCTGTTCTCGAGACAATCTTAGACTAGCTACCTTCTTCCTTTCTATCATGTATATAAAGTCCTGTTGACACGGTACGATTAACGACTCTACGATAGACTACGAGCCGTTAAATAAAGACGGTGTAAAAGGAAATAAATCTCGATCGGTGAGATCCATTCTCTTACACCTTCTTCTTCTACTATAATACTTTCTATCGAACGACTCTACACAACGTTCGTAAATAGAGAAAACGGTTAATGGTATACGTCACGTCTAGGTACTATCCGGAAATAATCCCTACATCCCCGTGGCCGATTTTCATATCGAAATAAGAATCAAAGTTACGGTACCGATCGTCCAAGAGAAACTTTGAAGAGAGTTGATTGCGAAAAAATGCCATTGCTGCAATGTCGGTCACATTCTACGAGATACCGCTTACCGTATAGTAAATATATATATATATATCTTGTATCTTCTGTAGTGATTGAAGAAGAGGAGGAGGAGTAGTAGGAGGAGGAGGAAGAGTAGGGTTGTTGAGTAGAAGAAAAGAAAAAAAGGAAAAGGAGAGAAGAGAAGAGAAGAGGAAGGCGGCCAGACTCGGACGGCCTCGATCAACGATCAATCGTGAAACGGCCGCGATTATTTCACGTCGGTTTAATTAGCACGCGGCGCCGGTACGGCCGATAAAAGTTGAGAGAGCGAGAACCCGCCAATGAGAAAGAGAGAGAAGCAACTCGCACGCTCGGCTATCTCACGGGAATCTGATTTATGGCAAGCGACCATCTCGCATTGCCGGCTGCTCGCCGTGGCCGCGGCCGACCGGCCGCACCAGCAAACATCAGTGTCTAAGTAAGTGTGTCGTGCGTGCACGCACGCGTCCAACTAGTAGAAACACCAAGTATGATCACTGCGAACCTTTCCAACAACTAGAGTTTTAGTAGTTAACCATAAGAGCTACCAAAGTGGAAGGTACCTGGAGAAGGGGAGCCGCTAATCCGATCACTGTTGCACCGGTGAGAGGGTGGTCAGCCACCGGCTAACGTTCGATCGGCACGTGTGTGGGATCTCGAAGAACCGGCTAAGATAGATAGATTAAGAGATAATATTCGGTTTTGATCTACGATATCGCAAGTAGCGAGCAAACTCTGCTAAGGATGTCGTATAACGCTTCTATGATAATACGTTGCTGCTTAGCCTAGCTGTTAGACTCACAGATACACCTGGAGAAGAATTTTATAATCATTAATCACAACTCCTTTCCACTCCCTTTTTTTCTATTAACAATTAACAATTACCTAGACCGGTTTTAAATTTTGAATTAAAATTCCGTATTCTATGTTATTTCTTTTTTCACTCGATTTACTTTACGATCAACGTAATTATTAATATCATTTTATTTTATTTGATCCAGTAGCAGATTGACTATTACCTATATTGAATCGTTAAAAGTCGAACTTTTGTTGAAAACCGGTCTTTGATCGGTTACTTTACAAATGGATATATTTAAACTATCGATATATAATTTTTTAATGATCAGATTGAAAGAAGGAAGTAAGAAAGGAATTATAAAAATTGGTAAATTGCATTTGATCAGAGTATCTAATGGAGGGGTGGACAAATTCTCCTATGGTCTGTGTAAATTCATGCAACGCGGAAAACTTACCGATGAACGAAAGGCGATCGAGTACTTAGTATTCTATGTACATTATACTTATGTTAGTAGTTATACCTAGGTTTCTCAGATCAGATCCGTTTCTTTATAGGTAAATACGAAACTCGCGATATCGAGGTGAGTGAATGGATCCATTGGAAGGAAGGTTTGTATATCGAATGATCTTGATCATAAATCCATGATTTAATAATGCATGCTTTACATTCGCATTCGCGGTTTGTCGAGTGTGCCTTTCAAATATTATTTTTACAGATTTACAGATGTTGTTAAAGTCAACGAAAAAGTTAGATTATTTTCATATCATTTATGTTGCACATGTGCACGCAAATAAAGAAGGAATATAGTATAAAAATTTAAAAATACAAATTTAGAGTCTTCTTCATTATATTCATAAGCTTGTTCTCTTGTTCTTAGGATAGAGCGCTCTCTCTTCCATTACCCTTTGCGCCATCTGTTGGTTCGCCAGACAAACAGAGAAATCCTTCGCGATCAATGCGACGCAAAAGAGTCCAAGAAGGCGATTTATGATTTTTACGATCGTCGCCGGACGCATCGCGCGTTGTCGATCGATCCGCGCTGCGCGATGTGTCGAAGGACGAACATAGTCGACAGTATGAGACAAAGAAAGGAAAAATGGAATATAAAAAGAGAGAGAGAGAGAGAGAGAGAGTAAGAAACGACGACGACAACAACGAGACGAACGCGTGCGTCATCGACAAAGTAGCAATAAAGTAGGTCCGGTAAAGTATTATCATGAAAACCGATCGGTTTCTACGATGATTGATTTATTTTTCTCGAACCTTTTAATCCGCTTTTCAGCATATCGTAACATATCGTATCGTCATCGATAACGTAACCTCCAGCGATATTGATATCTCTCCTAACGATCAATAATGCACACACACATGACTTACACATATATGCATAGTTGTTTTTTTCTAACTTAACGATATTAATACATTCGACGAATTATAATCGTCATCGATATTACCCAACCCGGTAAAACTTACTGATTGATTAATTAACTTTGTACGAATATGTAACATCGTATTCGGCCGCATTAAAAAACAAAAATGTACAATCGGTAGTCGATAGGAAAGTCAAATTCGTTTCTAAGCTTGCTCAAGAGTCACCTGGAATGTCGCGAAACTGGTTTCGAATCGGTAAAGCTTTTTTCTTTCTTCAAAGCGAGAGCTTCCTCCCTCCTTACCTATTCCCTCTACTACTACTCTATCCTCCCCTCAATCGTTTGTACTCATTTCTACATACATAATCGCTACAATGCACGAGGTCTTGACCTATTCACTTACGATCCCCATTGTAATGCACAAGTGCAGGAGTCGCGACCTCCAATCCTCCTTTCCTCCTTCTCCTTCTCCTTCTCCTTCTTATTCTCCTCATCCTCCTTTTCTTCTTCTGCTTCTTCTTCTTCTTCCTCCTCCTTTCCCCTATCGACTCACGCTTTAACCCTCGGAGAAGGATCAGGTTCACCAACCGCCCACTTGTTGCCCTCTAAATTTTTCTCGCGCTCGATTCTCTCTCTCTCTCTCTCTCTCTCTCTCTTGTTATCCCTCCTTGCTCCTCTCGGTACTCGTTGAACTTGCTACCAGTGATAGATCGTACTTTCTTCTCGTTTCTTTACCATCTAATTACCAGATAGTATCCTGTTTCCTCATTTAGTGTTCCACCCAAGGAGTGTATTAAAAAGAAAAAACAAAAATCAAGAAAAATAAAATAAAAGAATAGAAAGAATTTTTACTCGATTCATGTGGGATCTTTGAAGAAATGATTTCCATGAGAGTATGCGCAGGATCCTTGTCAAACACGTATGGTTTTTGTCGTTGACTTTAGAAGATATCGCTGTTCGAGGCTGTAATAAAGCGATCTATTCGTCACGAATCCCTCCGGGGGATGAAACGACCGTCTCGGAAGATCGAGGAAGATCATGGCAGACCACGTTCTCTCTTTCTCTTTCTCTGTTCCTCGTTTTCTTGCTGACTGAGACGTCAAGCCCCACTCCTCGACCTCTCGGAACGTAACCTTCCTACCTACTACACCAACCCGCCTACCTACCGAACTGCCGATCCTCCAGGAAGAAGAGAGAAGGCAATTTGTCGAGAGCCGTAAGATGCGTATCTTACGCACCACCTCTGTCTATGGTTTAAGTAAAGAGTTCTCATCTATCATCTTCTCGCATTCTCTCACACTAACATAATATATTTCTTATGTGAACGAAACTGAACCGTTTTCGATTAAAAAGACAGAAACAAAATATACCAGGCCTCCTTTGAAATAAAATTCAAGCAAAAGGAACATAGGAGTAGTTTGAGATAAAACGAAACACAAAGTGTAGTCACCCGCGATTTTCTCTCTCGTGAAATAAAACATTTGGATATGGTTAAAAGGGGTAATATGATTTCTTATCCTACTTTATATAAATACATAGGTATGTATGTATATACCTATAAAGTTTATCATTATCGCTTAGCTAACGCGTAAATACACATGCATCGTACTAGACCCTCTCTCTCTCTCTCTCTCTCTCTCTCTCTCTCTCTCTCTCTCTCTCTCTCTCTCTCTCTCTCTCTCTCAGGACTCATAAGAAAGTAACACATTCGAAGAAGACAAAGTTATAAGCCGGCCGGACAATTATCGTCATTCTCTCTCCTCTAGAAGAATAAGCAAAGAGAATCGGTAAAAGGCTCGCACTTACTTACGAAGATTTACCTCGGACCTTAAACTTCTTCCGACGACAGCCGTTCGATTGCCGCAACGGGCAAGACCAGAGCATAAGGCGATAAAACAGAATCAATATACGGCGCGTAATCGACGAAGCTGGACGATTATAAGCGCTGGGCGAGCAGCCAATCGTATATCCTTAATTTTACGTCGATGTCCGTTATTATCAGGAAGGGTCCTTACGAACGTCGAATGCAATATTGGTCCACTTCGAGGAAACTCGAAAGGTGGAGAAGGAGCGTCGACGCGTCTCCAAGTGCGAAATGCACAGAAAAAGAAAGAGACAAAGTAAGAGAGAAGTTGAGGGTCCATGCGAGTTCACCATTCACCTATCTCGTGTCGAGTCGATCCCCGGAACCTTGAATTCTTACAAAAAGAACAAATAAAAAGAAAAGACAGAACGACAAACGGAGGAAGAAAAGGAGTAGGATACGAAGAAGAGAAAAAAATAAATAAAAAAAAAGAAAAAAAAAAGAGTAAGAGGAGGAAAAGGATGGGGGAGAAACGACGCTTGTCAAACGCGAGCGCGGACACCGGCGCGCCGCGGATATAATAAAGATGGCGATATAGGAGTCATAATGTAGTGGTGTGCTTGCGATGCACCGATGCACCGGCGTGCATTCCGACGCTCCCGAGAGAGAGAGCGGTGGTTTGGGTGTGTGTACGTGTGAAAGAAATCGAGGGGTGATGAGGGAGGCCCGATCGCAGCCAGCGTCGTCCTCGTCAGGCTCTCGCTCACGCTCGAGGCCCCGCGAGACAAGCCTTTACTAATGGAGGAAATAAATTTTGGATTAAATCGTAGCCCGGCTACTTTATAAGGCTGCTTGCTCTCGCTCTCACTCTTGCTCTCGCTCTCGCTCTCGCTCTTGCTCTCACTCTCGGACTTGACCGAGCTGTAGTACTGCGTGTGTGACGCCATGAGCCTCCTCCTGACGTCCATGGACGTTGCCTCTACCATTCTTTCTTTCTCTTTCTCTTTCTCTGTTTCACATATACATTCACTCACTCGCCGCCTGCTCCAGCCACCTTCTTCGTTACTCTTCCTCCTCTCCACTTCTTCTTTACGCTCTTCTTTCGAGCCGTCTTCGGTCGTACATTTTCTTATTTTCTCTCTCTCTCTCTCTCTCTTTACCGCGGACGGAGTCTGATCAAGGTGTAGAAGAACTCAAAGAATATATATATATATATATAAACATATAGAAAGAATGAGAAAGAGAATATCGTGTTAAATGGAATCTCGCTCGCGCGGCCCTGAACATGTATGCATGCATTTATTTATAATACTTTCCTACAATACATACGTACATATTTACGTATGTAAAGAGAAAAAAGAGGCTAGGAAGGTAGATGTTGCGTTTGAGAAGGTGCTGGAGAAAAGGAAGAGAAATATCATCGTCACCGTCCTCATCGTCGTCTTCGTCTTTTGCTTCTTCGTCGCGTCGTCGACGGTGATGGTGTTGGTGGAAGAGTATTGCGAGGGGCAGGAGGGACCACGCTGCGTTGTCCTCCATAAATCTATCAGCCGCGGTTGTATAAATACGACTCAATGAGGCGGCCGTGAATCACCCTGACGTGCTTCATAAGTCCCGGGAGTTTATTAAACCGGCGGGCATTTCTCATGTCGGGGGATAAGATCAATACGGCCGCGCGCGGCCACGGTTGCCCCTAACCTCCGCGGGGTCCATCTCTCTCTCTCTTTCTTTTTCCCACTTTTTCCCCCACCCACCCCTCAACCGCCCTGATCGTTCTTTCTTTCTTTCTTTCCCTCCACCCAGCTCTCCCTGCTGGACCTAAATAATAAGGTAAATAATAGGAAATAATCGTCCAGGTATCGCGTGTGCACGCCGCAGGACTCGTTCGTTTTATCCTATGATATCCTTCTTCCACTTTTCGTCCAGTATCCCAAGCGTTTTTCTAACCTGGACAAGGGAGATTCTTTCTTCAATCTTTCAAGTACTTTCAGAATTAAAAACAACAGAGATAGAGATAGGGAGAATGATTTGAAGAAACTTTCCGATAAAAAGCTCTCTTCTAAAGGAATCTTCCTTCATTCACGTTCGGTGTCTCTCAATGAGAGTAGTGTGATTTTTATAAACATTCGTAAGGCGAGCCAAAGCTTAATGGAGTATCATTAGCGGTGTCTGCTGATCGATAGAGACGGCTAACAGCAAGAAACTCCATATGAATGGAGTCCCTTGAACGGTCATGCAACTAAGTTAGATGGGTTTAGATTTTTCTTTCCTTTCTTTTTCTTTACTTTTCTTTTCTTCTTCTGTATTTCCTCTCTTCGTCTAATCAACGCGTGTATGTATGTAAGTGTACTTTAGTACACACCAGTAGTACATGCTAGTAGTAGTAGTAGTAGTAGTAGTAGCAAGTAAGTTACTTTGAAACTCTTCTCAAGAAACGTCGAAACTCCGACGAAAAGTATTCTCAAGTCCGTTCTTGCTTCTTTCGACGAAATTATACAGGGTGGTAAAAAAGGGAGTCCAGGAATAAATAATATCTAATCAACATGAGTCGTAAAATCAACCCTATCAATTGAAATGTAAGAAAGATATCTATAAATCATAGAATGCCATAAAATTTCGCATATTTATTAAATTAGTGTATTTCTAATTAAATTCCTCTACGAATTAATCCAAATATTGGACCCTTATTTTGACCACACTGTAGAAGAAGAGAACGGTCTCAAGTGACAACCCACGAACGTTGATAAGTCGTTAGGGTTACTCACCGCTAGAGAAAGAGACGAATCAACAAAGACAGGGCAAAAGAGAGATAGATAGAGACAAGGAGAAACGCAATTTCAGACGCATAAATCCCAATTGATGCGTCTCCGCTTCGGTAACGAGCACGTAATGTATCCTGACGTAAAAAGGAGCAGACCTCCGGAATCCAAGCTTTGTACGCGAGTTTTACTATAATATACGCTTTACGACAATGAATCTAAAAAAAGAGGATATATATATATATATATACTGCGAAAGAAACTAAAGAGACAGAGAGAAATAGATAAGTGGAATAAGGATAGAAGAAGAAAGAAGAAAAAGGAGAAAAGGAACGACGTCGATGGTGGCATAGGTCAGAGGGTACATTCGTTACCCAGAATTGAGGGTTTAATTCGAATCGCTGCACGGAACCGTGCCCTCCTTCGCGAGCTCTAACGTGCTCTTTAATTAGAGACCGATAAATTCAGACTCGGTAACCTCCCCTTTCTTCGGGGTGTTGGTTTCTCCTATTCCCTTCTGCCATCCCAACCCTCTCCTTTCCCTTCAAGACACGATCGAATAGAACGATTCGCCAATAAGAAAAGCGTCGGAACTCTCATCCTCTCTCTCTCTCTCTCTCTCTCTTTCCCTCTCTCTAGCTGGATGAGCCACAAGAATCGACAATTCTTCGACTTTTCTCATTGAGCCCTTTAATCGCTTTCGAGTCGTCGAAATTTTCAATCGATTTACTCTCGGAGTCCAACGCAGCCCCACGATATTTGCCCTCTCTCATAAAGTGCAAGCGCGAACGAGCGGGAGGAAGTAAACGGGAGGTTCAGGAGGACCAAAGGGGTGTAGGGGGGAGTCCTTTGGAAAAGAGAGGGATGGGGGTGAGCGTGGATCACTGGCCGTGGGATACGTACGTGCATTCGTTTCGGCGTCCGATTATCTACTCGGCAGCATCGGCAAAGTTATGATTTAGTATTTTCCACGCCGTTAATTTATTGCCTAGCCTACCACGTTACGGTTAAACATAGTTCATTACCGCGAGCTGTAATTAAAGCATATAATAACGAGTCGTAACCCTCGAGGCCCTGTGCTCTTGTAAATCTTGTGTCCGGACAAACCTGCCGGCCAATCCCCCCCTTTATAGCCCTATCCTCCTGCTGCTTCTCCTCCAGCTCTTCCACCATCCCTTCAACCGGACCAGGAGGGGTCTCAAGGCTCGCCCTACATCGGGATTCGTGTGCGTAACCGAACTGCAGGTGTTGAAAGAGGAAAAAGAAGAGAGAGACTCTACTAACTCGGAAAAGGGGGTGGAAGAATAAGTTGGAAAGTACGTTTAAAAGTGAAAACCGAATTAATGAAGCTTCGATCGACTATTTTACTCTCATATTTTATTCAATCGTTTGCCTTACGTTCTAAATCTAATAGCGTAAATGGTAATTAACTAACATTTAATTAAAGGATACCTCGATCTTTGTATTTCGTCAAGTTATTTTTTAACATAAAAGCTTTTAGCGATATCGATTTGCTTTCTATAACGAGATATAAATGCAATAAACTGAATTATTAGAACGATAAACACAATTTCTCTCTCTCTCTCTCTCTCTCTCACTCTTCAATCTAAGAGAAATCACTAGTCGGGATTTAGCTCGTCCTGCGGGACTTTAACGCGATTCGTGCTATCCACGGATGAACACGCTGCGACGTGTTGGCACGTAAGGCGAGGGAGGAGAAGTCGGAGAAAGGGTGAGGAAGAGAGAGAGGATTGAGGGGAAGTGTACGAGGGAAGGGATGGTGTGGCCGGGTTCGGAAGGAGGATGAGGAGTAGATGGAGGTTGAATGTTTCTTCTAGGAGCCCGCCGCGCGATTTATGGAGCGAAGTGACGGGAGGTGTTTATTGTGCAGCATCTGTTACGTTACTCTGGCTCTGCAGTCTTTCCCTCTTCTCCGCCTTCCTTCGTCAGTCTACCATCTCCATCTCTCTCTCTCTCTCTCTCTCTCTCTCTCTCTCTCTCTCTCTCTCTTTTTCCACTTTTTCTCTTTCACTCACACTCTTATCGTTCCTCTTTCTCTTACTCTTTCAGTCTCTACCATTCGTCCGTTCGTTCGTTCGTTCGTTTCGAGCTCGCAGGTTCACGCCAGCCCGCCATCATACATACAACAGACGCCCTCGATTTATAGTTTTGAATTAGATGGAAGCAAAGGAAAGGTCGCTGCTTGCTGTTGCGTAAATTTCCGAACCCCTCCTTCCTCGAAACGTCGACGTTTCTTCGCCGTCTACCACCCTTCCTACTTCTGATCACTCAAAACAGACGTATTGGTAGTAGCTTTATGTGAGTAGAAAAATTTCTCATATGAAATTTACTGCAACAGATTAAACATATTTTTCTTTTATTTAACCCTTTTATATCTAGAATAATATCAAACCAAGTGAATGTAGTCTGATCAAATTAAAAACACTATTTTGTTAGTTCTAAGAACTTCTTTATAATGGGGGTGAATTCGGGAGCTTTTCTGGCTTTTTAGATTTTATTGACTATCAGAAAGGATTTTCTTTTTAATACTTAGAGTTACTTTAATTGCAAGTTCGTGATCGATTGAAAGAACGATCGTAAAGTTAATCGGGTATAAATCAACACTTAAAAAGAAAATGGTACAAATGTTGAAACGATAGAGAGAAAGATAGAAAGACTAAAAGAACGAACCTTTTGCGTCAGATCTATTTCCCGTCTCGTTGAAGGTCGATTAAGTTGGGTGGGCCGTATGATATTAGTAGAGAAGTCAAAGAATCTCACACCTATTACGATCGGATGCGCTAATTAACGACTGCACACCGATAATTGCCCATCGGAGCGAGATTCGCACAGTGGCGTTTGTAGATATCCGAACACATTTCTGAGTATTCGTTAATGAAATAAAGTTTATTAGGTATACATATATAAACAGTGAACCCGGGATAATTCCTACCCCACCAATTGTCAACTTTAAACAAATGATATTTGATTAAAATGCAACTTTTGAAATTCTTATTAACATGAATAAATGTTGAGATTAGCAAACTTTGCAATAAACATTATTGATAAATAATATTTCTATATTACAATAAACATATCATTTTAAATGAACTTAAAATTATTTGGTAAAAATGGTGGGAGTGTCCCCGTGCGTCAGAATTAATTTCTCACACTCGTGGGAGCGTGAATTCTGAAAAAAAAAACTGATGTCATCGTTCTCCGTAATGATAAATTATATTTAAAATAAGAAAAAAAGGTTAAAATATTAGATCGATACCAAGAAACGAGAACTTTAACGACAACGTGACAACTCTTGCATGCAGCACGCTTAATATTTGTTTATCGAGATCGACCAATCCGAAGGAGACGCGGTTCGAGTAATCGTCAAAAACTTCGATAGGCATTCGCCTTCTGCGTGACGTGCTCTGATGGGCTTCAAAGAAGAGAATTTATAGCTCTTATCTCATAGACACGCACGTTTTCTCTCTCGCATATTTCTGCATATAATACGACTCGTGCTTCGTGCTACTTGACGTTAATGTAATCATAGTTACTTGTTAATAACGACCACAATACCGCCTTCATAATGATTTTTATCGACTAAGAAGTCGAGCGATTTATTGTCAAGCGTGTCGTTCTACTTGCATTCCTGCCAACTACGTAACTTGCCCTTCCAACTGGCGTTGAAAAAATTCCTTTGCAGATACTCCTGAAATTGATCTGCGTCCTGTCCCTTTTTCTTACAAGTTTAGATCAAATTTCTTTGGCCGTCTACGCGAAGATACCTTAATAAAGACAGGTAAGGGTTGATAAGTCAAAGGGATCAATCGATAGGTTTCTCCGAGAATCGGGATAACGCAGTAGGTATCGTTCGTGCAAGAGTACTCTTTGCAGTTTCACGCGGCGTCAAGTGCAGGCGGTAACGTGACGTCAGCGACAGCCAACAAAGACCCGCGGGAGAAGCAATGAGAAGAGAAGGAGATGGGGTGAAGGGGGAACCAGCGTGGGTGGAGTCCGCGCGATCGCTCGCGAAGGGTTCTCGTTGAGGAGGAGGAAAAGGAAAGGAGAAGGCGGGGGCGAGGTGTAGGAGGAAGTTAGCGGGTAGAGACGTGTCACTCACTCGGTCCGTGTCACTTACACAAACAGACGTACATCACGGGCAGGCAGGCAGCTAGCTACGTGTTCCCTTTTATGTTCCCACACGCGCGCTCGCATAAACCTGTCAGTCCGGTGTCACGTGCAGCGCAGTCATTCAATGTCGCCGGCAGCATAGCGGCACTCACCGAGCGTCCTATTCCGCCGGCGCGGCGAAGGGCGAAGAACGACCCTTATCGCGACAACGAGCTGCCTAAGAGTACCTAACCATCGCGATTCGATTTTCACCTGCTCCTTCGTCAGCTTTCAGAGTACCTCATATTATCTATCATCCTTTTTACTTACACGTTTCATGTGAAAACAACTTTGCTAAGACATTTAAACGGAAATTGGGCTTATGTTTTAACACGCTGTCGGCTTTTTCTCTTTAATCTTTAGCTTTTTCTCCTTGATACTTTTCCTTGGAAACATCGGCTTGTTTTCCTTTAAGCTTCACCCACATTTAGAAGAAAGAAAATAACTTTGAAGTATTTCGCAGGCGACGCAACTTTGATATATCTTGCTTCCGCTTAACAGTCGCGGATAATTCACACAAAGCTCTTTCTCTGTCTTTTTCTTTGGCTGGCATCAACGTAGCGAAGACGGATGAGAGACGGGAGAAAAGAGACGGCCAAGAATGGAGAAGGTGAGTCAAGGGAGAGAGAAAGGGACTGATAATTTCGCCACGTAAGTTGGATCGCGGATTATACGTATATCAAGCTCGTCCGTGGCCGCGAGAGTGAAAGAGAGTGAAAGAGAGTGAAAGAGAGAAAAAGAGAAAAGACGAGAGAGAACCCCGAAGGTTTTATGAGATATGAAAATGAGGACGGCCGTAATAAAAGTGATGTAGAGGGCTCCTCAGAGTCGTTCCTGAAGGCGCCAGGAGTCACTCGTCAGGTTTATGCGGAGGCGTCCATCATCTCCGTGACGTGCTTCATTGCCTTCCGGGCAAACTTCTGCGCTCCGATTCCACGGATCACCACCCCCTTTCGTTCGTCCCCCTTCCTTCCTTCCACTACTACTTTATCCCTTCGTTCTCGTTTCTCTTACTCTCTCGCTCGAGAGCGTTTCGATCTGCGTTTGCTCGTCGTCGTATCTACGTTAAGGTCAAACTCGTGTCCTTCCAAAGGTTTCCACCAACGACGTCGTCGTCGTCCACCCTCGAATCCCACGTGATCTACGATTTTATTCGTCGATATACCATCCGGTCTTATCTCAAGGTAGAAACCAAACCTTTTTTATACGAGCAGCAGTCCAGCAGGATGAAAGAGAGAGAGAGAGAGAGACAGAGAGACAGAATCTCGGTGGTATCGCTCGAAGGTTGCTGATCGTAAATACGCGTTATCGACGACGGGTTATGAACGTATCTTCGGGTTACGCGGATCTATGAGAAAGGAAGAAAGAAAGAAAGAAAGAAAGAAAGAAGGAAAGAAAGAAATAACACGTTCTCGAAGAAATCAAAACTTTTCTCTCGTGGCAGTGACTCACGTCAGTGCTATAATTAATGCTTGCTCGGTTGTTACTGCGCGCCTTGGATACCACCGGTGAAAAAGACCGAGAAAGAGAAAGAGAAGGAGCACCGAAAACGTATCGATCGTAAATTTTGGCGAAATCGCGCGAGCACGACGTCCGATCCGCTCGTTTCCAGCGTAGGTGGACGCGAACCTTTTTACGAGGTAGAACGGGAGAAGCTTCTCCCGTGTGGAAAAAGAAACACATCCTTTCTCCCGCTCTCTCTCTCTCTCTCTCTCTCTTTTTTCTTATTCTCCAACCGAAACGATTCGATTATCGTAATTCAACATCGAGCAGCGACGTTTCTCTCGAAATCTGCGTCGATATGGGCCGTCGTCGTTCGTCGTGTCCGCGCATAAGTTACGGCTCTATTCGGTTCCTTCGCTGCTTTCTGGGCCGTACTGTCCTCTCTCTCTCTCTCTTTCCCTTTCTCTCAGGGTAGATAGAAAGAAAAATAAAGTCAAATTGAAAGAAAGAGAAAGAATGAAACGGTATTGTGATCGAATAAGCGAAGGGATAGTAGAAACGCCATTCTTTATGGGACTCGCGTCCTCGACTTGTTCGTTTGGTGGACGATTCGACGATCGTAATTCCGACTGATCTATGTCGAACGTCAGAAACGCAAAACGTTCAGACGCCTTTTTACGATCCCTCTTTTCTTTTATTATTCTTTTTTCCCTTTTTTTTGTTGAAGTTGTAACTCAGCGTTCTTCTTTTAGCTACGGATCGGCGCGTCGATAATTCGAATGTCCGTTCGATAGATCCCCAAGCAAGGAACGTCGTACGTCTCGCAACACACTACCACGATCGGTTCCTACAATCCGGTTTCGTCCTTGTAGAAATTTACATTTGTCGCCGCGACTACGAAATGCTGTTGCCAGACAACAACGACTACAACGACTACGACGACTACGACTGCGACGACGACCAACCGTTAGGGGAAGAATTACAAGTTTTGAACGGCGATTTGTGTGGCACGTCGAATGCGGGTACACTACTAGCCGATTACTCTTTTGATCTACGTTCCAAGACAAGAAGACTCCTCCTTAACTTCCTTACTGATTTACGATCACCTATCCTCCCTTTTTCTTTCCTTCCGTTCCTTCCTTCCTTCCTTCCTTCCACGATTTACCGTTTAATTAATTCCTTTTGACGAGAACTCGCTTACAGTCATTGTTCATCAACTTTTCATACTGCTAAGCGATTTGAAAAATTGTCCCTTTGTATTGGAACGATCAAAAACAAGAGGTGCATGTCCTATACCAACTAAAGGGGTTGAACGTCGGAGTTTCTTTACTAGTTGTATCCTAGAGTCCTTCTTTTTATTCTTTTTTTTTTCTCTCTCTCTCTCTCTCTCTTTCACCCTCGGGCGACCTTTCGTTTTTCTCGACACGGCAACATGGAAAAATGAAATATCCCCGTGTAAGACACGATACTCGGTGTACGCGAACACGATGCTTCGGGGGGTGTGCCTGACAAAAGGGAGAAAGCATAAGGGAAAGGAAAGAAAGAAGGAAAGAGGACTCTCCTCCATGGAATCGAGCTTGTCTCAAAGAGAGAAACAGAGACGGAGAAAGGAGGAGGAGAAGAAGAAGAAGAAGAAGCGAGGAGGGAACGTGGGCGCAGATAAATCGGCTTTGCCGCCGTGAGAGACGGCTCGCGTGAACGTGTCTCCATTAAGGTAACCAGAACTCGCACTGACGTCGACGAGAGGCCGCTTTTGCGGTCTTCCGTTCTACGTTTCTTCCATTCTTTACTTCTTACCTTCTAAGCCTTGCCAATTCATTCATATTTTATTTTCAAAAAAAAAAAAAAAATACATTATTTATACATTATTTCTTTTTGTTAGTATTTAAGGGTAAGCGATCTTCCTCTATATTTTATTTGACAAATCGAAACATTCCATTTAAATTCGTCAAGTTGTTTGTGAACGTTCCTCATCATATCGCTTTAATTTTAACTTCGAATAGGACAGAAGGAAGAGAAGAGGAGTCAGGTGGCGTGCGAACATTGGGTAATTAAACGAGTCAGCGGCCGATAGTTTTCATCAGTAGACGTTCTCGGTTGAAACGACGACGAAGACTTCTTCTCATCATCATCGTCGTCGGACGATGACGTGCAGTGACACACTTAGTGGCTCGTCCTCTTGTCGTTACCTCGCCTATCACACCAAATGTTCAAAGAAAGAGAACGAAGGAAAGAAAACAAGAAAGAGGAAGGGGATTGTGAATACTATTTTTGCGCACCCAGAACCCGTCTTTTCACTTTGCCCCTCTTCTTTCTCCTCTTTCATATGTAAGAAGCGGAGAACTCGTAGCATTCGGACAGGTGACAGCCCGAAATACGACAGTTCGATGTGGTCAGTTGTCTCTCGGTCGTGTCGTCTTACGAAATAAAACGCTCTTTTCCCTGTTCTAACTCTGTCTTCTTTCGTCCAAAGAGATGTGCATCCAAAGAGAGAAAAAGACGTAAGAAGGAGGACATCGTACGAAGCTACACACACACATACACACGCACACACACAACTACAACACGACTTCTTCCGCTTCGTGTCAGAGCCATTCTCTCTCTTACTTACTCGCTCACTTTCTTTATTTCTATCTCTTCTTCTCGTAGCTGCACGTCCACGCGCCTTGTATCCTTCTTCTCCTTCTTCCTCCAGATTTCTTCCATCTCTTGTTCGCCCTCCTCAGTATATTTACCGCCTCGTGTCACCGACTGGATCTTGTTTGTATTACACCGCTACTCTCCGAATCTGTTTCTCTCTCTTTCTTTCTCTTCCGAAGCTCGCCCTCTCCGAAACTGTCTCGGCAGTACGATTTATGTTTCCTCCTCCGAGCCAGCGAGCGGATTGATCCCTTTTTATTGTCGTCGTCGTCGTCGTCGTCGTCGTTGTCGTCTTCCTTCTCCTCGTCCTTCTTTGAACGCGTACGTGTGCGGTGCTCGCGTGTCAAACGCACCTCGCACCAAACAGAAGGACTCAACCCTTTCTTTTCCCCTTTCTTTTCAACCTACTTTAACACTCCTCTTAGTAAGACAGAGATAGTTTCCTTACCTGGATAGACGCTGTCACGATCTGACAAATTTGTGATACGTGCTTCGATGCACTGATTTATGATGCAACGATGTTCCTTCTATGAAAATAAAAATAAAGATAGTAAGTAGGTTTATTTTTTACTTATGTATGTAGGTAAATCGTAAAGAAGACTTTCCTTTTTGTAAGAGAAATTTTCACGCTCACTCCCGCATCCGAAAATTACATCGTACAAAAGGGTCGTAAGAACAACGCATGGGTTTTTTTTCTTTTTTCTTGTTCCTTTTTTTGTAGGAGTCATCTTACTCCTAAAGGAGCGATCGATGTATAATTCACGAAAATGTACTTTATTGTTGAATACGTTCGACTAGGCTCGACTACGGGCAAAAGCGGTTAATTTACGTCGGAGTGCCGTCGGGGAAATTATATGATACGAATTCCTGGGGGAAAAACCAATCTCGCGAGGCAACGGCGGACGAGTGATTTAAGCCTCGTCTTAGCCCGACTATTCCTTCGTCCCTCTCATTCTATCTTTCTCTCTTTTCCCCGAAATACTAGGCACGCACACGGTTGTTCACCGTAGGCGCTCCATAGAACGCCGCATTCGTCCCGAGAAACGCCCTAATTTATGTTTCCTTTCGACTCATATCGATCTACCTCCCCTCCTTGATTCGTCAGAACGAAACAACGTTTCTACGACACGAAAGGCGCCCGATACCACTCTCGCAAAAATATACGACTTCCCACATATACCCCCAAAGCCCTTCTCTTCATCTCTTATTTTACCGAGACCTGACAAATTCTATCGATCTTAAATGTTAGAAAAAAGACCGATTAACTTTTCATCGGTCCGTTTTCAACGATCTTACGAGATCTCCAAATCGAGCCGCACGAAAATCAGTAAAATATAAAACAAAACTTCTACGAGAGCGGAATCGTGTAAAGATCCGGATGTTCCCTACGCCGAGCTCTATCGTTTTCAATTTAAATTGCCCGCTCTCACGCGAGAGAGAAAGAGAGAGAGAAAGAAACCGAACGAATACTTTCCTTCCACAAAAGCGTTTTAATGCTGCCGCGATTCTTTCTTTCTCTTTCTTTCTAGCGATACGAGGACATAGAGAAGAAAGAAGGAAGAAGAGAGGTTGTGATCGGAAGAACGGTGGGAAGGAGAGCGAAAGCGCATTTGTAAATGCGGCACGTTCGGCTTTTAAACCTATCTGCATGACACGCAGGCAGGCCTGCACTTTCGAGTTACGATCTCGCGCACGGGGTTTCGATAAATGCTAAACGCGAACACGTGAGCTTTCTCGTCGGAGCACACTTTATTGCCCGGCGTCGAGCGAACCGACTCCCCCATTGCAAACAACCACCACACTACTACAACTTCCATTGGGATCGCGACATAGTCTACACTACTACCACTGTGAACCACCCATCGTCATCGGCACATCGTCCAGCACGAACCCACAACGGATGCTCACTTGTTCACATATATCTATATACGCCAATACGTGTTAAGTTTATGTTTCAGTATTCCTATGTTACTTACACGAATGCATACTCTTTCCTCTACTAGATTCTCTTCTTCAGGGAGACGAACAAACTGAGGAATTTTTAAAGCTGATTGACGAGTCGAGATCCTCGTTACTGCAGTGCCATTGTAACGTCCAGAACACATATTCTCACCCACGTCCTTTTCACACACGTGCATCCACCACCAGCTCTCTACCTACATCCTTTGCGGTTACACCTGTGCTTTTGAAATATATTCGAGAAAGTAGAAATACGACCGATGCTTTTAATACTCCTCGTGGCTTCCTTTACGTATATCTACTAAACAACTATCATCGTCATCGTCATTCAGTTTTCTAATCAATCGATAAACACTTTTAAATCTGGAATAAAAAGGGTTGAAATTTGTTGTCATCTCTGCTATAATGATGTCGTTCGACGTAAGAAAAGCTAGAAGGGTTTCTTTTCGATCGCTTAGAAATACATAGGAGCAAAAATACAGTCTAGTGATATAAAGAGGACAATAAATAAAGAGCTTACCGATCGGCAGCGATACTTCTCTCGACGAACCATAAGTCGTCTTGAGGCCATCCTCTTCTCTACTTCCGTCGCTTTGTCGTACTTCGACAATGACAGACTTAGCGTCGTGTGGCGTCGTAAACGTCGCGAAGCGCTCCAAGAGACGAGTCGCGTTCGACGGAATAACGAAAATACGCGAAATAGAGAAAGTACGAGAGAGAAAGAGAGAAATAGATATAGGAAGAGGAAGAAGAAAAAGAAGCAGAAGATGAAACGGGGGTCGAAGACAGACGATAACTCTTGGAAGTCTCAGAAGAATTTCGTTCTACGAACTACCCCTTTTAAATCAATCAACGAACGTGAGACTCGTCAGGAGTTTTCGTCTATCTTCCAACGATTAATTTCCACTTTGATACGCGTACTTTCTCAGAAGGGTGGACATAAATGCCGTTTCAAAGACTACCTTCTTTCCCTTTGACACGGATTTACTTTTTAGTCGGATACGTATTCTCAATTTCTACGTCAGTTCCTTTTAATCTGATATTACTTTGATCGATTTTACGATACCTATTTTGTCTTTATAAATTTTCATTGTCTATGACATACGTTATATTCAACTGTAGAAAATAAATGTATACCCGTTTAAGAATAAAAATCTTTTTTATCCGACAGAACGTACATCCTTCCACAAAGGACGTAAGTAGAAGATTTCTAACATCTAAGACGTCTAATCTTCGCGTTCTAGGTAAAACCCTGTTTGATTTAAACGCCTAATGATTTATGGAAGGAGAATTGTATACCGAAGAAAATTTCCATAATGATCATTCAACATAAAACGCGATATCCATGACCGACAATAATTCATTCGCTAGTAGAATAACGTAATTCTTCTTAGCCGATCATTTAATCGATCCCGGATTTATCCAATCCTATTTAATAAAAAAGAAAAACAAACTTTAGATAGGTAGATATATTTACGACTTATGGAGACGTTTAAAAAGAGTCCAAGTAGGCTCGCGTAAGTGGGAAGTCTGGTCTCGATGCAAAGGACGCATCGACCGTTCTCGAACGATATGCAAAGCCGTATTGTTCGCCGAGCCGGCACTAGATGAACAAGAAGAAGAAGAGGAAGAAGAAGAGAAAGAAGAAAGGAGCCAGGTTTCTCCAAGACCAACAACAGCAGCAGAAGCAACAGCAGAAGCACATCGGTTCGGGTCGTCGTGAGACCAATGACCTTGGATACCGGTACCCATGGCGAAGAGCTATTGTAAAGAGTCCCGGAGCTTTATTATAGTACACGTTATTCCGTTTGCGAGGCATTCCCCGGCTGACGTGCACGACCCGATGGCGATCCAATTTATGATAATGAATCCCTGAATTTATAGCCGTCTTATAATAGAGATACGCGATGGTGCGCGATGCTGCCCGGTATAAATTTAGAATTTGCCTCCGCGTGCCTGCAGTCCATCCGTCCGTCGGTACGTCCATTAACTCTCTTCTTTTACTTCGACGGATAAGAGAGCATCGCCTATGCTGACGTCATCCCTTCTTACCACTCGACAAATTCACGTCGTTCACCGATCAAGGTTGATACGATGATACTGACAACTTTTTCTTTCTAACAATATAATTAATAATGATGCACGAGCACCGTTAATCTTTCAGATAGATATCACATGAACGATCACAAGAAAAGTAGATATTATCGACGCTTGCTCATACTTTGTTTATTTTACCTAGCTAACTAAAATGTAAAAAAAAAAAAAGAAATTAAGCGACAAGAAAGGAAAAGAAGAAATAAAAAGGAGAGCAGTAGCCGTAAAAAGCCGTCGTGCTGGTCGCCTTCCTTCAGGTCGTTCGCGCAGGGCCATCGATATTTAGAGGACGCTACGGCGGCCTCTTTATCCGATAGCAGTAAAATCGTATTCCAAACCGACCGTAAAGCCGGAGGACATCGTCGAGTTGGAGAATGCGGGGGCGGTGAACGCGAAAAATGGGAAGGGTGGACACGACGGTCGCTTGGTTTGCAAGACACGTCGTAGGGTTGACCCGAGCTATCCCCTCTCTTCCCCTCTTCATCCTTTCCATAGCCCCTGAAACAACCCTCCACGTTGTCGGATCTCTCCGTTCCTCTCTTCCACTCTTGTGGCGACCCCTCAGGGCTACCCGTTACTTTAGCATCAACAACAATCTCCAGCGGCGAATGCCGTTATTCCGTTAGTGTCTTAGTGCCAGCAGAACCGGCGGCACCAATACACCACCACCACCACCACCACCACCACCGCCACCACTAGGTGGAACTGGGCAAGCGGGGGTTGTCGTTCTCTCTCTCTCTCTCTCTCTCTCTCTCTCTCTCTCGCTCTCGCTCTCGTTTTCTAACTGACTTTCTATCTCCTACTCTCCCATACGCTTGTATACACAAATACACGGACGCATATTGGAGAGAACTGGCTGTAGTCGTCTCTCTCGTCCACGGTCCATTCTCCGGCCAGTAATTAAACAGCCACGAGGCGGGCAAATTGAATCAGTCGAAGAGACAAGGGAGCGTCGACGCAGAGGTGACGGCCAACTAGCCGCAACTATAGTGTCCATAGTGAAGGGACCATCGTACGTTCGCTCTCGCGTTCTAGGTGCCAGAGAAGGGTGAAGAGAACGCGCGAGTACGAAGCTCTGAGAGGATAGGAGCCATGCTATAGGAAGGTTCTTACTCGAAACCGGACGGATATATCCCTGAACTCGACCACCCACCGACAGCCTAGGGAATCCTCGCTATAGACCGTCGCCCATTCTACGTCATCCTCTTCCTCGTCTTCGTCGTCGTCGTAGTCGTTGCATTAACTCCCCGTCCCCTCTAAGTGCTAAGTTTACCCCAAGATTGCATAATGTCTCAGCCGCGTACACATGGCTATCCTCCTACAACGACCACCTTCATTCGTACGTGTGCGCGTTAACACGAAGGATCTTCCTGCTTCTCTTACTCACTTTAGTATCCCCCACTGTTCTTCTCGTACGAGAACGTCCTGGCAAATTTAACACCTTGCCTCTGTCACTGAGACAGTTACGTACCAAAATGATGGATCATTATTGATAGCCGTTTCTTCACCCATGAGGAATATTGTCTCTCTTCGACATTTCAGAAACCCTTACTTCTTAATTGTCTAGAAAGAAGTTTTTCAACAATTTTTATCATTCAATGTAATCGTGCTTATGTTACATAGAAATGACTGAAGAAACTTTGATGAAAAGAAGATGAAAATTATGTTGAAACATTAATTTAAGTTAATTCTTGAAAGATGTTTCCCTTCCCGCAAAAAACCTTTAACGATTACTTTATAGTAAATGGTATGAGGTATTCGAGGGTAGAGGGGGAAAGTATCTAAATTTTCAACGTTCCACGATAAAACTCTTCGCGATCGCCCAGCCGTTTCACTCCCCTTTCTGAATTCATCGAAGACACCCTTCGTTACGAGCACAGCGGTCTAATGAAAATATAACACTTTCTATGCCGCGGAGTTCGTCTGGCAGCCTTCTGGCGCATCAACCTGACACATAAACTCTTATTATGCTATACGTTACCAAGCGGGGGCGCTAATGGAGCCACAAGTCAGGCAGGCAGGGTATCGCGGCCGAACACCTCGTGCCGTACCATGCCCGTCTACTTATTTTATATTTTAACATCGTAAAGAAGGAACTACTTACCGGACGAAAGAATTATTTAATAATAAATTCACTCAAATTTGACTATCAGGACAACCAATACCTAGATAAGATTTTAACTAACCTTGACATTTGTTTCAAAAGTAGATGCAATAATAGAAATGATTTGATTATTAGTCTAAACCGATAACGACTAGTGCTCGTAATTTACACAGATAGTCTAAATCCGATGCCACATGCGACCACTAATTCTCCACGGTATCGAATTGGTCATTGTAAATTTGATGTTGCTAAAGGTCAGTAGAAATTGCACAAGCACTTCTGCTATTATTATTAAGAATCATTCGTAGATTTATCATCTAAAAGAATTTGCAAGTTCGGTAATTGATGGTGTTGAGCATCCCAACGTAGGATGGTAGAAAGAAAATAGGAGCAGCCTTGTAATGTTAATCCACTCGCTTAATTTGTTTCGAAAAAGACCTTAAAAATGAGTACAATTTTCGCAAGAAAGATTTAAGGACGATCGACTTGGAGTGTTCAGGTGTTGTCGGAGTATTCTCAACGAGATTCTCGTTGAGAAATCGATAATCGCTGGCGAAAACGTATCCATAAATTTCGCGTACGCGGTCCGTGTATGCCTGTATGAAAATTACAAAGCTATTAATTACGACCGCGATAAATTAAGCAGCCGTGGGGCCATTATAGAGCGCGAGCCCCGGTGAATTGTTGGTAAACTTGGTCCAAGTACGCAACACGGGCGTTGCCGGGTGCTCTCTCGGTCCAACGCGGCTCACCAGGCACATATAATAATGGTTGGTTAGAATGCTAATATATGTCCGGGTTGGGGTGGCACCGGGGGACCTTGCATCATCGGAGGACCCAACTGGGCACTCGCCTCGTTCCTGGCCGGACACACCGTATAATCTACACCCCGAGACGTTATTACTCCCCGAGACACTAAAACCCCAGCAAGCAACCGAAGCCGAGCGTTGGCCGGCCAAGGTTCTGTGCGCCAGCCACACAGCACACTCGAGAAAGCTCGAAGCTTCTCCTCTCTTCTCTTCCTTCGTAGCACCACCTTGCGAAACCATTTCCGTCGTATCCCGATTCGTTGGCAAAGTCCCTTGAGGCTAATTGCCTCCGAGGAGAATCCAAGAACGCTGCTTAGATACCTCACAACGCCTCTCTATCGCTTATGCCTCGAAACTCGAGAGAATTTATAGGGGTTAGAGAATACCTACTACTCTCCATTATGGATCGATCCTTCGATCTACCTTTATGTGTATCGAGTCTTTCAACCCGAAGAAAATCCTATATCGTAGGATGCTCGAAGCTAAGAAATCCTAAACTTCTCCGTCCTATTTCTAGAAGTTCGATCCGGGCAAAGGTCAAAACTCGCTCTCAGTCGGTAGCCGTAGAGAGAGAGACGATGCTGGACACTGGACGGACATTTGGAATTGGCACGAGGGTTGGCTGGTAGATATTGCACAAGGGGGAAGAGAGGTTTTAGGTGGGTAAAGATGCGGGAGGAGGAATGACGGGTCTTGGGCAAGAAGGAGATTTCCTTGCTGTCCCGTCCACATGCTCGATTCAGTTCACCGTCGAGTGGCCGAGGTAAGGTGGTGTGTTGGATAGACGCTGGTGGTCGAGAGTGCAGACACAATGCTCACCCTGCCGGGGGCCACGTCAGCTCTGCCGCACCGAACAGAACCTGCCTTTGTATCCGGGGATGTTCCAAGAAGGACTCGCAAACAACCGTCATCTCTCCGACATTTCTACTCTACTATACCTACGAACTTACCTACATACATATATGTATTAACGTATACAGCTTTTCTGCAGAGAGAATCGTCAACGAGTCTCTCTGCACTAGCTGACCATTGGAATTCGAGACACCGCGTTTTATTACGTTGTTCAACGTTCAACCAGGAACACCAGACTAGAGAGTTTCTTCCGTTTGGCCAAAGCTTCCTTCCCTGTAACAGAAGAATGAGTATTAACGGATAGATGTCTTAGATTCGTTGGGTGTCTTACCCTCAGGACTCCCAGTTGGATGGTTCGGTGAATTTGTCGAGTTTCTAGAGACGACGGTAAGCCGAAATACATGTTGCGTGCACGCTCGAGACGGTACCAGGCATACCGGCTTTACACGGGGGACGACAGGACGCATAATATAACGGACGTGCATAAATCCACGTGCCAGTCAACAATGTGCATAAATACTGGCCCCTTGTAACCGTGGTCTCTGCGGGTGGGTGGTCGGCCGGGTACTACCAGGGGTGGTCGCCGCACAACGGAAAGGGATGGGAAGGGATGAGGTCGGACTCGCGCAACAACTATGCGAACTCGCAGTTCCTCGCTTTCAGGAGACAACCAATGGTTATACTCGTCAAAAAGGAATGGAAAAGCAAAAAGGGAGAGAAAAAAAGATTGTCAAATATAAAAAGATGGCTAGTCGATAAAATTTCTAGCAAAGTTGATTGAGAGCTTTCCCTCTTCTCGGGGGAACACGCATAAAGTTCGATACTTGGAGAATAAGCATTTGCCCAAGAATCCTTTAAAAGTAATAACGACATTGCTTTCTACTGCTTTCCAAGAAGGCAATAAGGGAAGGACAACAGGCCCTTGGACGAGGGTGGTAGGGCATGCGTTTTCGTTCCGCTAGATAGAGGGGAAGAAAGAAGAGATAAGAATTTGAAAAGCTCGTCTTGTCCTCGGGGACATAGTTCGTTCGTAAATACGTATATACATTTCAATCTTTGGCGTAATCCTGAATGGGCCACGATATTAGAAAACTTTTCTTCCCGCTATGTTACGATGCTTATTTAACCGGCTCGTAGACGCGTTTACTCTTTCTTCTTTATACACCTTTAGACGAAACTTGAACAACTATCCTTGTTTTATTTCAGTAACTTAGTTGTTTTCTTTTCCAAGGCAAAATGTCAGGATGATCATGACTACTGGTCAAAAATTAGAATGTACGGTCAGCATCGATACGTAACTCTGTTTTCGTATCCGGATGTTTCCATGGCCAGTCATCGCTATCTTCTACAGCGAAGCCAGGAGCTAAAGGACACCAGGGACCAGAACACCGGTTTCGCAATCTTATCCGGCCTGTGGCGTCCTCTCTATCCCCCCAAATTCAACCACCTATACCAGATATGCTGCGACTATGGTATTTTCTTTCTCTCTCTCTTTCTACATATAGATACACACGTATACATACAGTTATTTTCTCTCTTAGACTCTTTCTACTACAAACTTATCCTACCTCTTTACCACCGTAGGTAGTACGAGTGTGCTGGCAAGCTCCTCGAGGACGTCGTCCTCGTAAATACTTGAGCCAATAGCTAAGGATATCGGCTAATATTCTAAGAAACATCGTATCGTAGTTGGATCCAGCAAGGAAGGTGGATCTCTCCATCTCTGCTAGCTACACTGAACGAGGACGACAGCGACGACGACGACGACGACGACGACGACGACGACGACGACGACTGTACAATATTTATATTATCCCAACAGGACACTCTCGGGTAACACGGACATGATTGCAATCCCGTTCATATATCTTCGGCTATACGGCCATGCGCGAGTCTACACCACGCTGGGGACGTATCAAAACCGGCGGCCACCTTGCACCACCAAGAGCATCGGATGAAGACATCATAATATTTTCAGATAAAAGATAAACCTACGATTTCGTTTCTCTCCCTCTCTCCCATTCAACCCCTTTTACCGTAACTCCCCGTAAAATCCAAAGTCCCACGATATATATTTTTATCCTTCGTTCGATCAACGTTAAATACATTGTAGATTTGGATCACAAAAAGTAAAGTTAATCCGATGAAATAAATAACATTGTTTCACGATTTAATTGTCCCTGTTTTTTTCTCTCTTGTTCTATTTTAACTACGGGACGTTGAACGCGAAAATAAAGAGAATACGTAAGTAGATACATAGAAGCATTTTCCAATGAGAAAGATGCCGGCACGACGACGACGACGACGACAACGACGACGACGACGACGACGACGACTACGACGACGATGACGAAGACAAGGACGAAGAATACCTTCGCGCTAGACGAGGATCAGAAAGAAAGGAGTGAGGACGCAGCAGAGGGGTAGTAAATGAGGCGGAGCCAATCGTTTCATTGCATCAATAGTCGTAGCGAAGTTATACCAACTTTCTTGATAAATCCCGCTTACTTTGCGCCATAACATAACTTTACAGAATCGGAACCACGGCCATGGAAGAATTGCGATTTGTAACTTTAGATGAGGTCCCCCCGCTGCCGCTCGTTCGGCTTTTCCTCCTTCTACTCCTCCTACGTACTTTTCCTTTCCTTCCTCTTTAACTGTATTACCCCGACGGTTCGTATCCGCGTGTTATCCTGGTAAAAGAATTTTCCCTACTACGATCTTTCCTTCCGCCGGATTTCAAGAGAAAGTCCTCTCTTACCGGGACTCCTTTTCCCAGTTACGATCGTCTTAACTCTTTTCGATCTCGTTTTCTATCTAACTGGTCTCTCTAGTCTCCCCCAAGCTTCGGACAAATGCCGCGAAAATAAACAGTAAAAAAAAAAAAAAAGAAACGAAAATAAAAATGGGAGGAGACGTAAATTCCGGACGAAGGAAAGGAACCCAAAGTTCCCCTGTCCTCTTCAGCTCCTTACCACCAACCTGTCTCTATCGATCGCGCACGCATTTGCATACAATGCACCTTGAATCGATACCGAATCTTACGAATATTTCGTGCGTACAACGTCAGGTATCCTGGGCGCGTATTAGTGTTCCTTTTAGAGTGCTTACTTTTCACCGAGAATTTAAACCAACAGAATATGGTATCAACTTTGTCCCTCTATGCGTTAACAAAATTGAAAATTCAAATTTGTTAGTAATTACAAATACATATTTAATACATTTTCCAAAGTTCTTTAGAAGACGATTTTTTTCCGATGACAAGAAATAAGGTCGAAGACAACGAAGGAATGAAACATACGCAGGCGAATTGTGGTAACGCGTAAATCGTTTCAGGAATTCTGACCATCCATTAGAAGATTTTCAAGCGGTGACGTTAGCTACCGCTACTAGGGCTTTCAGCAAATTGGCATTCTTCTTTCGAGCGCAATCCAGACAGTAGATACGAGCGGCAGGGTTTGACATTCGGCAGTTCCTTTGAACGCGAGATATCCGAGTGAAGTGATCTTCGTCTGCCACGGCCAACTCACCCTCTTTTCCTAGTCTTCACCCTCGGCTACTCACCCTTCTCTTCTCTTCTATATTTCCGCTCTCTCTCTCTCTCTCTCTCTCTCTCTCTCTCTCTCTTTCTTTCTTTCTTCCTTTTTGGACTCGCTCAGTTCCGTAGACTCTTCCGTTGGCGTTCACGATGGCATTGTGCACGACTAATTAGTCGAAGCGCGAGATCGAGGAGCGAACGGCTTTAATTAACATTCCTGGCTTGCCCACTACCGGCACTTTCTCGGAAGGCAAATTGAAGGCTGTAAATGTCGGGAGAATCGCCTGAACAGAACTGCTGATGCTTTCTCTCGTTCTCTCAATTTCCCCTCCCTCTTGATCGTATCCCCCGTACAACTACCTACCACCCGAAAATTAGAATCTCTGTTCTCCAATTCTACACAGGAGGCTCTAATTTTTCCCTTGGCTGCTATCGAAAGGTTCTTCTTTAGATCTACCTTCGTCTACGATTACCCTCGAGATTATTCTCAAGCCTACCTATGTACGATTCCAAAGAACCCTTCTTACCTGAATCCCATATCAAAGATACTAAAACTCTTTAACGTATATTTATTAAAAGTAATCTTCTAAAGATAAGGTTAGAATGAAAATGATAAAACAGAATGAGAATTTAACGATTAAGATCATTAATCGCTGTTCGATTCTGGATGGTATCGAAAATGTCAAGGGTTAATTTTCCGCGAATAATTGGGATCCTGGCTGATCGATCTCCTACCTCCGGCTTTTAGTACCGAGAAGGTGGCGAAACGTTGTCTAAGTCATCCCATTCGTCTTCGGTAAGATACTCGAGAGAGGAGATCATCGATTCCAGTAGCGGGGCTAAGGAAAATTAAATGATGCAGACCCACGTTGAAGGAGAGTTATTTGTCACGGTCGTTGAAGTAGTCTTCTCGCTTCCTCTCGTCACTGAACCTACTACCTTAGAGGGTTGTTCTCTCTCTCTCTCTCTCTCTCTCTCTCTCTTCCTTCTTCTACGTAGCCTTTACCGTTGTCTTCTTCACCACCTTATTTCCCCACCAACCTTCCGTTTTCCCTCTTCTCAAGGATTCTCCTGTTTAACCCAACCGAACCGCTATTTGTAACGAGTCTATTACATTGAATACGAAACGAGCAATCTACTCTTACAAACATAAATCTGTCTTCTTTCTCATTTTTTTCACTTCAAAAAAAGAACACTATCGATAAGATTAATCAGATACTTGGTATATATTTCATTTTATTTTTTTAAATAAACATTTATTTTTTGTTTCACTTATATACTCGTTTTGTATTCGGAAAGATTAAGATTCGACTTGCTTGATTTTCTTTTTCGAGGATTCGTAGTATCTAATAACAAGGATTGGTCGTAAAAAGAGAGAACGATTACGAGCACGGAATCGAGAACACGGCAGTCTCGCGATAATATTGGTGCAGCGATCGGTGATTGAGATAGAAAGAGAGAGAGAGAGAGAGAGAACGCTAAAGTGGAAGGAGAGACGTAGCGCGGCATACCGCTTCGATAAACAACGGAACGTCGAGCGAATCTACCCGTTGCACAACTCCCACCCTCCTTTCAAACTCGCACCTACCCCTATCTACCGCGTATAAATTCACAACACTTGCAAATAACTGCCCCCGCCGCGCGTTTCACGATCGACGCGACGATTCCAGCTAACACGCGTTACACGCTACCGATTTTCCTATTTTTTTTTCTTCCATACACCACCACTCATCCTATATCGATCTCTTTTTCTTCTTTCGATGAAACTCAAAATTCTATAAAAGAAAATAATTTCAACCGTAATCGTTAATCTCTTAATCAACGTATTTTATGAAATATTTGAACACATCAACGGTCGTTGATTTTCAACCATGGTACAAATTCGTCGTCGCAAAGTTTTCGTCTGACTTTCTCTCTCTCTCTCTCTCTCTCTCTCTCTCTCTCTCTCTCTTGGCGTTGATTGCGCCGATGACTGACTTCCGAAAACTCCCTAAGTCCGAATGAAAACTTTACGCGAACTTCCCCGCAATCACTTCGACCGCAATCTGCCGAGGGCAGAAAGTACTTTCAAACGAAGAAGGGGGAAGAAATACTTTGCGCGTTATGTCCAATATTTATGTAATACGTACGTACATGCATGAGTTGTGATAGTACGGAATAAAGTAACGTGAAATAGAAAATGAAGAGAAAAAAGAAAAAAAAAATAAGAAGAAGGATATACCGTTTATGTTTCAACCCTTAAAACCATCGCAAAAGCACGTTGAGCAGCATTCTAGCATAGTAGTCGTCCCTTTTCTCTGCTCACGAGGAAAAGAAGTAGACGTGGACAAGTATAAGGGCGAGTGAAAGGGCAAAGGGAGAAGAGTCGGGTTCTCGCGTTGGACGGAAGGAGAAGAACAGAGAAGGTGGAGTAGACGAGAACGGAGATGGGGATGAGGGTGAGTTGCCGTCCCAACCCCCGCGATAACTTTTTCCTTCTCCGCTTGTACCGTGCTCGAATTTATGCCGGACGGAGAATTAATGCGTGACAGATTTGTAGTTATTACGAAGAGAAGGAGAAGGAGAAGAAGGAGGAGAAGAATGGAAAGAGTAGGAAGACGAGTGGCCTGGCCTCACTCAGCCCGAGGGAACGAGCCCTAGGTGGAAAAAGACGGAGAACGAGAGAAAGAAGAAAAGGAGAGAGAGAAAGAGGTAGAGGAAGGTTTCGCAGGGCATCGGAAGCATGGCCGAGCAAAGCAGTGAGGCATTCAGGCAGCGCGATGGCGGCGGAAGTGAGCCCATTACTTATTATAACTGCCTGGCGAGCGAACGAGGAGCGCCTGTCAAGCATCCATCATCGCGACGAATGGCCCCGCTGCCAATAACATCCGCCGTCATCGCCAACTTTCCGCGATCTTGGTCGCTAACGCTCAAAGCAAACCGAGGCAAGCTTTGCTCACTTGCTTCCTTCACTGCAATACTTTCTTTCTTTCTTTGTTTCCTTAACTCGACACCCTAGATTTTCATTCGAGGACGTGCCCTATCCATATCACTGTCTCTACCAATTCTTCAAAGTATTTTTCACAAGAAATACAATTTATCTTATAAGGAAATAATACGAGACACATAGCTCACAGAAAAGCACGTCAATCTCTCTCCAATAATAATCATTTAAAAAGGATCTATTTTATCATTCAGTTTTTTTTATCCTTCTCCCTTTCACGAATTCATTTCAATAGAAGTATTTGAAGGTGTTGCGAACTTTGACCCTTTATTTTTTCCTCGATGTAATACGATCATCGAGTATGACTAGAAGAAATATGTAAGTGCTTGTAGGTAAACGTAAGATAATACTTTCATCATCAGCAAACTTGACACACGCGTGTAGGTAGTAGGACGTAAGTAGGAGAAGTCGTTTTATGTCAGAGATCGATACTCATAAAATGTTTCGGCACGGTTAGCTACTCTATTTCTGTTATACCTCTCCTTCGACCCTTTTCCTCTCTTCTAACTTCGTAGCAGCTCCTTTTTCGCTTCGCTGTCTATCTATTCATCGTTCTTCTTCTTCTTCTTCTTCTTATTCTTCTTCTTCTTTCCCTTCTTCGTAGTTTCTTGGAAAACCGATGTATAGAAATAGAGAGAGAGAGAGAGAGAGAGAGAGAAAGAGAGAGAGAGAGAGAGGGGGGGAGGTGGTTGTATCGTCGACGTATTTACGATCGTCGTAAGCCTCGATCGTAAGGTTCGCCGTACATGTCGATATCGGGTCTGCTCTTTACCCATCTTCTTTCTCTTTCATTCCCTCTCCATCTCCACTTCTTCTACAAGGAAGGATATAAAACTATATCGTAAGTTGTAGATTTTCGAAATTGTCGGTGATTTTCTCACGCTTTGCACCGAACGCTTACTCAGCATTCGAATATCCGTTGGATAGAAAAGATTACTAGTTTGAATGTGTGATTTCACTTTCGTCGAATAACATCTACAGGGAATGTGTGACAACGATAATAAACGGCAATGATCATTCCTTAGAAAAATGACTTTAAAAAATAAAAGAATACATCGTAGAAGAAGTTGGTTGTAAATGCTTGAAGGATAACACGCGGAAGCTCGATAGCGAAGCGTCTGGTTTAACCGTAGGAACATGGATGATCTAGCGCATATCCAGCAATGCTCGGTTAGGCAGGGCATATGGCAGGTCGTATCTATGTAGCTAGCCAGACAGCTGGAGTGACTCATGGCGGATTACAGTGATTGCTTGTTTATGGTCATTAACATCCTCGTGGTCCCATAACTACCCCGCATGGCGTCCCATCCTATCAGCAGTGCTTGCTCCTCTACATATACTCGCAACCGTTCTATATTGCTCAAGCACGTATGTGTTATAGGTATTGGTAATGGATACAGTTACCAAATTGGCACGCGCACTCGCGCATTCACGTTGATCGACGCCCTCGACGAAATCGAGCCAGCGATTACGAAAATCTCCCATGGAAATTTGAAGATTGAAGCGGCATGAAAATCCTTTTCAAAGCGAGTCAAACGCTTATACTCCAAATAATCATCGGGATAATTATATCGTAGGAATTTTTTTCATTAACGCCACCCAACCAGATCGTAACAAAAGCGTCCACCAACTCCATTATGCCGAGTCCGAGCTTTCTTTTTACTCTCTCCATAATATCGATATGTGTATTCGCGATATTTTGGATTAACGTAACGACGAATTGCGCATTTTAATTGCAAGCGCATTTAGGTACTCGTATCGCGTAGGATGTACATTACTAATAATTAGAAATATGAAATAAAATGCATCGAAACGTACTCTGGGACTCATTTACGGTAAAACAACCCCCGAGATATAATTTAAAAGATAATAAATATACGCTCGTTTAAGCGAACGAATGCCCACTAATAACCATCGCGTATCATTATTTCAATTATAAAGTAGCATATCATGAGAGAAATGATTCCGCGGCTAACCACCACCCTATACAATCTTTATTGCAAAATTTTTTACAACCAGGACAAAGCATTGAACAATAAAGCTACTAAAAGAAAAAAAGAAGTTCCAAGAGACCTAAAAGAAAAAAAGTTACAGTTAAGCCATCGCGAGCGACTCGTCGATGGAATTGGAATCGGTCGAGAGAGAGGAGCTTTCGTGCGCGTTAGCAAGCGACCGTTTAGCCGAGCTGATTGATGGAAACTGGTCCTCCAAGAGCAACTGCTGCCCACGAACGGCAATTATACCTGGTACACGCACTGTATCGTCCCCGGCACATAGATCGCCCGGTTGCTCGTTCGGCTCGGCTCGGTGGCCGGTAACACTAATACGAGAGTTGGCTTGCGTAACTCGCGTTTCTCACCCCCTCCAACCCCGAAGTAGTAGTAGCACACCAACATTGGCCATCGATACCGTCGACCGACGATCGCCACCACCAGCACCACCGCACCACCATTGCTGCCGCCGCCGCCCCTTGATTGCCTCATTGGATCGCATTATGTCGCCGCCATTATCATAATTCAGGGATTTTTCACGGCCGTCCCGCAGAGCACGGGCTTTGGCTCCAGGCCCGATTGCCACGCGGAGAGGGACACGCGTCGATCGATCGAACAGCTCCACCTTCACCTCTCACTCCTCCCTCGCATATCCCCCCTTTCTCTCTCCCTACATCTTTTCCTTTTCTTCCGTCTCCCTCCCTTTCAGGAATCGGATTCTGAAAAATCATAGTTTCTCGATAGTTTTGATTTTTATACTTTCTAAAAGGATGTCCTCTTCCTTCACATTAGTTGGGACGTATCCTAAGTATAATAGTTGAAATAATATCGTAAAGTTTATTCCCGTTGAATCGAACGAAGCGTAGTTGAAAAAGAAATCGAAATGTTTTCTTCCTCGAGCAAAGTTAAGGTTCGCGTTAAGGCGCGAGTAAGGGGTTACGTGGTATAATATGATAATAACGCCCGCCGCACGGGTAGATGGGTATAATTGTCGAGCATAATTCAGGGCGGAGCAAGCTGGACGTCGGTGATGTACGTCTTGGTAAAGCAGCTCCAGGACTACGGCGTAGACCAGCCAGACCCATACGAGGGTTTACTGCTTCTACCACCACTATCACAATCATCGGTACTATTACTACTACTACCTCCACCACTATTTTCATCGTCGTAGCTTGAGTACTCGTCCGCGAGTAGGAAAGAGCTTGTACGGCTTTCCTTAATTTATTGATATAATCAGCTCAGCTTTGTTAAACACGCATAATAAGGATACCGTGCTACAGGGGGGTTAAGGGTTCGAGTGAGTAATCCATGCCTCGCCGATGAAAGTAGTCTTAATTGGACTACGAATGTCACGAGTTGGAGATTCACACGCGCGTAAGAACCTCCACGAGAGACGTCGTCCGCGAGTTCTACCTTTGAATCTAAATTTAGCTTTACGTCTACCCAATCTTCTCGTATACATTTTCTAACTGCCACAGTTTACTCGGTCAACTTAAAGCAAAGCAAGAGAGATACCTTTCTACATACTTTTTTGATTAAACAAAACAATTGTACCATTAATTGCCACTAGGAAAGAGAAGACTGTTGATACGAAAAAGCAGTATATACCTAACTAATGATTTTACCGAAACGCGTGAATTCAAAACGATCTCTCTGGTCGGCATCCCTCATACGATAAATCATGATGGAACGATGAACGAAAAAGTACAAAGAGGAAAGAGCATTTTTTTCGCCATGGTGACTCGGTTTACCCGCTGAAGTTTGGTAACAGGCCGCAGAGGAGCAGAAAACGATCGGAGAGAGTGAGGAGAAAAAGAGAAGAGGAAGAAGGAAGAGAAGCGATAGAAATGGTGGTGGTGGTGTTGGTGGCGATAGTAGAAGCAGAACGGTGCAGAGGACGAGGTTGAGGTAATCACTTGGTGATGTAGTTCCTGCGAAGCGAGGTAGAGAACCTCGACGAGAGAGATCGTGCACGGCTGTTAGAGAGGAATAGAAATATAGGTAGTATCGGAACGCAACGCGCACAAGCATCGCCACCGACAGCTGTATACACCGAGGTGCACTCGGTGCGAGTATTAGAGCGATTGACTGCCGGACGTAACCCGTACGTGCTGGCCGGTAACACGTGTAACATACTGCCGCCATGTATCTCCCTCTCCCGTTCACGTGTTTATGGGGAATCGAGGTCGCTCGCCGTCGCGTCGCGTTCGCACATCCCAAAGACAGAATCGCTCTCTCACGCGTCCTCCGAATCTCTAACTCTCTCTCTCCTATGCATCCTCACATATCACTATATATCCCTATATCCTATACTATATCGTGTATTGTAGATATACTACTACTACTCAGTGGTCGATCGATTTTCTACGATAGACGGACAAGCGTGACGTTGATAACATTAATGAATGATCAAAGTATTTGCAGATAGTTGGCATGTATATCTCGATTATCATTTGTACAACTAATTGGTGTTATTAATAAAAAAATGTGTCAGGATTCTAGAAATATAGTGACGCGTAAAATTGATAGATCGGTAATCAGAGGATAGGAGGGACAAGAGCATTGCAAACGAGGAGTATATCCAGCTAGGTGGTTTATAGAGATGCGACAAAAATGTAAATGCGATATCGTCTAGGATTCCGCGGTATAAATCTCGCGTTAATGTGTGGAACGAGTAACGCGGCGGCGTTGGCTACGGTAACAGTTGGAAAAGAGAACGAGCAAAGGAAGAGACTCGGTTGTGGCGTTCATTAGGAATCCTCCGCATCTCCCCCCACCGAAGAGGACGTGCTACCCACCCTAGTGTGCCGAATCAGAGCAAAGGAGAGAAAGTGGAAGAAGCACGAAAGGGAAGAGGAGGAAGAGGGTGGGTTGACGGTGAGGGTGGCGGGGTTGGAAGGGTGAGGGTGTCGCGATAGATCACGCGGGCGGCAGCGCTCCTTCGAAAAACATCCATAAAACGCAGTAGGGCGGACTCAGCGACAATAAACTCTACATATAAATCTTGTCCTGTGACGCCGTGATACGCTGATGGCGAGCACGATAATCTCCGAGAATGCGGGCCCTCTTCTTCTCTCTTTTCTTCTTCTTCTTCTTCTTCTTCTCCCCCTCCTCCTACTCTCCCACTTCCTTCCACTCTTTACTTCTCCTCCAAATCCCTCCAACCATCTCCTGTGATTTTTCCCCCTCCTTTACCTTTTCCTTACAGTATTTCGATTCACATCTTCGTTTTATGGGGCACACAGTACTCTTTCTCTCTATCTTGTTTTTCAATATATATGGCTCTAACATTTGCATTGCCAAAACGGCAGCTTGCAGTATGTGACAGAAAACTAGGAAATTTTCATCAAGACTCTAAAGAAAGAGAGGAAGATAAGAAAAATGTTGTCGAAAAAAAAATATAAAAAAACGCGTGGACCAAGAAAGATTTTGACAATGGGCTTGCAGGAAAGGACGATTAACCTCATTTCACCAGAGCACACAGCACAACACCAGACCGCGCGAGAAACTTGAAATCGAAGTCGTTTAGGCCGAAGAAGCGCGTGGCTCGTGCGAATGTATCCTGGAATTAAAGTCTAAGACCCAGAGAGCAACCCTCCACCTTTTCCCTACCATGCTTTCTATCTATATTTCCATCCCGTACTCTCTTCGTTCCACCCCCGTCCACCCTTCTCCTGGCATCCCTTCGCTCTCCTCCACCCCTTCATTCTGCCACGTCTCACCGTATCTACGACCGTAATTCACCGCCCCCCCCGTGCCTGCTTGCCGCTCCCTAAATGCTTCTAACTCCTATTCCTTCAGCGAGAGGATCGAACAATGGCGCGTGAAATTTCAACTTTGAGCCTCCTCCAAGGCGCGTTCTCGATCCTCGAGCAGCCGAGCAAGCAAGGAAGCAGCAACCGAACAGGCAGCCAGCATCCTCCTCCACCTCCTCCTTCTCATTCTCCTTCTCCCTCTGCTCTTCATTCTCTTCGTTTTCCTCTTGCTCCTCTTGTCCCACCTTCCCGCCCACCTTCTTCGCCCCATCGCGGGATCTCTCACTCGCGTAATTTAATTATTCACTCGAGAGCCAAACTCACCGGATCTTGGCCGACTACCATTCGTCTGCTTGCGTTTCTTGCGTTCTCAGCCCGTTAACTATCCCCTCTTCACTCGGCCTGCCTCCTTCTCTCAACGATTCTGATCCCCCACCGCTCCGTAGAAGAAGCCCAGAGATTCTAAAAAAGTGCATGAGACAAACGAGCCAGACACTTCCTCCCTTTTGCGTCTGATATCTTTACTCCCCGCCACTTGCCGACGACTCGCGTAAATCTTTCTCCTTACCACGGCACAGCGGCGCTGTTTAGTCGCAAGAACAGCTTCACCGAACCTAACGGAGACGGATATACAAGCTCTCTCTACGACTATTTCCGTTTCTCCTTCGAACACTCATTTCATGGCGAATACGTGAAATTGAAAAACGGTTTAGAAATAAATATTCCTACTGTTTGTTAGCCGTACTCCTCTGATCTACTGGTGGCGCTAATCTAACACTCCTCTTCCTCATAGTACCGTCGATAATCGCTTCGGCGTCGGCGGTTAAGACAAGATGGATTTGTCACGCATCGCTGTCGTTTAGTCGATAAAGTGACGAGAGCCAGCCGGTGGCACGAAGTGCTAACTAGACAGAGCGGCACTCAATTATTACCGTCAGACCTCGTGTAGTTTAACTCATCTACTCCGTTCCCTACGAGAGATCTCCTCCTTCCTCCCTCCCATCCGACACTACCTTCCCCTCAACTAAACACTTTACGAGCAGCTTGCCTACACGTCGTAGGCGATCAGTGTCGTCCTTACAACGCCTCTTATCGAAAATGGCAGCCCGTTAACACCGTACACGTTGTTGCCTGCTCTATCTTTTACTCTTACATGCTTAACAATGTTCATACCAGCAACTAAGGGATTCCTTAACACAACGTATATGTCTTTGAAAGAAGGCAGCATCGATTAAACCCTTTTTCGTTGGGGTCTACCAATAACAACTCGAAAATTTACTGATGCGCATAAGTACTTTTGGTCACGTTGTGTGTATTTCGTCCTACTGTGTGCACTAATGAGCAAGACTTGCTTCTCGTGTGCGAAGACTTCAAAATCAAGTGAATGAAAGAGCTGACTTAACGCTCGAATCATCCTACCTAGTTTTATTCCATCCTACTCCATTCCCTGTTCCCGGGAGAGAATTTTTCAAAGAAGTCTCGACCCAAGACTCTCGTCGAACTTCCTTTTTATTTCCTCGGTTCTACCGAGACGCAAAAGTATCTCAAACATTTTTCGACCTTGCACAATGCGAAACAAATTCGTTGCTGGTACGGTAGGTACGGAAGGCGCATGGATGATCTAACGCCGTGAAGATTTCTCTGAGGAATTCGCCGTTCTGCCTGGACTCGTCGATTTAGATGAAGAGCATAGAGTACCAAACTCTCTCTCTCTCTCTCTCTCTCTCTCTCTCTCTCTCTCTCTCTCTCTCTCTCTCTCCCGATTATTCCGTCGACTATTTTCTTTTGTTCACCATTCGAAGGAGTCTCCCGATACGCACCGTTCATCGCGAGATCATGCAAGGAAAATTGGATAGAGAACTCCCGTCGAGATCGTTCTCGGTTTACCTGGAATTTCGTTGATCGTTTGTAAGGTAGCTTGTTGTATCGATGTTTTCATCAAAAGTTTCAACTCCTGCCAGGTTGGTTAATGGAAATCTTATTTTTGCTATGAGCAATATTTATTGATTGAACCCCGTTTTCATAAAGATTATTTTCTTAAATGGCATATACGTTTTGAAGCAAAAGTAAAATGAAAATGGCACGATGGACGGTAGACACTTCTTCAAGAAACAATAGTAATGCTGGCAACGAAGCTGAATAACGTAGTAACGATAACGGCCTCGGAAGGAAGGTTTTTGCGTGCAAAGATATCTTAACAAAACTCTCTCTCTCATTCTCTCTCTCACTGGTTTGGCGTCGTGCAACGTTTATGAACGAAATTTGCATACGTACCTACGGATTCCCCCGTGCTTAGCTTTAATCCATTCGGGAATTTAATTCTTCGAATACACGCTCGGAACGTACATTTTGTTACGCCTCTTCTCGCCACTGGCAATTACCACCAGCCGCGCTTTTAGTCCGCGCGACGTACGTTCCAGGTTTGCTTCGAGACAACGAGACAATCAATAAACAACACGTGTAGATAACAATCGCGGGATAGAAACCCCTCTATTTTCCCGGGGACGGCCGACTATAATTGCCGTACGTGTTTCGCCGAACTTCGTTTCCGTCCGTGTCTACCCCTTTTCTAAAGCTCACCCTTCCCATGCCAATCTCCCAATGAAAAATGTCCTCGAGAATGAAGTGCTAGAATGTAGTCCTCATTTTTTCTAAATTCATCGGTACAAAAAAGGGCCTAATTAATGCATTCATAATCAAAAACTATTCTACCTGTTCAATATTCGTTACGCACGATTAAAAAAATATCGTGGACAGTTGCAGGTCGTATTCGATAAACCGCTTTCAAAAGAATCCTGATAAGAAATGCACTTTAGCTAGGCCATAAACTTTCTCTTCGACGAAGAAGCAAAGTCTTGGTTCCTTCGAAAACCGAAACACTAGAGAAACGGCGGGTACCAAGCTAGGGTGGTCTTTTCCATGCTTCTACTACTACGACCAGAAAAGAGATTTCTTTTTAAAGTAGAAATAGAGAAAACGGTGAGGAGAATGGTGAGGAGAACGGTGAGGAGAACGGTGGCTGAGAATAAAGAGTGCGCGGATTAAGAATGCTTCCACGGAGACGAGTTATAGTCGCTTCCTTCCCGTAGTTGGAATTAATCGGCCATTCCGGAGGCGATGCATTAACAGAGACAGAGGGCGCACTGCCATTCTAAACCCCCGTTCATCCCCACCGGCTATCCCCTCCTCCTCATCTTCATTTTCTTTTTCTTTTTCTACTCTCTCACTCGACTTCGTTTCTTTTATTTCAGACTCATTCACTTCGATACCCACGATCGTTGACAATAAAATTTCCATCCTGACGTTTCGGTGCTCCTAGTGCCGAAAAGGTTTGCTGAGTCGTTATTTATTCATTGACACGCTCGACTTATAAACTCCCAAAGCGCGTGTTCACCTAAAGTAGGACTCCGTTTTCTTCGTATGATCCTCATCATTTCCTCACCGAGAGATGCAAACTTTACAAACTTCTAAACAAATAAATTCGTATTTTTAAAAAGAGAGATATCATCTTGTTAATATTATCTTTAACGGGACACTTATCTTTATGTTACTTTATAAACTAGTCCTTCCGTGATCCTCCCAGTGATCCCTGTGAACATATCAAATCGTGAAAATTTGAAGAACAATGGTAATATAAGTTATAATTCAAAGTTAATAACACACGATTCGAAAGCGTTTCGGTTTGATATCATTTAATTTATTGGTTGAATCTACTACCCCTACTACCCTACCTGCCAATCTCTGATTTTTGATCAAATTAAACTACTGCGCTTGACCCGATACATGCGAATGACAGCTATATACCAACATCGATGCGTTAAAGTAATTAGTAGCTCTTCACACAAGATACAATTGACCTCGATCGTGTTCGATAGAGTACAAAAAATCATTTTTCAAAAAATATTCACTCGTCTCATTGACGATACGGATGAAACACGCGTTGTTCCGAATTAAAATTGAAAAAGGATCTGGAAATATGTAAAGAGCGTAGAATGCATGTTAAAAGTTACTAAAGATGAACAGAGATAAGGGACAGGAAGAGAGAGAGAGAGAGAGAGAGAGAAAGAGGAAAAGCTGGTCGTTAGGAAACGGTAGAGAACTCGCAATACGAAATTTTGATACGTGCCGTGCATTTTGCTTCTATCTCGCAAAGACCAGCTCTCTCTCTTTCTCTTAGCATCGCCAATGGAATCGTTTAAACGCGTGCTGTCTGTAGACGGTTCGTAGTTCGTACACTACTAACGTACTATACATACGCAACGTGGAAGAACAGCGAGGATCGCATGCAAATACCAAGAGAAACCTCAAAACTTAGTGCTGGCTAATTACAATCTTGACTTCACCCATGAGCTTCATAACAAGTAACGGCTTCAACCGTGCCTGCCTTACCAACTTTTTGGCTTATTGTCCTTACGTACTGGCCACAAGGGATATCCTTGAAACTGTCTGAAAACCGCGGTTTTACACCTATGTACGGCCAAGGAAATCCGAAAGGTACGATCCAAAAACGCAGACTTTCAAACTTCGTTTATAATTTCTTGAATCAGCGATGGAAAAGGCTCCGCCGTTCGAGGAACTTGCTAGAAAAAGTAGACGTTGAAATTGCTTTTGTAAAAGTTACAAATATTGTGAATAAATTAAATTGATTGGTATTTTAAATAATTTGCTGAAAAAGCATTTCATTGGAGAACTATGATAGCATTGACATATCATTGATGGTTTGAAAAGGATACGCAAAGGTTGGCAAGAAGGTACCTTCCATTCTTTTCTTCTCTTTCTTCTTTCGACGTCTCGGATGGAGTAAAGCGTAGGAGAATTTTGCACTTGGCAGAGCGCTTGCGCGACTTCGAGTAGCTTCTGTCCAAGAGAGAAGACGAGACAGGAGGCTGACGGGACAGGCGGTCCACTTAAAATCGATACTGGGGTGCAGCCGTCTCCGTGGGGTGCAATTCCCATGCAAATGAATTGCACCGACACTGGCGCTGCGCGGCGGGAGGGATTGATTTTTCCAAAGTTTCGCAAAGCTGCGCCAACGAGTCTTTCCTTCTAACAAAGATTTTCCTTCTACGAAGAACGAACACCTTTATCTTATTATTTTCTTATCTTTTTATACTTCAAATCAAGATCGTCTTTTCTTTTCGACAAAACACACGTATAAGTACAAACACATGGTGGAACTGAAACCTTTAGAAAACTAAGCTTCCTATTCTTTTACTAACTTTTGATTCATTTATTCTCATCACGAGATTGTCGTATTGTCGTATCCGCGATAACACCTGCAAAACAAATTTTCTTAGTTATTAATACTAAACCTTGCCAACATTTATAAATTCAATTTACCTTTTCAGATGTTAAGTTGAATTACGAGTTTACTAGATAGCAGTACGATAATATCTACAATTTCCTTATCGTCTTATCCGACATTTTGAAGCTAAGTCAATCATTTCTCGATCAACACTCGAAGAGAAATTACTTTGTAATAATACTGTATACTTATCCTGACACTTTTCAAACGGAAACGAAGTGTACAAGCTTATTTAGAAATATTATTTATATTTTAATATGCATGCACATGCACGTTGTTGATGATGCAACGAATAAAATAAGGAAAACGATACTCGCAATCAGCCATCGGCAAGATTTTTTTGCTGACAAGTTCTTCCTGTTTCGTATATTCACTCAACGTAATGAGTTACATAAGATGACAGTACGATACTTAAGCTGGTATATCGTCGCCACGAGAATGCAATACGTTAAAGCGTGTGAGTAGGTTTCTATATCTGAATATCTGTATATATACAAGTATCAACATTTGTAACTGTTTTCACACAAACACACACACACATACATACATACTATTAGGACGCATCGAGGGTCGCTTATGGCACACGCTCGGCTCGTTTCGCACCTCTCGCTGCAACTAAGAGAGAGAGAGAGAGAGAGAGAGAAAGAGAGAGAGAGAGAGCGAGAGGACAGCCACGCGGCATTATTATTCCGAGTGATGATTATACGCGCAACCACGGCTGTACTAATTATCCGGGCCATGATGGATCGTTTCCGTACGGAAGGCATGCACCCGAACAATACTTAGTTATTTCCATTAAGGGCTCGATGCGCTACGGAGATCGTAACACACCAAGGCGTAACTGTAATTAATCACTCTCCTATTAGCGACCAGGCTTCGTTTAAGACGAGACAAACGTTTCGAGATTCGTAGAGAAACGTCGACCTTCTCGGAAACTCGACGTTTGTCGACAACGACGACTACGAGAAGGAAAGGGAAAGAAAAAAGAATGAACGAACGAATGAACGAACGAGGGAGGAAGGTTTTACGTCGTCCACAATCGACGATTCAACTCGACGTGCACCGTAATTCTAGACTTCTTTGTTGGCATGACTCGAAGTGCCCTCGAGAAAGCTAGTGATTGATATCTCGCACTTGCGTCCGTCGTTCACTCTGACAATGTCCTTGCTAAATCCGTTATCACTCTTATTTTGAACGATTGACGAAGTAGCCATGTAGAATTGTTCGATACTTATGTCAATGAAATTATACATTGTATACATTTTTGTTATATCTGCTGATGCACTAAAGCCAGCCAATGCGTTATTTTATTTAGATTAATTAGTTGGCGGTATTAATAAGTGTCTTCCTTCTCTTCTCTAAATATAGATACTATAATATCAAATAAACGAGTAGTTATATAAATGCATGGTAAACTTTAATAAACTACGCAAATATAACGCGATTTGCACCTGACCATGGTTTTATGTTTCTAATCTCTATCTAATCTTTATTCCTGGCTAGCGTAGCTCGTAGAGCTTAGCGGTCATTAAGAAGGCAACGTTGATGGTTACCTGTCTATTTAGCGGCCTCGGGATATTTGCTTCGTATGGTCAAACAACGTATACAAGTAGACAAACGCGAACACGTTGAAACGTCTGTCGAGGGAAATTACACGAAGCGGCCACGTTGTTGGTTATTGCTTGGCAACTGCTAGATTCCCGCCACGCATGTATCTCTACCTTCAACGCAAAAACTCTACTGAGAGGTATATTGTACAGACGACGATCACCGATAAAACGTTTTTCATTGTTATTTCTCCAATCGTTGTCTAACGATTGTTAATAAAAACAAACGTCAGATAAATGTCATTCTATAAATCACAAATTAAATTAATTATTTGAATAAAATGTTCAATCCCATTCATTCCAACTGGTTTGCTTTAGTTCCTCGTAGTAAGACAAAACTAGTGTGACCTATTTTTAGGATAAAATAAATATCCTTGAGGATAGATTAATGGCCCTAGATCACTCTCGATAGATACTCTGCTACTCGAGAACGGCGAAGATTCTAAGTCTATAAATCGAAGGTCTTCGAAGAAGGCAAAGAAAGAAAGAAAGAAAGAAAGAAAGAAAGAAAGAAATAAGGTAAAGGATGGGAAGGGAATAAAAAGAGAGAGCGCGAAAGGACGTTTTTACGACGAGCTCGCACGCGTAAACGACCGAATCGAAGTCCTTTCTCGCCGGTACTTTGATCTGTCACCCTCCACGTTGCCCTCCCTCCTCATCACCCTCCTCATCACCCTCCTCGTCACCCTCCTCGTCACCCGTCTCTCGCACGTTAAGACGACCTAGCCGGCCGTCAGCATCAACCATACGACGACGTGCAGGTCCCGTCGAGCCAATTTATGATAATGAATCCAGAGATTTATCGCGTGTTTCTCGCTACGACGACGAGATATTAAGCGAACCAGCACAAAATTAGAATTGGCGCAAGCGAGTCACGTTCTCCTTCCAATCTACCCCATCCCGTAACCTCTATCAACCCTTTTTCTCATCCCTACCCTCTTTCTTCTGTATTTTTCTTTTTCTTTATTTTTTAGCATCCTTCTCTAGAGAACGTCTTCGTTACTCTTGTCGCGAGAACAGATCGAAAGATCCTGAACTACACGAGAGACGTAAATCTTCTGTTTCTTCACTTTTTTTTCCTTTAAACGAACAAACAACGAGTCGCTTCTTCTCTACTTTCCTCCACTACCACGTCATTTTGTAAACTAAAAATAAAAAACGGTTATAATTTCCTTCTGTCCACGATGGAATTTCAAGATCGATATTTATTATACCGAGGCTTAGTGAGCATGAAAGATGACTGATACATTAGGCATGACGGTGATGCTGAGAAGGACAGACAAAATACACTTTCGCAAGTCATCCGAATTCCCGCGAGCGACGGTCTTACTAATGTGTCAACAGTGTCATAAAATAGAATACTTTTCCCAAGCAAAGAAGCCTTGAGGCAGCAGCGCGGTGCAATAATTATAGAAGTAACTTATCCTCCTTTTCTATCCTCGGCTTTCTCGAATATATCATAAGTTGACCCTTTCGAGAATAGAAATCTTAAATAAAGAAAAAACTTAAAAGGTATGACTTGATCAAGCTCACTCTGCTAAGAGTGGAATAAAAAAAGGGAGGCCAAATTTTCTTGCGCTTTGGACAAATTCGATAAGAGTAAAAGAAAGTATAAAGTGTAGTAGCAAAGCAATAGTAGAGGAGTACCACTAGTAACCAGTAACCAGTAGCCAACACCAACAGCAACATCGTCGACGACGGCACCAAGGTAATGCATTAACCGTGCCGTCGCGCTCTGAGTTCGGCTTTACGCTAATGAAACGTAGCAGAAATATCTCGGTCGTTTAATTAGAAGCAATAAACGGAAGGAGTTCAATTGCCTGCTGTATCCTCACCGTTCCCGAGTCGTTTCGCCCGTCTAGATACGGATACTACTACTATATACCTAGCCTCTCATCCCCCACTGCCGTTTTCCTATCGAGCTCCCAAAAGGAGCAGAAGATACTTCCTCCCTCTTACACTATGCTTCTCACTTCAAGGTCCCGCGAGAAGAGAGGCTTATTCCTGTTTCTTTTCCTTTTTCCTGTAGTTTGAATCTTCTCTACCCCTCTCCCTTTTTCTTTCAATGTTCCAGGGTCGCTCGCGAAAAGATGCAGAAAGTGTAGTCCACATACGGGGCTTTCTCCTCTATAATTCCCAACACCGGTAGATCCAATATTTAATGCTCGTCTCCGTCTTTACCATGAGAAACAGAGACGATAAAGAAATAGAAAGAGAAAGAGAGTGAATACGGTCGCAAAGGGGATCGTTTGCTAGCTCGTTCGCAAGCTCTCTCTTGGCTTTGCAAAGAGTCGAGAGGAATATAAGCCAACGAACGAACGTTGCTGGTTTCTCGCGTCTACCTAGGCGTCGGCGACGTTCGATAAGTACACGCTACCGCGATTAAGCTTTCATGAGAACCAGCCAGAGATCGTAGAGAGTACGCCGTTCATCCGATATGCACAGACAACTGTGTGACGAGACTCCGTTACGGGACCCCGAAGACATCCCACATCGACCGATGTTCCTCAAGGGGAGTGGTCTTATTATGCAACACGACCGCAGACTACCATCGGACAACCCAACGACATAGAAGATTTCGCGTTTCAAATCTGTCTTTACCAAAATTAGCGCAACACGTTTCTATTCAAATTAAATAACTTTCACGTACCTTCGATATCCAGCAGCATTCGTAAGTACAGTATATACCAGAAGCATCTTAAACTGGACGAAAACCTATTCAGCAATTTTGGCATAAAAAGAAAGCTCTTGCACGTTTCTCGGACTCTGGACATAACTGCGATCGTCTGGCTGAAACATTAGAAACGGGCTTTAATTACAAGGCTGCAGCTGGAAACAGTAGTAACGGTAGTAGTAAGTAGCAGTAGCAGTAGCAGCAGCACCAGCTTGGAACGGAGTGCTTGCGAATAGTCGTCCGGTGCTATATTGATTCCCTAGATTGTCCGGCAAGGAGAGACCACCAAAGAGAAAGAGATAGAAATGGAGAGGGAGAGGGAGAAAGAGAAAGAGAAAAGGGTTGGTCTCGAGTATGTGAACTGACGTTGGGAACGACATGGGCTAGTCGGAAGAGGAAAGGGGGTGGTGCTTGGGGTGCACTTGGCTCGCGAGACACGTTCATTGTCTCCTCTACTCGCGGCGACCCTTCCTTCATGATCATCAACTACCTCACGTTCCACCGGTGGATACCGGTCTCAAACCAGTGCCAAGCACCAAATAAAACTGGCCGGCCTAGCTTACAGGAAAAATTAAGTAATTGCCCTCATAGCATAACGTCTTGACTTATTTCCGCGACTTCATCAAAACAATTGCATTCTTTTTATTTTCATTTATTATTTCATCTTTACTCTCGGTGATCGATGAGCAAAGAAAAAGAGTTTTCTTTTTATTTTCAGGAATTCTTAATCAGAAAAGTTTCGAAGAACGATACAAGACGATTATTCAAAGTGCAAGAACGTAAATCAAGTTGGCGAAGAGTAGAAAGTATCTTCTCTATTTTATCCTCTCCATCGTTCTCTTTCGTTCTCCTTCTCCCCACTCTACATACCGCCAAAAAATAAATCGCATGGGCGAACGATGTAACGGGGAAGTTACGAGCGTAGATTCGGAGCAGAGAGACAAGACGCATCCTATGAATAATGGATTGCCGGTAGCTCATTATACGGGTGAAGGGTCAAGGGCAGTTTTATACGTAAAAACATGGACGGTTGGTCGGTCGGGTAAATGGCTGGCAGAACCACGTCGTCGTCGTCGTAGTCGTCGTTCTTTCTCATCGTCGTCGTCGTCGTCGTCGTCGCCGTCGTAGTCGTCGTCGTTGGTTCGTACGAGGTCCAAATACCGCAAAGCCAAGCTACTCCTGAAGTCCGACGACGCAAGAGAAAGAGAGAGAGAGAGAGAGAGATAGAAGTCCGAGCCGTGTCCTGCCAGGCTCGTAAATATCTGCCGGTGCGTCCGATGCTAATCTGAATGCAGATGCGCCCTCGTCCTGTCCACCAGCGATCCGTATGAAAGGCATTAAATAAAAGCCCCGTTCCGGTAACACCAACGAACTGAGCGTTCGCTTGATTATTCTCCGATCTCGTTTCGCTCACCACCGGCCTGTCGTCTTTCTTGGATAATGGTCGATGATATCGGAGAAAAATTTCATTCATTGTATAAAATGGGGGACAAAGAGGAGAAGAGAGATAATTATTTGATAAGGTTTCGAAAAAAATAGTTAGATGTCTGTTACCAAAGAAAGAGCACCGTTTGCTAAAAGTGGGTAAAAGATGCTAAGGTTAGGACTGGCACAGTCACAAGTTGGTATAATTAAGGTGGAAAGGTACCTAGATGTGGTGGTTAGAAAGATGGCGTAAGGTAGGAGGAGAGGGAAAAGGAAATAGGAAGGAAGAGAGAAGGAGAGAAGTGCCCTAGATCACCGGACGTCTAGTAGCGGAGCTGTGAGCGCAGATAAGGACCGCCACGGCGACGGCCAAGATGGACGGCCGCCCAGTCTCAGCACTAACCTGGCTTTCTCTAGCGCGTCGCAACCCTACGTACCAACGGTACCATCTCCTCCGCCTGTCTCCTCCTCCTCTACCTCTTCGTTCACCTAGAAGCTTCCTGGGGATCCTTATTTATACGCCGTCGGCCCAGACTAACACCCATTGTCCCATTTCACCCCCGGGGTAATCTGCCGGACGCAAATCTAAGGCCCTGATCCTGCGGGCTACCGCGAAAATCTATGACGCCTTTAATTTACACGCACCTCGACCCCACCTATACTTCCAAACGGTCTTCTCTCGATCCTAACCGATCCTCGCGGAACGTTCCCTTATTCGTCTAAGGTTAGTTATTTCTATCCATTTGAAACCGTTTTGTTGTTCTTCGGTTCCTAAAGAAGTAAAAAATATTCATCGGAAAGTGAACATTGAAGGTTGATAAAGATCCGGAAAATAGTCGCGTCTTTCAGAATAGAAGGCGAACAGAAACAACAACGCCAGAAGGATGGCCCTGGGTCAAATATTAACGCCGAGCTCGATAATTGCGAAGTAGATCGTAGGAAGGGTGAGCGCGGATCGGGTAAACTCGGAGTCTGGGGTAGCCGATAGCATCTCGCCCTCTCCATAAATATGTCGCAGTAAGCTTAACCCCCTTGCCTATCTGCGAGGCACGAAGTAGGGGAGGCATTAATGTCAAACCGAGACGGGAGTTATGGCTCCCCCGTCAATTCGCAATGAATTCAGCGTTTTCGGCAGAGAATCGATGCGTTCCGACGAGCATTCCGTCGAACGACCCGCGCTACCCTTTTCCCCACCCTCTAACACACACACTAAATTTCTCTCTCTCTCATTCTGCCAGCTCACCCCTATTCTACAGCTCGCAAAATCGGCCGCCATTTTTTACGCTTTTCGTCGTTCGTAAAATGCGCCGCACGTTGCTGCTCCTATTGCTGAAATGATCGATGTTGTTGCGTGAAAACTTCAACGTTTACTCCCATTTCTACTACTCTTCTTTTTCCTCCTACTCCTCTTCCTCGTTTTCTCTTTTCCTTTTCGATTGCTTTGATGAAATTCACCGCAAAATTTCTGACCAAACTCATCGACTATTTGCGTTTATACGTTTACATATTTAACTTTTTTCAAAAAGCTTTTGATTATATTTACCTAAACCTGAAATATATTTTCTCAACGCTTAATATATATACGCTTTTAATAATTATATGTTGATTTCCTAGTGTCAATAAAATATTCCTACAGAGTTTATACAGTTATTTTCTAATTAATTTGGATTATTGTAATAAGACATTTAAAACATAATTACAGCGATCAATTTATTGGAAGCTATCTAGCGTTATGAAATAATGTTCTGATCCATCACTGTCATATGTCGAACATCAATCGGTCTTTCTTTCGCTCTGGCAAACACAAGATACGCCTTCAAGAAGTACGTAAACACGTTGACAAGATGACACAATGATCGATGATCGCCGATCGGAAACACGTTCGCAAAGAGACTAAAATACGAACAAACGAAGTTCTATTTCTTGATGGATATTCACGCCCGCCGTTGCAACAAGAATCCTAGAATAAGATATCTATATTTTACTGTAGCTATAACACGGAAGCTACATGGATATACCTATATATATATACTCGAACGAACCAGGGTAAATAAAAGCTTGAAACATCGAGATTACTTTTAGTAATCGCGTGCAGATTCGATCGTGCGTTATGCTTTATTTTATCGGTAAACGGGATATGTACAAAATTACAAATTACCAATTGCAAACGTACTTAACCAAGTAGGAACGGAACGACAATCCCGTTGGTATTTGTACAAATTTTGTACAGAAATGAAAATGAATAATATAATAAAATTCATTAAATAATGTGGAAAATTTTCAAAGGAATTTTGAAGTACGTATTTTACGCACGTACGTACCTAAGCCCAAGCGCGCCGCGCGTCTTTCCATCTTCGTTATTATAAGAGAGTAAAACCGAATCAAAGAAAGAGAACGGGTAGAAGGATCGATAAGTACTTACGTCGTAAATTTTCTTAAAACACAATGCGGTCGTCCTCGAACATCGTCGCCATTTTCGAACGTGGTTCTATCCTTTGTGAGACCGATCGCAGAGGGCCAAAGAGCGAAGAAAACGAGAGAGCTAAATGGAGAGGATAGAAGAAGAGAGGAGGAGAAGAGAGAGGAGAAGAGAACGCTTTTCAAAGCTTTCTCCTTGATTCTCTCCCTCTCTCGCGAACATGAAGGAGAAACGAGACACACAGGACGAATGCAGACACGATTTCGTGGTGACTTTTCGTAGGTGATACAAATAACGCAATCAGTATGCAGGGGGTTCATGCATATTTCAGAGGGGGTTACGAGGGTGGCCGCCGCTAAGAAGGGTTTATGACGGGGGTTGATCCGAGGATCCCCATCAAACCGCACCAGTCTGAATATCGAGCCGAGTACCGAGAGAATTGTGAGATAGAGGATGGGAGGGTTGTGAGCAGAGAGGAGGTGGGAAGAGCACGAGGAGAGGCAGACCTCTTAACTCCTGCAAACTCATTACAATAAATCAAGCTTTGTTCTTCGACCGGGCGAGGGCTGGCTAAATTCTGCGGGTGCTAACCCTTCCTTCTCCTTTCCACCACCTTTCCACCACCTTTCCACCATCATCCCTTTGCATCGAAGAGACGATGAGGACGAGGACGAGGACGTGAACGATTTCGTTCGTGATTCCATCGCGTGAGCGTACTCTCGCGCACAATTCTCTCAACCAACTCGTTTTCTTAAAGCCGGTAATTGCCTACGTCATCCCCCTAACCAATTCTGGACGACCCGATCGATTTCGTTTATCTCTGTGATGCGGTGTCACTTTGTCATCTCATCTCTCGACTTTTTGTTTCACTGAAATATGTAAAATATGTAAAAGGTATTATATGCATTTGTGATTGCTGTAAAACAAAATAGTTAATATTAACAAAAAAGGGTTAGACTAAGAAATATACTTAGCTTAGTTTGAATGACTTTGCGGTAGGATCCGTGGCACGGATTTGTAGGAGAGATACAGGGGTATATCAGGCAGATGCTGCATTCTGCAGGGCTCCATGTGCTACAAGCGTCGACATTGACTAATGATGGCGTGGCGAAGGGACCGAAGGGGGTTTCGGAGGGCCAGCCAGCGCGCCCTGGAACAGAAAATTCACCCAAGTTCACGCGACCTGTTGCACCCCCTAGCTCACCGTTTAACCTATAACCTGCCCGCCAAACATGGGTTTAACCTCGCCTTATCGCGTTATCGAAGTACTCGGACCGGCTGCTGCCGCTACTGTGCTACCTACTTGCCACTACTATCAACGAATTTTTTCTTTTCTTATCCTCTAATTATCGAGGAATGATTATGTAAGATAAAACGTAGTACTTTGTTAAAATTGATTTGACAAAGTGTAAAGTAAGTCAACGTAAAGCAAAAGGACTCGCGTGATCACGCTCTTGAAGTTATCGCAAATTTGATCGGAGTAGGCTGCATAATCGAAAGCACGGCTCGTGCATCCACGCGCGAAGACCAATGGGAGGACGGCCGTGAGTCTGCAATGTAGGCGCTAATTATTGCACCGCTCCTCTCCCCCTTGGTATCCCTTGGTTCTGTGTCCACTTATTATTCAGTCCGAATCAATCCACGGTGTGCAACTCGGTGCGGAATCGAGTGAATGGCTCGCGCCACGTTAACCACCAGTGACGCCAATGGTGGTGGGTTGGCTGTGCTGGTGATGCCGATGATGCCTTCGATGCTACCGCCACCACTAACGTCGCCGTACCGAACCAACGAAAAGCAAATTAAATTCGTCGACCACGTTAACGCGATTACCGAACTAACGCGTTCCCGGCAAAAATATCAATCGCACGTGTAATCCCGTTAACGAGTGTACCTTTTAATTAATCACTCTTTTCAATATTTCACCATATTAGCTTCCTCCTGACAGCAGAGTCCGCGTGCTTGCTAATGCGAGAAGCAAGCGCGTGATTTAATGCTTGCGGACCTCCAATATTACCTACATAACTGACCTGGTACTTTCAATTTGCCCTTCCTATACAAAATATCGTCCGACGCGTAATCGTTTTTGCCAAAACGCATGATCGTCAACGCTTGCCATTCTGTCTACTAACGATCAAATAAAAGTCCTAGCAAATAAAACATTCGAAATGATAAAGCTCTGCTCGTTTGATTTTATTTGAAAACTTATTAAAAATCTTTTTCCGGAAGGTGCCCACCACCCATTCATCGTTGATTTCATAACCATTTAACTTTATTCCCCTAACAATGCTGCCTCGGAGTAAAATATCAATCTTGGAGTAATCTACGTGAACGACCGACACGCCTTCTACGTGCCCTTCCTTATTGGCCATCCTTCTTTCCTCGAGATTCATTCGGGCAATTACCGTGGCTATGTTCTACACGTTTCATTTAAACGCGTGCTCACCAACAACTCAATATCAACTTTTAGTTGGATAAACGTTGGAACAGCACAATTTTCTGTCAATCCTAACTTTTATTTTCAAATTTTTTCTATTTGCTAAAGAACGAACGAACGAACGAACGAACGAAGAATAGGTGCAGGACCTTAACGTGTTCGATTCCGTAGGTGCGGGATTTTTAAGCCGGCGGTGCAAGTGAGTTATGTCAAAACGATTTTCCGAGGTGAAACAAAGGTGTGCGCGGAAGAAGGAAAGAGTAACGCACGCACGGCCGCGTTGAAACACGTTTTAAAAGGCTTGGCGCGGTGGGACGCGGTTCAACCGTTAGATGAATATTCATGCCAGCTATATAATAACATTTTTGAGCCACTGTTTAGCTAATCCTCCGGACTCATTTATCGTCGAGGCAAGGACAGCTATAATTCTTGAAAACGCTCCAACGGCATTACTATTATTATTATGCGAATAAATACCCCAGGATTAAGTGCCGTTTCTGCGATGGGGACGAGTGAAACGAAGAAAGAGACCAACGGAGAAAGAATGAGACAGAGAGACAGAGAGACAAAAAGAGAAAGAGAGATAGAAAGCACCAAGTGGTTGGTATGCTTGCGAACATTACGTTTTGTGGAAACAAACGTAAGTTGTTGTCGAGGGATTCACCAGTCCCTCTCTACTTCTTTTCTTTTTTATCATTTGATCACTCTCGTCAACCCTACATCAACGAACATAAATATTTCATTTTTCATCTACTTTTGTTTCTTTATTTACGGCTGCAAATTGAGTAAAAAGGATATCAAAATGAATCTCGTATCGAAAGCGGTCACGCGTAGACCAAACTACGATTTTAACGATGCCGAGTCTATTATCCGCATTATCATCGACCTCATGTCGGTAAATTTGCTTTCGGACTTTACGCCGTAATAGCTCGACGTTATTACTGCGTTTGATAATGCGTACATCGTCTGTTACGTATCACATAATTCGATATCGTCGGCTTCCATTAATTCGATCGAACGCGGAAATAGGAAAAGAGCAAAATTAGAGAAAAACATATATGTTACCGTTAAAGTATATCATTCTATGTGTTCATTAAATAACTAGAATAACTTTATAACATTCAGAGTATTATACCTATTTTTATAAGAAAGAAAAGTAAAGGCTTGGCGTTTTAAGAACTCGAGTTCAAAAATGGTTTGCATTGGTAAAAAGGGTAATAAGAAAAGAAAGGTTGTTACGTGTATAAATATATGTAAAAGAGTGTAGTTTCTTGTAAGCCGGCCAAAGCTCTTACACGTCGCATCGGGATATACAAAGTAACGTGCGTAGAGAACTCGCGAGCCTTGTTTATATGATAGAATTTTCGCCGAAATTCTTGGCACGAGCTATTCTTTCTTCTTTTCGCCGTTATCGCAAAACCTCGTGGCTAATCCATTTCCCAGTTTCATTAAAGAGAAAAACAAAAAGAAATACAGAATATGGAAATGGGAAAGAGAGAAAGAGAGGGAAGAAACAGCATTGGAAAGTCGATAGAAACTTAGTCCGAACAAACTAACAATCTTTCTCTCTCTCTCTCTCTCTCTCTCTCTCTTCTCCGTTCAGCCACATGCAGAAACACGTAGGTACAAACACCAAGAAACAAAAGGAGAGGGGGGGGGGCATCTCTTCGTTTAATGTTACCGCAGTCAGGCCTCGGAGAGATTATAATAATCTCGGTTTACGTAGCGTCTCTCGGGCCGGTTAATTTGAGGAGGAAACTTCCGTCCTTGGTATCCGCGACTCTACTACTCTTCCAGACCATCCTCAAGCCCGTCCCTTCTTTCGGCTTCCGACCTAAACAGATTCGTAACTCGGCTCATCTTTAATCTCTCATAAACTCGGCTGAATTAGTTGTCGCTCCACGTACAACTGGATGCGATCACGTTGTCTTTCCAAAATGACGTGCTCAAAATTAAACACATTTTATTTCAGTTATTATGATACTTTATAAATCAACGTTAGATCCAGCATTTTTTCTAAACGACCAAAGTCATCTAACGTTCCTTTAAATGCAATGCAATTATTTGTTACAGCTTGGTATACCCGTTAAAACCTTGAAGTATCGATTGAATTTAGTTTAACGACCAAAGCTGGACCAGAACGGGCGTTCCACTTGCTCGGAAAAGAATTGCGATTAAGCACAAAGCTGTTTGAAGGTGGACGAAGAAGAAAACGAGAACGAGGGTTGCATTGGAACGATGGCGATGGTGCCATTGCTACTGCAGCTGGTGGTGGAATTAAAAAGAAAAAGAAAGAAAGCTTGAGAAATTCACCGTAAAACGACAACGATTCTTCTGACCGTCTTTCACCACCAGCCGGATTTTCGACAACGAAGTATAACTCCCTTAACTTTAAATCACAGAACGGCCCTCATCATTTTCGCCAAGTCAAACAAAAGATGCGTATAAACAATAGCGAGAAAAAGATAGCAAAAAATGTAGAGAAGGATGAGTCCTGCGTCCGGTGTCAAAGGAAAACACCGCTTAAAAGTTTAATTCGCTAATTGAACCCGCGGCTGTAGTCGTAGGTACGCGCGCTGACGATAACTGCGCAAATAAACTTGCCAGTACTCCTAGTACCTCTCTCTCCAATCCGTTTTTCGTGTCAAAGGGAAACGCGACGATGCGCGTGGCTTGCCTCTCTCTCGGTTGCTGGTCTTTCTCTTTTTGCCCTTTTATCCCTTTCTTTCTCTCTCTCTCTCTCTCTCTCTCTTTCTCTCTCTCTCGCTCTCTCTCTCTCTTTCTCTCTCAATAGGACCGTGCACCAAGCGAAAAACTTTTTTCACCCTCGTTCCGGCCCCGGGAGTTCAAGCGAGAAAGGATAAATAAATTAGTAACTCGTTGTCGATTCTTTCTCCCTTTTTCTTTCTATTTTTGTCGGTTACAAAAAAAAAAAAGAAGAAGAAGAAGGAATGCTAGTACTATCTACGAGTTTTCTTCTATCGAGTTGCAAATGTTAAACAAATAATTGCAATTCTGTTACAGAAATAACATGACACAATGGTCCTGTTGAAAAATAGTTCGATTAAACAGGAAAGAAAAAAACGGGGAACATTTTACGATGAATATTTGAGAAAAGTAAGTCGCGGCCGAACAATTTGGTGAGGAGTAACGGCGATCTCGTTCGACGTTCGCATTTTCTGGAAGAGAAGCAGCTAGCTGGAAAAAGGGATGAGAAGAGGGGAAAGAAAAAACATCAGGAAAGAAAAAGAGAAGATAGGAGGCGACGATACGATCTAGGTCTGTCGTACGTGTACCTACTTAGGTACCTAGTCGGGACGTTATCAGTAAAGTTTTGGAATTTCAAATCGAGCGTTTCCCTCGGTCGGTTCCGAAGAAGAAGAAGAAGAAGAAAAAGAAGAAGGAGAAGAAGAAGAAGAAGAAAAAGAAGAAGTGAAGAAGAAGACGACGACTACGATGAGATGGCCGCTTTAGCGGTGCCAGTTTGACATGATTTTTCCTTCTACTCTTCCTTTTCTCCCCTATCTCTTCCTTCCTCTTTTCTTAACACTACACTCTTTAGAAAGAAGAAGATATCAAAAAGGTAAAAGTATAGCATAGTCGATGGAAGAATCGCGAAGCACACCGTATATATATGGTTCGAAAGATATTCCAACGACAGAAGACTCCAACCGGTATCTTTCGGTCCATTGGGTCGACAGAATGATGTGTAGGATTCGTCCTCCGCGCACCGCCATTTCTGCGCGCAGACCATTCGTTCCGCGGCTGGGATGACAGACGATGATTTGTGGCGGATCTCGGCCGCGAGCTGTTTCCTGATTTTTATGTAAGAGAACCGAGAAGATGGCGCCCGAGAAGTCTCCAGCTCCCAGACGATCGTAAATTAAAAGACGCGATGCCTTCCGCAGCATGAAAGCGAAAAAAGGTACCTGCGCGCACCTCTTCTCATCCTTTCGACTTTCACACTTGGAAATATTACGCGACCGATCCAACACTGAATGCGCCGATTAATCGTTTTGAAATATAATACAAGCTTTTTACTATGCTCTGAAGTTATATGATCTTACAAATCATTCTGTTGCCTTACAAAAGCTTTTCAATCGAAACTTACGATAACGATCGTCTACCTGCCTACTAATTATTATTATTGTTATTTTTACACATTAGTCGTGAAAGAATCATCGACAAGTATAAAGAAAATATTAAGGTGTGCAAAAGGATTAAGAGTCAAGCTCGTAGTTAGGATTGAAATTATGCTACATAGTGCGAGACAGCAGCGCAGAGTTCATTTGTTCGTTGAGGAAAGGTTAGCGTAGCAGCCCCTCTTACGAAAGTCCTCTTCCATTTTGGAGATTATGATCGCCTCTGTCGTCCTCCGATACATCATGCAACACGTTGCGTCCCTCCAACGCGGCTCAGAAGTTGAAGTCAAGTTTAAGCTGCCGTCGCAAGACGACGCGAGGCAGGAGAAGTTACGTGGCTGAGGTGATATGTGTCAGGTCCACAATACTCGAGCGCGACTCGACTAAGTAAATGTTATTTCCGGCGGTGCATAATTGTGACTCCGTAGAGAAACGTCGTGACGTTAATGTTAAAGACGACGGGGAACTGGCACTAGATGGAAGCTGCCTTGTTCTTACCTTCCTCTCTCTCATACATACACACATACATACACACATACAAACTTATACCCTCTCCTAGATAACCTGGCAGAGAGACTTAAAAACCGGTCTTTCATATTTCAAACCTCTCCATCATTTTTTCAACCTTAATTTATTATTATTTTATCATATTTTTTAGCTCTCAAAAATATCAGTATATACCCTGTATGAAATTAAAGTCATCATATTATACACACACCTAAAGAGTGAAAGAAAAAATTGTTGACTCCTTAGAAGTGTTGAAAAAAAAAACAAATCAGAAGGGATGGTAAGAAAGCGTTAGCATTTTCCAAGGGTAGGTACAAGTAATTTCGAAGCAGCGTCGTTCGAAGAAATACTGGGTATAGGGGTTTGTTTAGACCGACGGCGACGACAAGAAGAAGGAGAAGGAGAAGGAGAAGGAGAAGGAGGAGGAGGAGGAGGAGGAGGAGGAGGAGGAGGAGGAGGAGGAGGAGGAGGTGGAGAAGTAGTAGGTACGTAATCATCCGCAGATGAAAGAGCTGTCGGAGTGTCGAGCCGAACGAAAGGCGGCACAACAGACCCCTCCTAGCAGAACAGAGCCACTCTGTGCTTTGCCTCGAACCGTGCCACTCACCCCCCTTTTCTTATCGTCCCTTTAAATTAACCGATCAATCGGGGTCCAACACCGACGTTACCTTCGACATCAAACACGCGTCGCTTTGTAATAATTAATCGTCGGTCTCCGAATGCCTCGGCACTCCTGGCTATTGGCACTTTGATGGAATTTTTTTGTAACCCCTCGCTAAGCGAAGCAGAACCGCTGCCGATGGAAAAGAATACTTTTGACGTCAAAGGATAATGTCCTGCGGAGATTTACATACTATATATAGCGTATCCACATTTTATCGATATACTTACATACATATATATACATCTATTTTTGCATATAAGTCGACGAATCAATTCGTTTTCAATTACACAAGAGGTATTTTACAACGCGAGTATAAATCTTTGGTGTGTCTTGAAAATGGATACCTTAGGAAAAGATGACCTGTTTCCTTTTGCGCTAGTTATGTTGTTAAAAAAAAATAAAAAAAAATAAAATAAGATGTAGGTACTATTCAAAGAGAAACTAGTCGCAATTAGAAGCGTGGTAAGCTGCATTAGGTGGTCACGTATGTAGGTACACCCTCGTTAGACGAACTCCCATAGTCATACAGCATTCTAATTATTCTCCGACATACGGTTTACAGGGTGGTCTTCTTCGTACAAGGTACCTGCTAATAATGGCTGTCCGGCTTGCGGTTAACGTAGCCGGAGACACCCGCTGCTAGTCAAGAGGTTCGTATAATCCCTCTGTGAAAGCTCACCCTCTCCCGTGGTCCCCGATGAACTCGAGGGTGACAGCGTTGCAAGTTTACAAGTGAAAGAGAGAGAACTCGATAGAAGCTGTAGCCCTCGCGGCACTTCAAACGGAATCATCAAAGGTTCATCGAGTAAGAGTAATGTAATGCCCTTGTTACCGTATATTTCTCAACAACCCTGCCGAAACGGTCCTGCTACATAGAAACAACAGCTCTTAAGCGGCATGCCCTTCTCTATCAACCTTAAACCCTTGCACAATTCTAACGCAAGATTCCTATAAGGCTAACAATGCTTCCCTACCACTTCTGTTTATTCCGCCCGTGGCAGAGCATCTTTAAACCATCGCTTTCTAATCCCGTGCTCGACCTAACCGTATCTATTTTATGTGAAATTTACTAGTACAGACGCATACATAGACAATTTTCAACGTTAATACTTTCTCCAATAAATCCTATAGATGCATACCTAAAAAGAACAACACCTATACATATGTTTATCATTTAATAAAAACGTTATTGTGCCGAGATCGAGCAATAACGTCGCGTAGGAATAAGATTGGCGTCGGATGCGGTTACAGAACAAACAGACGCGACCGATATTGGCTTTGTTTCTCCTCGAAAAAACGTCTCCCTTCCTTCGATTTCTCTCCCTCTCTCTGTTTCTCTTCTGAAAGATCCTACGAGTCACCAAAGACTCACCCTCTCTGGCACGAGCAAGCGATCGCGTCCTGCTCTCCAAACGTATCTTTTTGTGCGTATCTTTTCTCCCTGTTCCAGATGGCAGCAGAACCCATTGCCGTAGCAAGTCGGAAAAGAACGCACCACCGTTGCGTTTCTTCAAAGTAGGAAACGCCAAACGAACAAATGAGAATTTTCTACGCCTATGTTCACTTTGCGATGGACAAAAAGAGAGAAAGAGAGAATGGCGAGTACGACAAAGGTAGCCGAGTGGGTCGAATGGGCGAAAAGGACAAGAGAACGAGATTATATTGGCGTAGGAGCGTGTCAAGCATACCCTCTTCCTCTTACCCACCCTTATCACCACCCTTCTTTCACTTCCCTTTCGACCATAACGTGATCCAAGCAGAGCGATAAATTATTTTAATGTTTTAATATCATGTCGGTGTGGTCGTTCGGACAACGCGGTGTCCGCATTTAGGATGTCGTCGATGCTCACCATTCTTTTCCTCGCATTCTACCTTTCTCATCACTTTCATTTTTCCTATTCGAACCAATTCCGATAATACCGGAAACATAATCCTCCTTCAAGAGGTTCTTACTGTCCTGTCCTTTTCGACTACCCCAAATGGTTAACTGATAGGATTCTAGGGTTGTTCATGGAAAAACTTTACGATCATTCTTTTACCTATTTATGATTATGTCAAGTTCCATTTATTTCTTATCTTCGATTAGATGTAAATGTTCAATGAATTAATCTATTTATTAGGAAATCGTTAAAATCATGTTAATAGAATGGAACAAACAACGTGCCAAGCTCCAGATTATGATATCGAAATTTAACCGTTGATTCTTCGAATCGTTGAGCTTTCAACGGGTATTCGAGTTCCGTGGACACAACGAGAGCTCCGTGTTTCGAAAGGAAAAAAAAGCCCCAGTGCATCGCGATCGGTTTGCATTGTGTTTCTCGCGGCTCCTGGTTCGCGGACGATTTAACATGGGGCCGATAACGACCAAGATAAATCAGCGCCCGTCCGAACGAGGTGCGGACCGAAATCAATAATAATGGGCAGGAGCCATTAGTAAAATTAATAAATTATGCCTCACATTATGTGCGTATTGTGAGCCGCGAGAGTTTGCTTGCGCGCGCGCGCGTGCTTGTGCGATCCCGCTCCCGCCGCTAGTTCGTCGGGGTAATACGTCGTAAATCATATTAGTGAATAATCCGCATCACCATAACCAGCCGCACGGGCAGCCGTTGCGTTTTGCGTAACGGCAAAAGTCGCATTAAACCCTCCGTCCGTTCCTCCCTCTCTCTCTCTATCTCTCTCTCTCTATATCTTTCATTGATCTATCGTCATCGAACAACGCTACGGAGTTAGCGTCGAATCGGTCAACCGATATATTGTCGAAACTTCCAACGAGCTCGAGCATGTCCATAGACTTAGAGAACCGCTATAGATTTCAATGATGCGATCCTTTGCAAGATGTGTTGTACTCGTGAATTACACACCAGAGGAACTAACAGTAATCAACGATAAATAATAATTAAAAATTGGCAAAGAAAATGATTCCATCTCCCTTATCCCCTCCAACTACAACAATGTTGCAATGTAGAAATGGTTGCTCTCCTCCTCGTGTACGTTAGGTGTGCAAGGTAGCTGGTTACTGGTCGGGTTTAGGTATCTATCGACGAGCGCATAGCTTCCTATTAGTGAGGCACTTCATACGGACGGGATCGCCTCTCCTCTTGTTCCCTCTGTTCCTCCTCTCTACACGTTACCTGACCTCACCACCCTGTGCGACGATATCGTATAAATGTGTCGTTAATTACTTACCCCGCGACCGCGACTCCTCCCCTACCCCTAACCGGCGAGCTCTTTCTCCTCCAACAGAGAACCGTCACCTCCAACGGAGCTGCCTTCCGACTAACACACCACCTATGCTACCTACTACTATCGTCCTCTTTCTCCCTCTCCTTTCCTCCGTCCCTCCTCCTCCTCCCCGTTCGCTCCTCCCGCGGCTTTCCCTTCCGCCACCTACTACCTCCATCTCCTCCTCCTCCTCCTCCTCTTGCTTCTCATACTACGGCACGTTATGGCGCCGCGTGTTAAGGAAACTAATGTTTATTTGAAAAACTAATTGAACGGGACTCTCGCGTCTACAGCCGGCAATTAAACGAGATTACTGCAGTAGCGCTCGAGCCCCCGGGGGGATTAGATAGCACAGTAAGATATGGTACGCGTAATGTTTAACTACGGCTGCCGGCAGCCCTCTGAAGCGCCGCCAATAATTAATTGTTAGCTCGATACTACTACCTCCATAGGTCCTGGCTGATATCAAAAAGGCGATATAACCACCATAAGATACCTGCAAATGATCTTTACTCTTTCATCTCCTTCCACTTATAACATACAATCAAATGATTTAAGGAAAGAAACAACAAAATCCGACTCATACCAATTATTATCCTTTGAATACTACGAGAAAAAAGAACTGCAAATGGTCTTTCTTAAAGGATGGGGCAGATTGGTAGGCGGTATCCTCCGATCAGCCAATAATAGCTCGTCGTAGGTAAACAAAGACGAAAGCCGTGTTGTAATCAGAAAAACATCGGGAATCTGGTAATCTCCCTACCGATAGATAGACACGTCCCCTAAGGCAAAGCGTACCGCGAATTCATCCTTTGCGCGTAGCCTCCGAGTAAAAGCGCATGTTCTTCTTACGCACATACCTACTCTCTGCTATCTATGTAGAAACGATAGGTTGTTGGCTTTCGCGTAATACACGATATCGGTTATCTAAGCGACTTCTGTGGCGCGTTCTCCTTTTCATCTCGTCGCTATCCCCTCGCCAATAAAGTACCTGCTTCTATCTAGGCTATCTCTCCACCCCTTTCTCTCTAACCCTTCCAATTCTATCTCTCTCTACCTACTCATTTCGCAGGCGGCATTAAGTGCGACGTAGGGATCTATGTGGATGAGAATCATATAGTATAGACCCTCACGTTTACTCGACCAACATAGGAACACATACATGCAACTATCCATACCCACACGGACACATTGCATATACACATGTTATTGTCCGTCGTGTGTACGGTGGTGGCGCTTGGGCCTCAGGGACGTCCTGCTCTGCTGTCCCAGCAACCACTCCACGTACCATTACACACTTGCGCCCTTCCCATCTTCCTCTTTCCCACCCTTACTTTCTATCCTTCTCTATATCTCCTTTATTCCTCCTCGTCTCGCTTGCATTCGTTCTCTCTCGGCCATACCATTACGGTCTGCAGGAAGTGAACGAGTGTAGGGAGAGACGATACACTGCTTGCAGCTACTACTGCTGCTGCTGCTGCTGCTGCTACTGCTGCTGCTGCTGCTGCTGCTGCTGCTGCTGCTGTCGTTGCTACTCCTGGACACGTCTCGCTCCTCCTGCCCCATACCCCTCATCCGCCATGTTATACCGACAATATATTTAGGAAGCATGTAGGTTAGCCATCCTCTCCCCTCCTCTACGACTCGATCTAGCCAAGCCATTCTCTAGCGCACTATCGTCCTTCCTTCTCTCTTCTCTAAAAGTCAGCCCTCCCTCCACCCACCAGAGAGCTCGCCGACTGCCGATACTTGCTTGCTGCAGATTAATGCAACATCGTAACACGATAGTGTCCGCTCGCCGAGCCGCAACCGGGGACTCTCCTACCATCCCTGAACCCTGCTCTCTCTCTTCCTCCTTTTCCTCCTCATTCTCTACGATCTCCTCTTGCTACCTGCTATGACCCACGAAACGCCGACACCGGCAAGTTCGTAACTTATAATTATTATCTGGCTACGCGCTTGTGCTTTCCTATGACAACGTATAAGAGAACAGAGATGGGTATGGAAGACGAATACGATATACGTTGCTCTACTACCGATATATCTCACAATGATAAAACGATACTACGATACTCTATTCGATAGATAGGGAATGCCTCGTAAAAGAGCTATTATTTTTTACGCGACATCGATTTCAAGAATAGTCACTCCTGCTGTCTCCTCGTAGTCAAATTCTCGAACCGACCCGTCCTTTTCTACCCTCACTTGAATTTCTTCTTTTTCCAAACTTCCTCCTGCTGCTCCCTTACGAAAAGAGGGTCACCATTATCGGCAACCCCAACAAATTCACGAGAGCTAAAAGGGAGTTCATTGCATATGTGCGACCAAGTCGTTCTGGGGTGCGAAAGGTCCATCCACAAGATAGGCAGGCTCGATAACACCAGTGTAAAGTAAGAGACTTTAAGATGTCTGGGAATCTACTCGCAGATAGGACTTTGCCGAATCGTTTTAGAGATTGGTATTGTTGTATCTGCAATAAGAATTTAATTTATACAGTTACTATTTTTTCCTTTTAATGTATAATTATCCTATACCAATGCACACTTGACACCACTCTGATATTCATTGTTTTAATCCATTTGCATCATAGTTTTAAACACGCGACAAACTTCATAAATCAATGATACTCAACTGCCAGTCAACTCCCATCAAAATACATTCTATTTTAAATTATCAAATGAAATTGGTTTTAAATTGTGATTTTAATTTAAAATATTAACCATATGATACTGATTCTTTGAAAGCAGATGACAGATTACAATCGTGTAAATAATTAAAAAGATACTATTTGTTGATTTCTAAACTTTACACGCGTACTTCTCAGAAGATGCGGGTGGATGCAAATGGGTTAAGATCGATAAATATGTGTTACAACACACGAAAGAATGATAAAAAGAAAAAACCGAACAATCCATTAATTCGTATCCATGTATTAAAAATAATCGAAAGGATCGACTTTGAAGCGTAAAATTTTCTTTCTATAAACGAAAACACGACAAAGCGTGTAATCCTCAAAGAGTACGTACAATGCTGTCTCCTACAGGCGCTCTAAACTCGTTCAAAAACAATTATTTCCTTCCGCTCGCGCTGCTTCCTCCTACCATCGATTTATCGGCGCTGGCTGCCGTATCGACGTCGAAGGGTTGTTAGATCGAATTCGACGGAGCCATCACTCGACCCTCTCACTCGAGTCGACATTCGAGCCTGACGAGGTAGTATCGAGCTAGCATCGAGCTAACATCGTTACTTCATCGATCGCTTTTTGCAGCCGAAGGGTGCCATAAAGCGAAAAAACTAAACAATCCGACGATACCCCTACTTCAACAAAGCTAAAACCCAATCGATATTATAACGTCTCAACATTTTTCCCCAATTATTCCGCAAGAAAAATTTTATATAAGAGATCGTTGTCTTTCTGTAGAATAGAAAAAAAAAAACACTTGGTTCGATCACAAATTATGGGATTATGTTTATGGATTGATCATCCGATGGAATCCTGTCGTAGTCTTTCTTTCTTCGAGCAACCCTATTCAGCCTTTCAGATTCGATATCCAATGCGGTAGCATGTCGAGTGTGTCGGTGGCGAAAGCGCGCTATATTTCGGGCGTAAAACAGCGACGAACACGATGGCGTTAGCTAGGTGTTCACCTAACCGGCGTGCCAACGGCACTGATAACGAATGGAAGCCACTCATTGGCCCGCGATTTATAATCCTTTGGTCAGTGTGTACGCGCGTATACGTGTCCTCCGCGTTCAAGCGAAAGCGATAGATAGTACAGAAAGAGGATGAGAATTCCCTCTCTTTCTCTTTCTCTACCTCTTTCTCTGTAATTCTGTCGTTGTCTCTTTCTATCCGCAGATGGAGATACGCTCGCGCCATCATCGACATTACATTCCACATTAACCAAATTATGATTTAAGGTCCCGCATTGTCGGCGTGCCGATTGTTCACATCCAAATAGTCCTCATTCAGGCCGCGATATAAATTATAATATGCGAGCAATTACGTTGATGCGGCATAGCACCGCACGTGGAACTTCGACGCACCTAACGGAACACGAGCTTTTCCTCCCCTTCATAACACTCTCCACCATTTCACTCTTCTTCTCTCTCTCTCTCTCTCTCTCTCTCTCTCCTATTTTCCAAAAGGCTAACGCAATGATGATGAACGCAGAAATCCAAAATGTCAGTTTAATTTATCACATTTGTCGTTGCTAGTCTGACATTACCACCATTCCAATATCATTAGAAAAAAAACCTGCTTATTAATTTGACTCTGTTAATCCTTTGCATTAATTAGATTAGTTAGACTTTGTTCTAATTTTATTGGGAAAAATAAAAAGGAAAAAAAATGCGAGAGTACTGTGCGTGATCAGAAAAAGGGTAGGAGAGATAGGCAGGAAAATCTTCGTCAAGCAATTCGCAGTGAACAACGCATGGCACGAGGAATCACGAGACCCGGAACGGCAATAAAAGTGATCTACGGGTCTGCGTTCGGCCATGTTGGTCGTTCACCGAAGACGACGACCGGAGTCACTCGTCAGGTTTACGTCTCGATCGTTCATCATCCAGTTGACGGGGCTCATTGCCTTACTAGCTCGATCTAAAGAGAAAGGAAACTCGCTTTTAGCTACATCAATTCATTTCTGAAAATCAAATTATATCTTTTGAAAATAAACTATTCCACCTCTTTCCAAATGACGTAAGCCTGTTACAAGTCAAGATTTTTCAGGAAAAAGTCTTGGCGAAGATCAGGAATGACAAAGTCAGGAATTTTTTAACAGAAGAATATAATTTTTCAAAGAGGTGGCACAATTCTTCGTATTACCTCTGTGCACCTTATGTTATGCTATATATTTTTCAAGATGGCACCATAATACTACATATATTCCTTATGAATAAGGTCTCTTTTGCATTATTTTGAGTTTACTCATTCAATGATTAGTTCCAAAATCAAACTGAAACAATCTATTCTTGACAATCCTCCTCCTCCCCCTCCTCCTCCCCCTCCTCCTACCTGCATACGTACTATTCTAATCTGCATAATTGTCTCGCTAGAAGTCTAACGCCAGCTCCGATAAAAGAAGTTGAACGACTCAGAAATGACTATGGGAATCCTGAAAATATCTTTAACGATTGATCTAAAGAAATCGATAGGAAAGTAAGGTAGTATCCTAAAGATTGTAACGTCACCTTAAGTCTTTGAAATCTCATCTGGAGTTCTTTAGCTAGCACCATTCGCGTTTCATATCGAACAGGGGCTCGTAGCACGAGCTCGTAAGAGCATAGATCGTCGAATAGGATGGGAGGAAGGCCGTTTAAGCGGCCCTCTTCTGTTCTCTCATTCTGTAATTAGTGAAAGTAGATAGGAAAGAGAGGAAAAATGGGTATAGAGAAGGTGGCAGAGAACTATATGGTGGCAGAGAGGGTGGTGGTGGGCCGCTCGACTGTTACGTAGGCGACGGAGGAGGAACTGGCGCGGAGGTAGAAGGGCGACGGTAGGTAGAAGGGTAGCCATAAAAGTTTATGCTCTCCATATGTTGTAATATAGTCGGTAGCAAGCGGCAGAGCGCGGGGGATCGGTAAAATATGCGGGCAATAAGTATGGATTGTTATTAACACGGGGCGCGCGGTGTCCGCCGCGTTTCTGAATCCATTACCTCCGCATGGCGGCTGAAATACCGGCCGATATATCCGACCTGGTGTGTACATCGCTGCACCGATGGCAAGAGAGGGTGGGAGAGAAAGAGCTACAGTAAGAGAGAGAGAGAGAGAGTAAGAGAGTAAGGGAAAGGGTGAAATAGACAGAGATAGAAAGGGGAAGAGAACAGTGGGAGTGGGTAGAGGGGTAGATAGAGGGGTAGGTAACGGGGTAGACGAGAGGAGCAAGAGAGCGTATGAATGGATTAGCAGGTACGGCGGGCGCGGTGTGGCTAAAATTACGATCGGATTTCGCATACCGCCACCGTTACCCGCCTACTACCTACTCGTTCGTGTCCTGTAAGTGTGAGATAGAGAGAGGAAAAAAAGAGGGGCCCGACTAAAGTGTTTTCATTTCCGGGCGAAGCTTATTAAACGTAATGCTTATATGCCGATACTCGGGCCTCCTCTGATCGTCTACACTTCTCTTCGCCAAGAGTGCTCCTACCGATCGAACACTGATATTCTCCATCAGGTTTGTTCAAGGTTTAATCCTTATAGGTATGAATTCGATCACGCGCGTTTAAGTTTACGAGAAAGGATTTGGTTATTGTAAAAGCGAATGAGAATCCTTTAAAAAAGGATATAAAATTAATTTGATTACCGATGACACTAGCACTAATTTTCTCGTTCACAAAATTTCGTAGCAGAAGATAGACTCGTAAGTGTCATCAGGGTCGTAGCAATTTTCAAGATCCGACGTATAAGATCGATCTTCCCCTTATTCTTGGACTTTTAAAATGAGAAGACGGATAATCGTGGTAAAACGAGTGCGGCAGGCGACTGATGGGTCTGGCGTGGTTCTAACTAGACGCAATCAAGCGAGGAGTCGGAGTTTGCGGCTGGTTAAGAGAGGTAGAGAGGAATGAAGACTAACAGCGCGTCGCTCGGAGGCTAACCAGAAGTAATGCTACCTTGGATCAATCTCTCTGGACCCGGAAACCAAAACCGGCTTTGATCTTGCCTAGCTCGTCCCTGCGGACAAGCCAAATTTACGGATATTCACTTTCCTAGAAGAAGAAGAAGAAGAAAATGTCCACATGAGCTTTGCTAAGAAAATCAAAAAACTTTGTAATTACGAACTATTTGACATAACAAATTGACACGATGACTGTGCTTACACTTGTAAAATATTTTTGTTGAATAGCGAAGAGTTTTGTGTCGTCATTCGAAGAGGACAATTTTCTCATCTCTTGCAAACGCGTGTAAAGGGGTCTACGTGAGCTTGTCAACGAGAACGAGGAGTCGAAAACGGCGTGTCGGATGAGGCGGAGTTAACTCGGCTTGATTTACCCCAGTGGTGGCACGACGCTCCAGACACGTAGCGCCAGATTTAGTGAGACGTCGTGACGCCGCGACGGATACATAGATATCTTCCAGGGGTGCACACCTTCACCCCAGTACCGTCGTCCACGACGCTGTCTGTACCGCGATGCGAACGCTCCCAATCCTTCTCGTTTCTCTTCCTCTTGTGCAAAGCAAACGGGAAGTAGCCCGCTCACATAAATTAGAAGGACGACATCTCGAGAGCGTACCAGAAAGATGGAGGAAGAGTAATAGGTAAAAAGAACAAGAGGAAGAAAAAGGAAGAGAGTTGGAGACGGAAAGACGCGAAGGATATATCCCTATAGGATTTTTGTTTACATTCCTATTTTTCCTTTTTATTTTTTTATTTCCATTCTTTAGCGCAAAAATACGATGGATCTTTGAATAAATAAAACTACACAACTAACTAACAAACGAGAAGATGAAAGATTACAATATTCCGAGCTTTTTATAGGAAATAAAAAAGTTGGGAATGAAAAAAAGGATGAAAAAAAAGGATGAATAAAAACATTGAACGCATGGCATAGCTAGGTAGGTAGGTAGGTTGGTGGACGGAAAGGTATATAGATCAACGGGAGAACGGCATAATAATAAAGGTCCGTCCCATTCGGATCGTCTCTTCTGGTCTGATCGCAGGGCGCGAAGCCGCGCGATGCGACCGGATCGCCTGTGTATTTATCGCTATCCGAAATACATTCATTTTCATTTCGAACATTACAGAGAGGTGTAGAGGAGAGAGAGAGAGAGAGAGAGAGAGAGAGAAATCGAGAGAAAGACACAGAGACGGTGAGTGAGTGAGAGGAGAGAGAGATAGAGGATCAGGGGGTGAAAGAGAGGTAGCCAGGCAGCGGCAGCAGCCAGGGTATTACCAAGAGCCAATGATATAGTGACTATTACCGTCACTACATACCCGTGCACGGAGTGATGGCGGGTGACTGCGTGCCTCGATAGCGCTAAGCCTCAGGGCAGTAAAATACATTGGTCCGGTGGCTGTGATCCGGCCGTATCAATGCTGGCGAGGCCGTTATGTGTGGCGGCCCACCACTACTACCACTACTACTACCACCAACATACTCCCATTCTACCCCAGCGTATCCACATGACCACCCCGTTCACCACCCTCCTTCCCTCGTCGTCACCATCCTCTTTCGAAAGCATCTACCCCCTCCCTGCCTAACCGTGTTCGCCGTGCCGCGGTACTTCGATACGTGGATGCCGTTATACGACGTGTCACTTTGTGATCTATCGGCGTGCCATCTCGAGAGAAACGACGATGAACAGATAGAGAACGGGTTATTGCGATTTGAACGCCTATTAGAAGTATTCAAAGGGAAATGTCCAATGTAACTTTGTCGATTAGGGTCAATTGAAGACAGAAAAGGTATTAATAATAGAGATAAATTTTCCGACTAAAAAAATTGAACAAAATGTGTTCTTTTAAAAGTTAAGATAAAGGTATCCGAGTTAAAGCTTTGAAAGTAGAAAAGGTGATGCTGTGGTCGGACGAGACAGCCCCCGAACGAACGGCCAAACCACGCGCGTTACACTAGTGTATATAGATGTTGAGTGCCTCAGGCGTACCTCTATCTACTACCTTCTACCACACGGAACTCTTTGATTACGGGTCCTAGAATAGCACAGAGGTGAAAGAGAGAGATGTAAAGAAAGGCTAGGACGCGCGCAAAAAGAACTAACATACAGATTTATTTGGAAATCTTACTATACTAAGGTAAAATAATCAAAAAGACCAAAAAACATAATGAAAAAAAAATAAATAAATAAAACTAGCTTGATCAGATGGTGTTTGGCACCATTCATCGAAATGTCCGGGACTCGATTCGCGGGATCACCGTTAAGACACCGCAGGGAAAACGTGCGGCTGACTGAACGCGTCCGCCCGTGCCGGTAAGAAAAATTAATCGCATTCTTCTCCCAGCAAATCCAGGCCCCCTTTATCCGTGGCAGCGCGAATACCCTGTCGTTTGTCAGGAATAGTGAATTAATGATGATTGCTACTACTTGGCTCAGGCCGAATGAGTCCCACGCTCGTCTACCCCTCCACCCTTTTCATCCTATTCCTAGTCTCAGCATCTTTCTTTCTCTCACCTCTTCAAGTTGCTCGTTTATTTTAATGCAATCATTAACGAGGTACGGTTACATCTGTCTCTCTTTCTTTTTCCCTGTTGCCCTCCTTACTAAAACAAGTCTAGCCACTTATTTCTCACGGAAAGGGAGAGAAAAAGGCAAGAAAAAACGCGTCTTAATTTTTCCGCACGCATTCCCACTCGCGCAAAACGATCGATCTTGCTCGCATCAGCACATTTTTCAAGAGCCAACGGTGGAGGAAGACTCTCGTGCGTGACTACGACGATACCTTGGCAAACTGAAGGGGTGTCTATTATTCCGACGACAAGGTTTTCTTTAGCACGACGCGACGTGAACAAAAAAAAGAAAAAAATACATATACAAACTTAACTTTTACTTCAGGTAGGAATCAACAAAGTTCGTATCTTAGAAAAGAACGTTTGAATAAAGAAAAATCTTTCGTAAGGAAGAGCAAAGGACGAATTGGATTTCAATCGCATAGAAAAGTATACAAAATGAAAGTTTAAGATCTCAGCACCGACTGAGCGTACTGTCTACTTTCAAGGAAGGTAAGGTGAAAGTTCAGTAATTTCCTGGCCAGAATAAAACTGCCCGTAGAGATATCAAAAGGAAGAAGAAAAGCATCTTTCGTGGCCGGGGCCTCTGCAACTCGTTAAATATGCATGATGCGCCGTTTCTAGGGTGGAATGAAGGTAATGGTGGTGCGTCTCTCTCTCTCTCTCTCTCTCTCTCTCTCTCTCTCTCTCTCTACTCGTGGAAGGCAAGGGGATTTTCGTAGGAGCGTCTTCCTTAATTATCTCCCCGTTGACGATCTAATCGCGCGTGCTGCCGGACCACCGCGAGAATGGAAGTGGATGCCTTTGAACCGTCCGTGCCAAGAGAGAACTCCAGGACGACTTAACGCCAGCACCTTAATACCGGCCACTACCTTCATGACAACGGTCGAGCTACGAGGGTTCGCAAAATTATGCTTGTCAGATCCATTATCCGAGGACCGGCCGCTACCACCTAAGCAACAACCTGTTCTCAGGAGTGCGAAATACACTTCGGAAGCTTCCAACGCTTCGTAATAATCGTGGATCAGCTTGAAATTGAATTATACCGGTGACCACGATCGTTCCTACCTCCTTCCGCACGAACGGTCATCTTCTAAAATGGAAGACGAGCTCACTTTGTCTTCTGCAACATTTTAATATGCAATTATTGCAGTAGAAAACTATATTCATCCAAGTTAAATATTTTGTTGTATAACATTATTTATAAGGTAGGTACTTGCATAAAATGACATTTTGTAAAAGTAGAAAAAGGCTGTTCTAATGATGCAAAGGGGATGATTAAAGGCACGCTGTTATCGACGCAATGGCACGTCATCGAGCAAGCGACGATTATTTGTTTCTACAGTGGCGACGAATGCATTTGTCAGCAGGTGCTTCGTGAAACCGCGCATTTGCCTCAAGGGCGTCATCGTTCATCGGATCCCCACGTCACGCGTTTCTCTCTCTCTCTCTCTCTCTCAATAAAAGGGAGCGAAAGTGGAGTCGGTGTTAACAGCCAAGACAAACCCATTTCATCGACGTTTAAATTTCATACAACATCTAAGAAGAACAGAAAGGTTAATATCTAATAAAAATAAGAAGAAAATAAAGGTAAATTAATGACTGGGCATTCGGGCAGCACTCGAAGACTTGGCAAACTACTGCAGGTTAGAGTGTATGGCTGATCTAATCGTTTTAGTCAACTAGGATAGAAGTGTACGAGTTGAGACGCAGTTTAGCGTGGAATCCACGACGATTCTATCCATTGTTCGACGCATCCGCTTTCGCATGATCAATGTTAGTAAACTATTCGGCAAGATCCGCAGGTTGCAGGATCCACGAATGCTGATGTCGAACGTCCGTTCCACGATGTTGGCTTACTCTTGGCGTAATCTCAACGCCGAGCTACCTTCCACGAATACGATTCCAAATTTATGTGAATTCACCGAACGAACTTATTACAAAGAGATTATACATAACCCTATTGGAATTAGATAAGAGAGCCGATCCTCGAATATAAACCTTTATAAGTTGTTCTCTAGAAGATAAAAAGAAAAGATGAAAAAAAGAACATTAAATTACTGACGAGGGAACGTATCTCGCATCCGCCTATTCCATTTGTCCCCTTTTCATCGATACCAATCCCAACGTGGCTCCCAGCAAGCAATTTCAGAATTCGTTATTCCTTGCAATGAACAGTTTCGCGTTAATAGGGAGACGGTGAGGTCGACGAGAGGGAAAGAGGGAGAGAGAAACGGCACATTCGTAGTACAACCGGTAAAATACTAACAGCAGATGGTACAGCAGGGATGAAACCAGCAGCGACGAAAGAGGAAGAGGACACGATGCTGCTGAGGGATCGAGCGAGAGAGAGAGAGAGAGAGAGAATAGAGAGTGGTAGGAGAGCAGAGGTTGGTGGGAAGGGTGGCCTGCTGGCTCGGTGGCGGCGAGGCGAAGCAAGTTGTATCTCACAGATCTGTCGCGTGATTAAGCTTATTAAACGCTTAACTCACGCTGGGCTGGTTCTGCTTTCTCTCTCTCTCTCTCTCTCTCTCTCTCTCTCTCTCTCTTATCTCTCTCTCTTTCTCTCCCTATTTCACCCTCTTTCAGTATCTATCCTCTTTTCTCTGTCAGAACGGTCTCAAGCATGCCGCAAGCTCTCTTCTTTGTTTCTCTCCCTCTTGCCTGTTCTTCACTTCTCTAGCTCGTACACATATTCACAGTTTTGTAGAAGGATATCGAAGCAGACCATAGGATAGTAGTAAAAGCTAGCGGCCGACTGAATCCGTAGCGGAGAAGGTGCGGAAGGGTGACTAAAGGAGGTGACTAAAGGGGGTGACCCGAAAGGGAAGGAAGCAAGACTGCCAGCAGCTCCGCACACCAAATCATTGTTATTAGGGAATATTACGTGCAGACTCCGTGGCCAATAAACTGCGGTTACTTCCCTAATATGGTGAATCTCAATTTTCAACGCTTCGCCTCCCCGAGACGCTCGAGGCTTTCGTCGTATACGCGAAACGGAAAATGAAAGAGTAAACGCCGAAATTCGTCAAAAAGTATTTGGAAAAGTACAATTTCTTGATATGCATATAAAATAAGAGAAAGGGACGGGATAAAAAATGAGAGGAGGAGGATCACTAGAAATAGTAAATGCTTTAAGCGATTAATCCTGTGCGTGCGGTTCGTTATTACGGCCGTTACAAGCGGCCAACCGCGTAATCTGGTCGATGCTTTTGTCGTTCGACATCGCATCGATGCCACCGAACGATTCTTCCTTGTTAATGGCGTCTGTTCGCGATATAAAACTGTTTTGTACGCGCTAATAGCCGTCGCACGCTCCGCCGCCAATAATTATTTCGCATTACGAAATCGCGCAATGGGCTTTTACACGGAATTACGAACGTAATCATTCTCCGCGCGGTATGGAACTGTCGATCGTACTCTTGCTACCTTTTTCCCTCTCATTTTCGCTTTCATTTTTAACTCCCTTCAGCGCACCTTTCCATCCCCTACCGTTTCTATCTCTTTCCGGATTATTTTGCCGATTGACTCGCTTCGGCGAACCGCTAATAGGGAAACGAAAACCCCCGTTAACTGGTAAAATAGGGGGTGGTTTTTAATGGCGCGCATTAACGTGACGCGCGATTAAAAGTACGACGGTAATTGGTGTAAGTCGCAACACTATCGCTTATATGAAATGATCGCGGACGAGATAAAATCGCGACGAGATGATGCGCTTTTAAATTGATCTCCGTCTACTTTCGAACAGGAGTTTAATTACGCGAGACGTAGCTAACGACGCGTTCTTCTTCTTGGAGATTTCAAAATGGTGGTGTATATCTCGATTAGAATATCAAGTACGCGTAGTACGAGAGGAGCACGTCGTTCCTCGACGAGGAGAAACCGTGGAAGGTTGAACGTGACCCAACCGTCATAAAATTCGGCCGCCGGCAGCATCGGATTTTCTGTTGAATATAGCGCCGATTAGCCGTACCGTAGTTCGATAAAATAATTTATCGAATATATTTCAATTTCACGCGTATTATGCCGCCCCGAAAGAGTAATTCAATGGAAAATATAAATATTCATTTGCGGGGATTTAAAGCGAGTACTCTCTTTCTCTTTCTCTTTCTCTTTCTCTTTCTCTTTCTCTTTCTCCTCTCTTTCTCTTTCTCCTCTCTTTCTCTTTCTCTTACTCTTTCTCCCTTTTTCACTCTCTGTACGTCCCTCTGTTCCCTCTCCTCCACTCTTCTCGTTCAAACTATCTCCATCGCTTTTTCTCCCTCTTCATCCACCATATCTGCATCTCTTTTTCTCTCTCTCATGACCAATGATTTATACCGGCAAAATAATAATTTAATTTCACCGCAGTTGGGCACGATACAAAATTGCACGACAAAAATAATAAATAAATTTTGTGCCGACCGCTGATGTCGATTTCAGCCCGTAACCATACCCACCTCCTCCTCCTCCCCCTATCAGCCCCCTTTTGCTCCTCCTCCATCTCTTCACCACAACGGCTGCCCACACCTGTGCACGCGTACAGGTCACAGAGCATTTTTATGCATGCCTTTTTTATTTTCCAAAATACCCGCAGGCTAGTGGGAGGTTGCGTAGGCCACTGGGTATGTCGATTACATCGATACGGAAGTTAGTAATACTCTTCTCTCTCGCTCTATCCCTCACACACAGAACAAAGTGAGTCCAAAAGCTCGGCGTATTACATAGAAAACGGCCGTGGCGTACTTTACAAATGTTCACTAAATAAAACCCGTCGACTGCTACATTGATTTCGTGTTACAAAAGGAGCCAATGGGATCGAATTTTCGGCAAACGAACGTTAAGAGTACCATCATTAGGGGTCATTCGCGAATAGTGATAATGTATCCTCTCCATAATTTGATCAAAGCGTAGGATAGCTACCTCTCATTCCAAATTAACGAGAGCAATCAAAATTAGAAATAATAAGTTTCAAATGTAATGCAGATAATAATAAGAGTAATCAAATTTATATTAAAAATCCTGATCATAAGATTATTCGCATATGGACGATGACACTTGTACAAAAGCGTTTCAAAGTAGATGGATAAATGAGCCGTTCATTTTCAAAGTGGTCTAACTCCATTTATTATTCAATATCATTATAGATATTGAAGGGTTCGCGTTTCAATATTATTAAAAATATATTTAATGAGTAGTACTGCCTTAAGTGTATATAAATAAAAACTAAAATTAAATGTTTAATGTGTTAGTATATTAGAGTAATTATTAAATAATCGAAAAGAATGAGTATTGTTAATAAAAAACACCAAGTATATAATCGGAGAACCGTCTTCCTCGACATTTACCTTCAGACTGACAGATGGTCATCTATGAAAGTTCTTACATTGAATGTTGTTAATATGACATTTCGAACGTTGCACGTGCGTGCAACGATAATAGTATTCCTAATAAAGAAAATTTAAGATTATAACGTTGTAATTTTAGTATTTTTTATGGGACAAACAGTAAATTATTTCTTTTTATGACATTTGTAGCACGAAACAATGTCTATCATTAGAAGTAACCACAGGCATAACCACCGGTAAAATAATAATTGACAAATGGATTTAGACCACTTTATAAATAAACGGCTGAGACATTACTTACACAACTATATCCCGAGATAAAAAAAGATAAAGTATTTGCAGCAAATTACTTCTTTCCAGTGGAACATAGATTTTTCGTAGGGGCGAGAGGCGTGGCTTTGGATAACGTGCGTCGTCATAAAACTCTTGCCAGCCAGAGGAGAGTGAATAAACGTTACAGGTTGGTCGAGGAACATAAACAGAATGGTAGGGGGAAAGCGTGAGACAGAAAGTGTCCCCATGTGTATGAAATGGTTTTGCGGGGGCCCGCTTACACCGGAGGAGGCCCTTTCGATCTACTATCCCCCGTCCCTCCGTAGAGCGCTAATGGTCGTTGTACAAACATTCATTACTGGCCCCCAGTGCTAGCCGACGCAACAGTGAGAAGTGGGAAGGAAGAGGCAACTGAGCAACCGAGGACGAGGGACTGAGGACAAGGGGCCGAGGGTGTACTAGCACCCAGTTACGAGGAGGTGATGCTCCGCTCGCTACTGCTAGCAATATTGTTATCTTAGATTTATAGATGTAACGGATGGCGGACACCGCTGCGTGAGGACGGGTTCGCTAGCTCGGACATTAAACGCGGTACCGTCATGCCATTGCCCTTCCTACGACCATATACCACCACCCTATACTAACCAAAATGTTCTGGAGAATCTCCTGCTTCTGAGGTTGGTTCTACCTTCCTTAGGAACTTGCTTAAAGCTTCTAATATCTTCGACTGACCGCTCTGTGTATCGTTACAACTTCTAATCTTTTTATTTACCATACTAACACAAGTGTAATTTTTTCAAGTAATATTTTTTTAATTACGAATTAGATCTTCTTGGGTGTAGTCTATTGCGATCAAAAGTGAAATAATACTCGACTATGCATAGTTGTAGAGTAATCGTCCTCTGGTTGTCGGCGTCGGTAAAGAACACCAACTCGTCGACGAGAGACCGGACGATCCGACCCCGAAGCCATGGTATCTGAGACACTTGACGCCATTAGCGGCTCCAAACTGCTCTTCGCGCAGTTAAAGTGATTTGCGACTATCCGTAGCCAGAAACCATCCCCCTTCTTCTCTAACGTTTCGCCGCTGGTGTCGCTGTCTCTCTTTTCTCTCTCTTCTCATGCAGATACTTCCATCCTTCTCTCTCCCTTTCTCTCCCTGGTATTCGACTCAACCACCTTCTACTACAGAATACTACAACTATCCCCTTTTTCGTCTCTCTTCTACCCTCTTCACGAAGCTTTTACCTCAGGGCTGGCTGGCTCGTTGGTACCAACGAGAACCGCAGTACCACCCTTTTCGTTAACCCTCATAGGGATTACCAACCCGACCAATTATTATTCCCTCCAGAGAACAATAGCAGAGGTGACTTAGAAGCTGCCCTTCTATCATCGGCTCTTATCGATTTCTTTCAACTTCAGTTCTGCCAAAGAAATGTCCTCCTTCGTAGCTTCGAAAGGATTACAATGAAATATCGTAAGTTATAAATCGTATTCGTCGTCGTCGTCGTTGTCGACCTTGTTACATTTAAAATAAAAAACTAATCGATTCACCGATCGGAAATACGTTCATGTTATGCTATGTTAAAACAAATGAAAAAGAAAAAAAAAACAAGAAAAGCTTGTAGAAAGCGCATTACGTCATGCAGCAACGAGTCCCGTGCGAATCGTAAAATCGAAGTATCAATTAATTAGAACGCAATTAGTATAAACCATCGAGGAATACGGCGAAGGAGGACATCGTCGAACGCGAAGCTCTCGATCGCAATTCTCCACCGATCTGCAGACGGCCGTATTCTCGCATTGCATTCGGCCGGTACTTTTATTAACCCTTTTTAATGCATATTAACTAGTCTCGAGCTCAGCAAAAATTAATGGAAGAATTACAGTGGGCCGGGTCAGGTCCACGAGCGCTGCTCTGCGAACAAAGAGAGAAAGAGAAGCAAAGAAGAAGAAGAAGAAGAAGAAGAAGAGAGAAAGAGAGAGAGAAAGAGATGGTAGAACGACCGAAGCGAGGGAACATTCAGGAGTATCACCGTTAGCACTTCCTATTAGCAGGGTTCTTCATTGGTGCCAGGCCGCAGCCCTCTCGCAAACGATATCGTATAAACGTGTCGTTAATTACTTACACCGTGCTCGCGACCACCCATCACCCCACTTCAGCCCCTTTTAGCCACCCTCCCAGCATCGTGAAAACCTCGACACAGCAGCACCGTATTACGATGCCACGTGTTAAAGAAACAAGCGTTTATTCCAACGAAAAAAAAAGTAATTAGCTTTGGGTGTCTTCTAACAACGAACTCTTCTCATCCTTGGCTAAAGAGGATTATTCTCTGGAATAAGTAGTCTTAACGCAAAACTAATATAAAAAAGAAAAAAAAACTATTTTCTCTCATAGCAAAGCATTTCTAGTTAGATTCTGACAAATATATAACAAAAGTACGAGCACGATGAGTATTATAGATTGATCAAACCGAAACGAGAATAAATCTCGTCAATAGACTGCCATATATCCCTCTATTAGAGAATTTAATTTAATAAATTGGTGACTATGATTAATGAACCACAACCGCAAGTCGAGCAACGATTGCCTGATATATTTCGTTCGTAATGATACCAACCAATTACCCGAAATTCGATGATTCGATGCAGACAGCTATTGTCAGGTTAGCTGTATATAACGCGAGGCCAGGTGACGAATACCAGACTCGAGTACCGACGATACGACCGATGGGTTATCATTTCCATGTGTAGATTGCGTTATCGCGTGACGCTTGATTATCATCAACGTTTGTCGATGTGCAAGGATTACAGAAGACTGAGGAAGGAAACGAATAAAACACAACGATAACGGAAAACAAAAAATGAGTGAAAAAATCAAACAAAAAATAAGAAAAAAAAATGCCTTGGGAGTAAATGAACAAGGAGAAGAGGGAAGTTAACATAGAACGTAAAAGAGAAAGAGCAGATCTTTGGGATCCTCTAGAAGATGATAAACGATCCGCACATCAACCGGAAAATGCGGGTTCACCCGTGGGCTCTGCTGACTGAATCAAACCACTATCAATCACGCCCGCTCTCTTGCTCTCTCACTTTCTCTCGCGCGTATAAACACAGTGCCGACGATACGTGTGTTGGCGCCCCTTAAAGTAGCGCATAAAAACGGGGTTCTTTCCGTTTTACGAAACCTTTCATTTGTCAAAGTACTTCGTGAGAAGTTGCTTCAGAAACGACGATCGGTAGACGACGACGACGACGACGACGACGATGTGGCACGCGTACACAGATGTGCCGTCGCTCAATTTATTCCACTTTATAAATGATCGTGAACTCGAGCGGGCTCGATGAGGGCTCATTGTTGTTTTAACCTTTTCTAAGAATTTAAGGAGAGATCTCTGTTGGAAATCGTGTACTATTTTCCATACTGGCCGCCACCAAATTCCGTCTCGAAAAGTAAAACTACAGGATAGGTAGGAGTGGGCTTCTTCGCAGAAAGGGTAAAACCCGAGGCGTTGACCGCACTGAAATTTCAGCTAAATAACCACGCGTGACGGCAAACGCTTAAGCGCCGAAATGAACGGGCGCTATTAACGATTAAAAACAAAAAATAGTAGAGCAGCGACAGAACGAAAGGGAAAAAGGTATAACAAGGAAGCGGTAGAAAAAGGCGAAATATGAGCGCAGTTAATAACACTTTGCGGGAAATAATACTGCGAGGAAGGCCGCTTACCGTGACAAATAACGGCTAGCTCTTTCTCCCTTCCTCTCCCTCTTTCCCTCTAACCCCTTTCTGCGGCCTCTCCCTCTTTCTACCCTTTCTCCATTCACACTCCGGTACTCCGAACCGTTTACAACGTCCCCGTGCACTTTTCCGCCGTTCCGTTGCCCCATTCTCCTCCTCCTCCTCCTCTTCTTATTCGTTGCATCTACTGCTACTACTACTACTCCTGCTGTCTATGTACTTCAAGTGCGTTAACACGAATGATCTCTGCTCTCAACGATCCAACGAAAACTATCCTAACATTAAATATACATTGGAATTTCGTATTAATTGACTGTACAAATCAAAGGTACGATTAAAGTAGGGTTACTACTTGAGCAAACTTAGTTCTATGTTTTTTGATGTTTGTTTTTTGTATTGTTCCTCTCATCGTGACTCTACATCACAGCTCATTAGGACAGTTCGACAGTGTCGAGGCGATAACAACGTCAAGCTGCGTTCGGTCAGACGTCCGTCAACTGCTCGAAACATTCACAGCTGACATATGTCACATTCTGGCTCACGTCAAGGCTGTCACCTGTCAAGCACCGGTCTGGACGAATTACGCGCTACAACAAGCACGTGTTACGTCTAGAATAATGCGCGGAAAATTTCAACCCGCTATCATTATATCGTTCGAAACCCGGTGTAGCACGTATCTTTGACAGAAAGGTGATGAACAAGCATCGAGACTGAATACAATTCCATCGAGCGTAATTCATTGATCGGAACCGAATGCGAAATAAACCGACTAAAAAATTGCACAACTACGCCTCCTATCCCTTCTCTGTTTTTACATATTCAGCGATAAAATTCGTCAAGAAATATCGACGTCCTGCGTGAGTTTAGGTTGGAAAACAAAAAAATGACACTAGAAGAAAATCGTAGAGAAAATCGGAGCCGGACCCTGTATTGCGGATGATCCTGGAAAATTGGCTTCGTAAAACGAAGAAGAAATGACAAACGCATGTGCGAGCATTTCGTAGCGAAACTGTAGAAAGCTTTCAACGAGGTACGCGCTACCGAAGAAGGCGCGGGCAAACAATTTCAAACACCCGGCAACGAATATTACATCGCGATATTACGTGGGATGAAATAATCCAGCCGGCTTCTGCCTCGTGAACAGAAGTAAACGAGGCTCCCGTGCTAATTGCCGCGAAAAAGGGTTAACGTCGTGTCTCTCTCTTCTTCTAACTCTCCTCTCACTTTCTGTCTTTCTCCCTCCCATCTATATACTACTGGATATCACCATCCATATTTAATTAGGCAGCTGCGAGTAGTACTACTCTTTCCAACGAAACGTAAAAAAGAGCAAAAACATCATTACACTTCGAGATCAGTTCTACATGCATACACTCACCTACTATTATCCCCTCCCTTAGTATTAGGGAATATTTTCTACCCCCTGTTTGTAGCTAAACGAAAGACAACGGGTTGTTACTTTAGACCAGTTATACTGAACCCTTAACACAGAAAGAAAAAAAAAAACAAAAGTCGCTATTATTCGTCGCCTTATTTTTGTCAAACATAATGCATAATGCCAGAAAAGAATCGTACTATTTTATTGTTGGTACGCGTCTTTGGTTCTTTCGACGATAAACCGATTTCTTTCTTTTCCTTCCTAGGGGTAGTCTTGAGGTGGAAGAGGAGGAGAGGGTAAACGATTTATTCGTATCGTCGCCATATCCAAGGCATTATTTCAAAAGAAGTGTCCATGCGGCGAAGCGAACCGAAGGAACGAATACTACGACGAAGAGAAAGTCGGAGGAGGTGGAGAGAAGAAGGAGAATGAAAAGAAGGTGCTTGTAGAGGAGGAGGAGGAGGAGGAGGAGGAGAAGAAGGGTAGGTAAAGGCTGTTTCGCGAGTGGAAAAATATTTCTCACGGCATTTGCGAGCCCGCCCACTTCGGACCTTCCCCCACATCCCACATCCCACCCTTCGTTCTCTTTCTCCGATGCTTGCGCTTTTCCTGACTTTATTTCACTCGGAAAAATTATCGTCGCGTCCGCGTGCGTAAAACAACCCTTGCCTACTAAGAGAACATTTCTATGGGTATGGGTATTTGTGTGTGTATGTGTGTATTTACAGGGTAGGGGTTCTGATCAGGGTGCTGCTGGGTGCTCGCGTTCACGGTGTCCCTGTGTATGCGTGAACGACGCAAGAACAATGGCACTGAATCGGCGTCTAACCGGTGAGCAATAGGTCCCTGTCCCTTTCCTACGAATAAAGGCGCGCCTGTTAATTAATGGCATTGATAAATCAGCACACGGAATAATACCCAAGGAGACAACAGGAATAGTTTATAAAGGTGCCGACGGGTGCCGATGCCTTTTCCCGATTCGTACGACGACGTCGTCGTCGTCGTCGTCGTCATCGTCGTCGGTAGCGTCGTCGTCGGTGGCGTCGTTAGACTGACCCCTTACCTTACAAACGACTAGAAATTCAGGAAACTGTTGGCAATAATCGTACCAGTAAGAGAGACGATGTTACTAGGAATGTAGTAGCTACTAGGCGTTACTGTTAGTATATAGATAGATACTCGTGGGATGGTGATAGCCCAGAAATGTTTTGTGATTCATGGAGCCCAAGATAACTCCTCAAGATTCCTCTTTCTTTTTGGTTTCGCTCGATCTGATAAAAAAACAAATGGTCGTTCTAAAATAATCATATTTTTTTATGTGTCATAAAAATCGGTCTCGATTTATGAGAATGCTAAGAAAATAATAACTTATTATAACTATACGAGTAAAAGTGATTTTTTTCTTTCCGAACACCCGTTATATATCTATAGAAAAATACATATGTAAAATACGAAGATGTATGGGAAACATTAAAACACGCGATCAAGAACATATTTAATTTTCCTCGGAAACATTATAAAATACCGGAGGGATTCTTGGAATTCCGATGCATAAACCAAACACCCACCCACCCCTTTTCTCTCTCTCTCTCTCTCTCTCTCTCTCTCACTCTCTCTCCCTCTCGGCTATCGTCCTTTTTCTCTGATCTTGACAATTTCATCGAGTTCGCGTCGTGCGGCCCAATAATTGAGTTCTTTGTAGCTACGTCTCCCGAGTTGTTGCATCTAGGGTACAGGAAGCTGTCCGATTGCAAGACAGAAAGAGAGAAAGAGAAGGAGAGAGACCGATTAATCGTTCGCCGTTAGTTCGATAATCGAGCAATCGTAGGACGTCGAGGAAAGGACGATGGAACGTCCGAAGAAGGTTTCCTGTATCGTCATATACTTCTACTTCCTAGATTAATCTCGTTCCATTAACTTACGCGAACATTACTTAAACGTGTCAAAGAACATAGATTCGTAAACGATAAATCACTAAATAATGTCAAACGGTACGTCGGAAAATGTTTCGATAAAACGCCGTGTTTTTAATCCAACCATAAATTGACTCTAAAATTCTCCGAAAGTACCGAGTCATAATTCTCATCCCTTTTCTCGGGTGGGAGGAAGGGAGGAGGCAGGAAGGGGTGCGCAGCGCGAGATATTTAGGGAGACCGCGGTAGTTTTCGACTATGAATTTGGAGGTCGAGAGTAGAGGAAAAATTGGGCGCACCACTTTTTGTCCCTCTTCTAATTCACTCCTCGAGGCGGCTGCGGCTGTGGGAACTCTCCGACTCCCGATTCAGGCGGAGGACACGTCCCACTACTATACTCGCTTGAATTTATCTTAAACGCAAAGTGAACCGAACGCGGCCGTTTGATATACGGTCGCGTAATGTCTATATTTTTATTATTTACGGACCGTAAGATAAGTGAGTCTCTCTCTCTCTCTCTCTTACTCTTTCTCTCTCTTTCTATTCTCCCTTCTCAGCGTTCACGCCGGCGGCGGCAGTAGCAGCAGCAGCAAAAGTAGGGGGTGTGCATGGAGCACCATGATAGAGTCCACGGGGCAAGAAACGCGGGCATTCATTTTGCAAGCTCGACACACATTGGTAACCTCTCAGCCGAAGCCACCCTCCTCCTGCCTCTCCATTTCGTTCTATCGTCCTTTATTTCTTTCTCTCTCCTACCACCACCACCAGCACCACCACCGATGCTGCCATTGTATCGAAATATCACGTGCCTATAAATCACCATGAGTACCGCATATTATACCTTCGAACTATTCGCGAGGGGTGGAAAAGGTGATGGTGGTGGTAGTGGTGGTGGTAGTGGTGGTGGCTACCCAAACGTTTTCGGGTGGGTGCCAGGGTGGCTCGATCGAAACTGACGCGACGTCGATTATTTTATTTTCCCTCTGCAAAAGCGGCTCTCGCCAAGCCAAACAGATGGAAATCAAGCACGCAGATCTCGTTTTCGTCTGCGAATTGTTCCAAGGGTGATCGTAAATTTACGTTCGTTGGGCTGAAAAAAAAGCTTACTTTTTCTTTCTTTCTTTTCTTCGAATGCTTTCGAGACTTCGCGTACCAACATCTATCTCGAAGTTTATCCTGAACCTCGTAAGCTTCCATAATCGCGTGAAACTCGTAGCCATGTGCGACCAAGTGTTCGAATTTCTCAGTAAAATCATTCGTCCGTGACCTCTCTCTTCTATGTCTTACCATTTTTCGATGACTACACTTCGTATTACGTTACACCCAATTTCGGTCTTACCAGTTGGAAAATATTGAGTAACGAGCTATACCAGGAAATGATCGAATTTTAATAACTTCATTATAACCATCAAAAAAGGTAGGAATCTTTTCTGTTAAAGTCTCCATCGAAGAATAAAAAAGGACAAAGGCGTGTTGTTAAGTCCTAAGAAAAAGAAGAAAAGTAAAGGTAATTTAGAAAGAAAATCATTTTCGCCTCTAGGAAGGCGATAAAAGGTAGAGGAAAGGGGGATGACAAGAGAAAGAGAGATACAGCTACTGTGCAAACGTCTTCTCGTTTCCCGTCTGCGACAAGAAGAGAGAAACTAGCGCGAGAAATTTATAGAGCACTCCGGAGTCTCGTAAACATTAAGCAAATCAAGCCCTGTTGGCGTTCGTTTAAGAAACCCTCTACTCTTTCCCTCTTATTCTATTTTTCTTCGACTTTCTCATTCCACGGCTCCTCTTATTCTTTTCTTCCTCTTTCTCGGAGCTCCGTTTCGCGAAAGAAAACGCATTTCCTGAGATAATCGGCCACGCTATCGGAGTTGCCCAGTGTCCCTGAGCAAGATTTATAAGGATAGTTTATTGTTATTCCACCCCACTTGGTTTTATGGGCCTTTTCGATGCGAACCGTAAGGACGGGGGAAGAAGGATGTTACCAAGGCTGGACAAGGAAGTAACTACCGATCCTCCGAATCTTTTCTCCGAAAGTCCAACATTTTGACCCTTCGATAGCGCGTTACGTTGCCGACCATAAATGACGAAAAGAAATTCCTCTCGGTCCATCAAGATAGAACTTGCGATTCCATCGCAACGAGGGAAACCGATATATATATACTCGTATATACAGGGTGAGTCACCTAACGTGTACACTTTAAATATAAAAGATCTGCCAATTTGGTATACCTCTGCCCATACCCCTAGCTACACCATGAAAATACTTGACCAACGAAAACTGTAATTATCTGTTCGGCAGTAACAAAATTCGATATCTGTGCGCGTTCGAAATTCGTGCCGAGTAGTAACCCTCTTTTTCATCATTAATTTATCGATAATGAGATTATGAAAATGCAGAAAGTGGAGCGTAGTATTTCGACGGTACGACGACGTGTCCGCGGCAAAAGTCGATTGGCGAGGGACGAGGAGGAGGAGGAGAATTCCGGTGGCGAGTGGGTGGGAGTGGCAATGCCTGTCGACCCATCGCTCATACCACATTTCTGGTACACACGCTGATCTAGTTGTATTTATGCTAGCAGTGAATCACGTCGAAGGTTTGATTTGTCGATGGCTTTTATGGACGGGAATTAACGCGTGCAGCGCTTCGCATTTTGTTACTGCAAATGCTCGAGGCCCACTCTCCCCGCCAACCCGCCCCATTTTCCATCCCCACCATCGGCAATCCATTCGAACGCTTCCAACATTTCCGAATGACCGGTAGTCGTTCGATGATTTGTACTTCCACTTTGCCAATTTTTTAATGCGAAACCCGGCGCGAGCGAGTAGCTTGTCGTCTCTTTCTCGTTTTTTTTTTTTTTTTTACCCAAACCCCTGTTCCGTTCTACGGGGATGATCGGTCGATGATAATTCAAGGTATTTTACGAATAATCGGACAGGAAACGATTTGTAATCGAATATTTCGTTGCTTCGTAATTACGTGCTCTCAGTGAAAACTTGATAACCGATGAAAATAAATACGAGATTTGCGCTAATGCATACACACATGTTTACCTACATGTAACTCAATTTTGTATCTGTAACTGCACACATTACGCCCTATTCATATCTTTTATTAAAACTAAAAACTGATTTGTGATTAATGTACTAGATATATATGTATATATATATACTTAGGATGAACGGAGTTAATCAATCAATAATGCTAACAAATATAATTTCAAAAACAAAAAGTCTGTAATAAATCTCCGTAACGAAATGAAATACGTTACTTGCCCGTATCCTAATTATCGTAAAAGAGTTAGCGTCTTTTCGTTTTCGCGAACACCCTTTGCCCAAGCTGAATTTAAAGCATTGTACTTTACGCTTTCCTAATCCGAGCAAGCGGATAAGGAAGGTACGTGCTGTAGCATCGACAATGTGGAGCGTAATTATTTGGGAAAGATGGCACTTTGCTCGGCATTTTGTCGCCTTGGACCCCTAATGGCCGGTGGTTGATAACAAGGTTTACGGACCAGACAACGCTGCCCACTGAGAGATATTGACAGCGGCTTTCAACCTTCCTGCACCAGAGCTAGCTCAATCGGATCACCAGGAACACGCTGGAATTACTTGACTTTACACGAAGGCGCGGTGCATAAATATTTACGGAGCTTCTAACACGACCTGGTCAAGAAATAAAGAGAGAAAGAGAGAAAGAGAGACAGAGTTTTCAAGTTGCTATTTAATTTACAACTATCCAACACGATATCGACGTTATAATTAAACAAACCTTTAACCTTACCTAGATAATTTGTTAGATAATTAAGCTCTGCTTGCATATTATGTTGCATTCGCAACGAAAGAAAGTTTTTACAATCGCATACAATTATGTAAACTTTAAAAACGTGCCAATTTTCGAAAGAGTTTGAAAGGGGGTCTGTTGTGAAAAAAACAAAAAAAGAAACGGATAAGGGAGAGATGTGTTAACCGAAAGTTAAGAAAGGGTAGTAGTTAGTAAAAGGAATAGAATGATTTTGCATGCTCGACTGGTTTCGTTAGAATGAGAGAAAGCTAGAATGTGCCCTGGATATTACACCGGCCACGAAGAATTAGCATATACCCGTATACGTGGTCAGACGTGTTGCGCGACACAAGAAGAAGGCTTTTCGCGCTAATTCTCTCTACTGCGGCACTAAATGAGGTGGTGGATTTGTTGGAAAGAGCTTATACTTACTAAGCGAGAGAGAGAGAGAGAGAGAGAGAGAGAGAGAGAGAGAAAGTTAACGAACAAGGAAGGTGGGAACGAAGAATGAAACTACGAGGACGAAGGTAGGCGATGCTACTAGTCGACGGTGGCGTTAGAAGAAGCCTGCTTGAGAGAAGGAGGAGGAGGAGGAGGATGACGACGAGGAGGAAGAGGAAAGCATAGAGCGTGAAGCAGAAAGACTCGACGATGTGGCTTCTGCTTGTGAAACTGCAAAGCTCGTATCCACACGTGGGCTAACAACAATGGGATGATCCTACTAGGATTACGCGATCCAACGCGCAAGGAAGGTCCTTCGTGTTGCCACCGTTACTACCTTTCCGGCCTCATAATATCCACCGTGTGCGGTTTAACGATTACTCCCGGCCCGCGACACGCTTCTCTGACGAGCTTTACTCCATTCCTATACTATTTCGACATTCCCTTTTATGTATCTTCAAACGTAACGCTCGAATACTTAAGTTTCTACCAAAAAAGAAATTCTAAATTAAGGAGTAGTCATTGATAATTATTATTAACGCGTGTTATCTATCCTTTAAATGGTAATCTCTAAGAAAAGACGAATCAAACTAATATCAACTTGATGGGGAAAAAAATTGTAAAAGTCTTTCGTAAAATCGACAAATCTGCACGCTAACCAACCGGTTTACATAGAACATCGCGTCACCGAAGCGGTTAACTGAACGAATCGTTACGAAGCGTTTCCGTGATTTCGAGGTAAAGCCGCACGCATGACCGAGCGGCTGCTGGTGGAGGCGCCAGGCGATTTAGTAGTCGACGTTATGCTGGTAATAGATACAGAGAGAGAGAGAGAGAGAGAGAGAGAGAGAGAGAGAGAGAGAGAGAGAGAGGTGAGCGAGAAGAGGAAACCGAGCAGGGAGAGGTAGAGAAACAGAGAAGAGAGTCGGGTGGTGACGTTGACTAATGATGGTGGTGAGAGAATACACTCCAGTCTAACCCGACCTGTTGCACCCCCAATAAACCCCGTCAAACGACGCGCCGCTAAATAGAATCGTGCCGCGTCTTTCGGCCCCCCTGACTGATTCACCCTGACAACTAGGAACGCGCTTCCGCACTTTGCCGAAACTGGGACGTAACGTTGGAACAGATACTTTATCCTATTAACGTTTCGATCAAGACAAATTCGTGTTTGTTTGTAAAATCCTACATTACTCTACAAAGGACTTGAACAATTTATGATAGCAATTCTTAAAAATTGTTAACAATATTTAAGGAAAAATAAGATTGGCCTGAGATTTTTCTTAACTCGCTAGTGGTGACGATTCACGGTAGAAGTCGCAATTACCTCTCAGTATACTTGATTCTCTTCTCCTTTGGAGAAAGCAAAAGCAGAAAGGCGAGAAAGAGGGGGAGAGCAGTGCTCGTAGCAAGACGAGTGCGGTGACGTGGAAAATTGTCCGATTATTCGCAGTTAGATAAAGAGCTTCAAGAAGAAGCTCCGAAGTAGAGAAGTAGGAGAAGAGACGCGTGTTGGTCGTGGTAGATCGCATCGGATGAAAAGCCGAGTCGTCGACGATCTCTCATTCTTATAGGACGGGCCTGGCCGCACCCTCGAGTACTCTCCAATGCGGATTCAATCCCAGAGACCCACGAAATAATCATCCGACGGTAGTTCATCCCTTCGCTTGCAGAAATCTCTCGCGGATAGGTCCATCCACCGTCTAGCCACAAAGAGAGACACGTCTGTCTCCCAATTCCTCCTCAATATTTCTCTATCGCCTAGAACAACCTTCGCACCAAATACAACTGGCAGTATCTTTCAAAGAATTTCTACCCCCATCGAATACTTTTTTCTACTCTACTCACGAGTAAGGGAAATAAATAAAATCTTGTTGAAAAAAGAAAAAAAAATAGCAGTTTCTCTATGGGGTGGAGGAAAGCTCGGCGGGATAACATAGAATATATGACAAGGTCGTGCGGCATGCTCGATACCGCAGTCCAGTTCGCATTCAAAAAGGCAAGTCCCGTCTTAAACACGAAACATAAAGAGAATACTTAGTTTTACCCAAGAGATTCCTCCGCTTACGGACTACTTAAAAGAGTCCCCAGATCTCTCTCCTCTCTTCTTTCGCCTTCCGCAGGATCGCACCGTATATTTTTCACGGATTTTCGCGAAAAACTAAATCGCTAAGGTTGTTGTTCGATCCTCCTAAAGGTTGTTGTTTTTCCCGCTCTCGCTCTCGCTCTCTCTCTCTCTCGGGGCGCGATCGTGCTTGTGATACGCAATAAGCATTTAGAAACCTTGTCCTCCACTTGTGTTCTATTGGTCCGGTAGGTTGTATCAGGTACAACATTGCTCGCAAGAATCTACTTATTTACCTTTACTCGCTATAACTTCATCTTACTCACCGCGCGATCTTACACGCTGTCCTTGCTTTATGGCGCCATTGTTCCGAAAATCAAGAAATGTGTCACAGACAGCGAGGGTAAAAAGACCACGAAACCGAGCGTCGTTGTCGTGTCATTGCCAGGAGAACGTTACCTTCTCTTTTTGTTAAACGCGTGCGCTTTCTATCTCTATCTCTTTCCCATTTGACTTCACTCCACTGCACTACCTTTTATCTTTATCTCTCTCACTCTCTTTCTTTCATTCTCATTCGCTCACGTTTTGGCGTAAACCTTCTTCGCGTTCCACCAAGAAGCAAACCGGCCTCGCCCCCCCCCCGGTTAACGTTTCAACGGTAAATTATCTTGAGGAGTTAAGCCCACGTTACCCTGACGCAAAAGATTTTCAAGAAATATTCTGTGTTAACGATAGTACAACAAGGGAACATAAGTACAAACAATTTCAGATAATTATGATTAAAATTAAAGATATCTGCATTTAATTTAAAGAAATGTTGACTTTTAAGATAAAACAACCAATGAAAGGAAATAAAATAGTTTGGAAGAAAAGATGTAGATAGCGATACGATAAATGTTGCTTCTGGAACGAATAGAAAATTCGTACAACCATACATAAGATAGGAGATTCTCGCTAACGCATACCATTCTAGGTTGAGTGCTGCTAGCAGGTTAGTCGTTATTAGTCGAAATGCTAGTTGGAAGTAGCTAAAGTAGGCGATTCGTATGCTGCTCGGTCCTTCCATCTCGTGAAATCGCGCGTTTCTGTCAGTCACAATGGCCAAACGAGATTGCTCCCGTAGGAGGGTACGATGCCGCCTAATCAGAAATTAAATCTTAACCTTAATTCCTTTCTGAAACGGGCGAGCTCACGCTAAAAGAATTCTCGATCGATCGTCGAGAATTTCTCTGGCTCGTGACCCTTCTTTAGACGAAGAATTTTCCCTTTGGAAATATTTCTAACAAAGATAGAAATAATAAATGCTTTTTACACAATTAGACATATTTCACTGTTTTTGATGAGTACTATCCACTCTTGAAATGTTTAACCCTATTGTTTGACCACCTTTTATATAATATATAACATACATATATATGTAGATATGGTCGATACGCCTGGGAACAGAGAAAAGAGATCAAAGAATACTTGGAGATAGCTCGCGTTCTGTCTGTGATGTCTCTCGAATGTCTCGGGAACGGTGTTCAAGCGGGAAGAGTTGATTTCACGGACGCTACCACGGCGTTAGATCGGCTCGAACGCTCGAACTTATTGGTAATCCGTGCAAAGGATCCACATTCGATTTTATTTCACAGTTTCCTTTATGCGAGAGACGTAGGATTTCTATTAGCTTTGTGCACCGGTTAGATTGAATAGCCGCGGGCTGCCGGGGCATACGTTCATGACTGTTTCATTTACAAATGTATTTCCCTCTCAGACGGAACTTTCAATTTAGTTGGATGCTTCGTACGATGGCACGGTATGCGGACCTGGAGAAAGAAAGAAACAGAGATAGAAAGAAAGAAAGAACGAACGAAAGAACGAAAGAACGAAAGAACGAAGAAGAAGAAGAAGAAGAAGAGAAGAGAGAAGCCAATGTGGAAAGGGGTGCTGAGGCATTTCATATATATATATACACGGTCCGTCTGCTTAAAGTTTCTCTCCGCGAAGCAAATCGAAACGACAGACGAGCCCCTTTAGGTATGTAAAAGTAACCTTCGATATAACCCTCACTTGAAAGAAGAAGAATCAATTGATTAATTCAATAAATACTTTGACATTAAAACAATGGAATTATTAATTCTCATTATGGTATATTTTAAAATGAATAGATAGAATCGCTCCGAGCATCGTAGAAAAGTAAGGAAAGAAGATATGAAAACGATTCGATGGGTTTTCACGAAGCGAAAGAGCGAAAGAGCGAAAGAGTCGAAGCCTCGCCTCGAAGAAAAGACGTAAAAAGTTTGCGGCTAGGTTACTACTCGTTTTTAGAAGTAAACCGAGTCTCACGAAGTTCCACTGAAACCTGCATGGCAAGTCCGTCAATTATGAAAGGACCTTTAATAATGAAAGCAGCGGAAGGAGTTCCCTCGGGCGGCATCACCATCTTTCATGCTTACTGCTTAACGGCCGAGCGTCTGCAGACACCGTTGCCTACACCATGCTACCAACACCCTTTAAACTAACTGGGGCGTATTCCGACACTTTCAGCTCGGCATCGACCCTTTCTTTGCATTAACCCACTGCTATCCACCCGTTCTCTCCTCTACCTCAGACTCCACTTTCATCCTTTCGCATTGCCATCGCGCATCTAATTCCGCGAAATGTCGGTATTACTCTCTCTACCTTTCTTTCTCCCTCTCTCTCTTTCTTTTTCATAGCGAGTCTCTCGCAGCACCTCTTTACTAACTTTAGAAGTGCACCTTATAGCTCTATAACGCAAAACTCTAGTCTTCTTTTATGAAAAATGAAAATCAAAAAATGAGGAATCAACGAAAAATACTCTGGCTATTTAAAAAAAAAAAAATAAACGACCCTCGTTATTACCTCGGCGGATACTGCTCGTTAACGTTAATCCGATACGTGGAAATGGCAGAGTTAAATAATGAAAAAATTGCTAGACATTTTGCAGAGAAGAAATAGATAGAGAGAGAGAGAGAGAGAGAGAGAAAATATCCACCTAAACGATAAGCAAGATAAACATAATTTAAAATCACCTCCACTTCTAGCGACTAAGAATTACCTAAAGCTTAGGTTGAGCAACGTAATGCAAGGAAATGCTATAACGACGTTTCATTATTTGCACCATCGTCTAAAGGACGAACGATAATCAGAGGCATGGAACGATATCTGGGCATGGAAAGTCGTCCGAGTAAGTCAGCTCTTCGAAGTTCGTTCAAACGTTTCCCTACGTTCGTGGCATCTATGGTGTCTGTTTCACACCCATACGCAAACAAACACCACGAAGAACACGCTCTAGCGTTCACATATTTGCCGCGGACATACATACTTATACATATATATCAAGTCAATAATTAACACCAGTTACAACTTGTGGGAATAGTAACGGCATTTATGCTCCAGGGGACGTCGTATTTCTCGGAAATGTGCTCGTGCCGTCGCGCTTTACCGTAGGAAAGCACCGCGAGGATTTGTCGGCGGTGGGAGACTTCGAGCTCGAGGTGTTGGAGACGTGGAGCTTGTGTAGGAAGGAAAGGGAATTCGAATAGGAGGGTTTGTCACGGTGTTGGTGGTTGTTAGCTGTGGGAAGGAGGAATAGAAGGAGGAGAGTGTTGCTGGAAACGTTTCTCGATGGAAGGGGAAAGGATCGTGCGAACGATTCTGCCATGGTTAGGTTCTTCGGTGGCACCAGATGAACAGATACGGAATACGGGAGGTGGAAATATAGATTTAGGCTAGAGGCTACCACCAATGCTTCTCCTCTCTCTCTCTCTCTCTCTCTCTCTCTCTCTCTCTCTCTCTCTCATCCCTCATCTGGTTCCATTCTTCTTCTTCTTACACTCCCTTACTCTCTCACACATGTGGAGATAGCGAATCCGCGGTTCCTAAGTCCTTAGGTTTACGGCGATTACGGATTCGTAGGCGATCTTACCCGCCTCCCTCTACGGAAGCTACGGTTGTTCGTATGTTTGCCTTGAGTTTTGGGTTTGCCACCACTATTAAGAGAGAGCGAGAGAGAATGTATGTAGGCTGGAGGGTGATTTAGTAACGGCTTAAAGGGAAGGGGAAGTGTGAGACGATGCCACGATGACTAGATCGCCTATGAACAAGTTAATGGAGCGAGCTGCACTACTGTCGAGAGCACTAGCGCTTTCCTAACGAACGAGACCCTCCACACCCTATTTTCACCCCCTTCCTACGTTTTCTCATCCTAAACTCTACTACCGTCGTTTCCATGAACAACCGCAGCTAATCACTAATGATAACAATGTTAACGATGGAAACCTTCCGCGTAACAAGGCTCGACCTACCCGATGCTGATTTAGCTAAATCTTAGGCGGAATACGCAGCTGCACAACCTACGCCTTTCTACGAATGTGGCTACTATTCGAAATATTTGATCAATGATCGTTGAAGTTTTCATTCGGACCACGACAGTCATCGGGGATGATAGTCCTGTTGACTTATTCGGTGAATTAATAAGAATATTGCCGACTCGTCGAATCGTAAGGTTGAATTATGTTTTAATTCCGTAACGTGTCGTACTTATCCCTCTTCATCCTTCCACGAATATTATAGCTTCCCTTAAAATACTACCTCGAACAATAAGATCCGCGATTTAACCCCCGTGAGAGGGATATACCAGTCGTAAAAGGGTTTCGAGTGTGTGTGAGAGAGAGAGAGAGAAGGAAAGAGAAAGTCGAGACTTTGCTTGAACATTGTTAGGTAGGGATGAAACAGTTTGTGCTAAATCAGAGCACTGGTCGTTAGGAGAAGATATAGGGGCTAATTAAAATAAATCTTAGAAAGGAGTAATTATACGTGTATTAGCTGGCCCCGTAGAACGGGTGATGGACGATGCAGCGGCAGATGTACCCAAACGCCTCTTCATTCCTAGATTTCCCTTATTACTGGACGGAAGCGTTGCGAAAAGCTATACTTTCCGAGGATAGAGAGAGAAAGAGAGAAAGAAAGAGAGAGAGAGAGAGAGAGAGAGAGACAGAGAAAAAGCCACGGTGGCTCTTTTCGTATCAAACCGACCGCGACGAATCGTCGATTGAAATTACGAGAAATTGCTCGCATCGAAATCGATTGAACGAAATATCCACGTCGTGGAGTTTCGAGCTTATAGACAATTAGAATTTTGCCCCCGAGCTCAATTAGAGCTTGATCAAAGTAACATTTATCCACGGCTCTTTACTTCGGTTCTCATTAAGCTCATCAGTGCATCGGATGGGCACGTGTTCATGGCGCGATATTAATTTACCTTTGAAATCGAGCGAACCGGCGCGATTCACAATTTCGAATGGCGACTCTACCCAAAATATCCGATAAAATAACCAACTTCGGTTCCTCCTACCTCCTCCCCTTGTATCCGCGCGCCATACCCCCAACCTGGTTCTCCGTACTACCCCCCGTGTCACCCCCCCATACCACCCCCGTTGCACCACACCCCACAAACCTTTCTCCTCTCCACCAGGAATCAGTGAACTCATTATTACGATAAACTCGTATACATATTTATCGCAATACATTATTACTCTTTCGCCGACGATACAGAGAGAGAGAGAGCGGTCATCGATTGTGAATTTCATTTGCCGACTTAATGTAGCGAATAGTAATGTCGCGTCGAGGTACTTTTCATTAACGCCCTCGCTGTTTACGGCATTAAGCCCAATTAAAAGCGTCGCTACGCGTTCGAGCTTTAACCTTGTCGCCCGATTCATGGTGCCTATGTCCAAGGCCGAATGACGAAAAAGTCCAATTCAATATAATATTATAAATACTTAGAACACTTGAAATTATAAAATGAAGGTTGCTTGATCGACTTTAATCGCGAGAAAACCCTATTCTTTTACCCCGATGAATGAACTCTTCATTGTAATAAGAAAGAACGCGTTTCGATTAAAATTGAACACAAGCGAGCCCCTGCTGAATTTTATGAATTTAAATGCACGGTATAAGGTATTTTCTTGCCAAAAGCAGTAATTTTCCTCCCTCTTCCTTTTCTCTTATTCGCCGAGTGCAGGAAATATGTATATTTTATGTTTGGTCCATTTCGAACGGGCAGCTGCGCGGCTCATAGTCGATACATTTGCGAGAAACAAATAAAACGACCATCCCGAGGATTATATTTCCCAGAAAGTTACTCCGATTCAACCCTGAACAACGAGATTCGAATAAAAACAATCTTGCTAGAAAATCATTTTATAATTACATTCAGAGACACCCGATTAACACAAGAAACTAGTTGTAATAGTAGAAAATAGTTGTAATAAGTAGTTACTGAAAAGATAAGGTCGTTAACTTCGTCAAGGGGAATAGACATGTCGAGGCGTTAATGTCGATACGATGACGTGTGTGTTGCACGAGCGGTCAGCTAGGACACGTGCATCAAATGGCCGGCGGCCGGTGAGCAACTCGGCGCAGGCGGGCATTAATGCTTCTACTGGACAAACGGTCGGTCTCGCGCGGGGGCAAGAGGACAAAGCTCGAGAGAACTTTCAGGGAGTGGGAGAGAAGAAGAGGTCAGAACAGTGGGTGGTGAAGCAGCACCCACAGCGGGAGAAGGAAGAGAGGAGGGAGAGAGAACGTGGGTGGGTGGATGGAACGAAGAAGAGGAGGTGAGAGGGGGGGACGTTATTGTTATCTTAGATTTATAGTCATAACGGATGGTACTACCTCGCTAGCTAGCCAGCAACCCCGAGCGGTCTTATAATCACCCTCCACCTCCACCTCCTCCTCCTCCTCCTCCTCCTGCTCTTCCTCCTTTCTCCTCCTCCAGTCTCTCGACCATCCACAGAACCCTCCCCCTCCTAGAGCCGAGCTCGCCCTCGCGTACCTCCAGCCGCAGTTTAAGTGATTTGCGACGCGGTGGAGCCGCCATGCAGATCCTTTTGCCTGTAGCTACCCTTTCTCTATCTCCCCCTCTTTCTCGACTATCCGTACGGCTATACTATGGGCAAAATGGGCACGCCTAACCCCTGCAGCCTCGTCGCCTTCGTCCGTGAGGGATTAAGTCCCAACCTCTGGACGAGTAAAAGGTAGTACCACCACCAAATTATTATACGTAGTGCAATAACGAAAAAGTACTAACGCTCGATATTCACTATCTATTCCGAGAACAGCTAAAACATTACTTAACTGCATGATTTCTTACTTTCATCTATTATTCTTTAATTAATAGAACAATAATAGTGTATGACAACGTTCAACTCTAATATCTATGGAAAAGTACATATTACGTGTTTCAAATGGCCTTCTAATGAAGGATCCTTGATCTTGTAATTGCTGAAGGAAGAAGATTAATTGCATAATCAATGTTCGCTGCCGGTAGCAATTAACTCGACTCGTTTTCGCGTTAAGGGGTTAGTTAGCGACTCGAATTCCCGCAGTTGGTGAATAGGGAAAGCTTAGGGTAGTGTAGGGTGCGGGAAACGTTTTGCCTGCTGCTAAGTTTGATATTTCCAACACCGAGTATAGAATGAAATGGAATGAAATAGAGTGAAATAGACTGCAAGACAGAAAGAGAAAGGAAGAAAGAGAGTACGTGGACGGGAGGTAAAGGAAACGTAGACAGAGTATGAGACCCCCAGAATGAACTGTTGTGACGAGCACGTAGGTCTGCGGATGGAGCCAATCAAGGAACCTCCCAGTCAGCGAGTTTACCCTGTGCCTGCCGTCGGTTGTTACACTGACTCCAACCCTCTGCTTCGTGACTCTTCGATCTATCCGAGTAAAAAGGGACCAAAAATCGAACGATGTTCCCGTACACTAAGCGGAACGTGAAGAATTAAAAATAAAGCTTTTCAAAAACGAAACTGAGAGAGTCAACTCTCTTATCTCATTTTTCATCCTTTTGAACTAATTCAAATTGTAATATAAATAAACTATTTCACTATAAACTAAACAAAATTCTCATTTAACCTTTTCTGTCTTTTTCTTTTTTAGAAAAATTTCGATAATAATCCTAAAGAAAACGTTCGTCGATAGGTCGGATAAAAGGATTTCTACGAGGGGAAAAGAAAAAAGAAGAAAGTTGAAGGTCGAGAAAAGGAACGCGAAAGTCCTAGCGCTTGGTTTCCCAAGGAAAAAAAAAAGGTGAAAAAAAGTAACCGCGAGAGTGTGCTTCTTTCGCAAGGCAAAGAAAATAGTGCTGCCACCCGAAGGAAGGGTAGGTACGGATGGAAGAGTAGCGAGGGGATGCTTGGACCGAGACGCGACGACCCGGTTAGAACGATAAGGGATCCCGTGGAGCTTGATGGAATTCCATAGATCCACGTCGGCGTCGAGACAGAGTCGGCTAAGCAGCCATTTAAATGCAACCGATGTGTCTCGGGGAGCTATTACATCTGATGGACGGTTATTGACGCGCACTGGCTTATACCGAGCAGCAGCAGCAGCAGCAGCAGCAGCAGCAGTAGCACTACCACCACCAGTAACACTAGTAGTAGTAGTAGTAGTAGCAGCAGCCGTAGTAGTTGTAGTAGTAGCATCAGTAGCAGTAGAAGTAGTAGCTGTGGCAACACCACTGCCAGCTAACCTCACCCCCTACGATCTCTCTCTCTCTCTCTCTCTCTCTCTCTCTTCCTCTTTTCAAACCCCTCGAGCAGTCAGGAAGAGAAAGACACAAAGTCCGATTCGAGCCCCCACGAGGGCTGAGTTCAGCTCGCCGTACGACAGAGACTGTGTACTCTTTTCCTGATATGTATGTGAAGAAGAAGAGAAAGGGAAAAGTTCAAGGGAAGAGAAAAGGCTGTCGGACCACCTAGGACATATCGTCAAATACTCGGTTGAAACGGTGGTTGTTGCAGGAGCGCCCGCGCACTCTTGTTGTCGCCCGTCGACCGGCAAGGGAATACGAACGATCGAATTACCACCCTTAGTCTTACCATCCGTGAAATCACAGAAATACCCGCACTGATTCCAAACAGAAAACATTAGGGATTTGATGACCGTTTCGACACACAGTTGCATCCAGCTCTTTGATGTTTCGATCTAGATGAGAATGTCCCTCGTCAATTAATCAATCATGCAAATCTCGAGAGAATGAAAACATGCTTTGTGTAAGTTCATTTCAAAATAAAAGAGAATGGATTATAGATGATATGATTGATAAGAAGAAAGAAAAAATAATATGTTGAAAATAGGCCAGGATGTAACTACAAAATGCCAATAGAAATCTTTCTTTGAAATTAAAAAGAGCCTTAGAATCTCTTGGAGTTGTAGAATATCGTCGTGAATCGTTGTCGCGACTGTTACGAAATCGCAATCGCCCGATGTCTAGAAACCCTGGGGTTGGCCAGAGAATACGAACGATCGAATTACCGGGCCCAGACTTCTCATGAAAAAGCAAGGTAGTTTATTCGTAACGTTCCGTTCAAAATTGCGCGAAAAAGAGCTGACGTTTTATCGTCGATGTAAAAGTTTCATGCGTTTGCCAACTATGTGATTCCATTACTTACAATGCTTTAACGCGATAATCTTCAATTTGTTAAAATGTGTTCTTTCTTGTATAAGGAAAAAAGAAATAAGAAAAAAAAATAAACAAGAAAACAAAAATGTACGATCGGTAAGAAGTTAAAGGAAAAAGTTCTTCAAAGAAGTATATTAACGTAGTCATAAACAGGAAACTAATACGATTAAAGGGGTGCACGGGTCCACGTCATCGATTTGTCGGGGAAGGTCTGTAAACTCGAACGGACGTCGTATTCGCGGAGGAAGCGGCGCGAGCGCATTACGTACGGTCCTGTTTACTCCGACTTTTTGAATTTATGTCTCGTTACGGAACGTCATTTCCAGGAGAAACGATAAAATAAATTCGAAGATGAGATCCTTGCAGATTGCCGCTAGTGCGTCCAAAGAGTTCGCCGAAGTCCCTCGCAAATCTGTCGAGCATACCTCGTATTCGCGATCGTAAGGGGGATGAGAGAGAAAATTTATTTGAATATCTTGGGTAATCTCGGTACGAGGCCATGCACTTACGTACCGATATCTAGTTCTCTGTCAAACGGAGATGCAGTCTTGCCAAATTAACGAGTGCTAAAAAGAAAAGGACCAATATTTTAAAGGAAGTGATGAGGATGCAATGGCGGGTAGGATTGTAGGTTAGGACATGATTTCTCCTGAGTTTTGGAAATAGGAGATAATCATGGCTCGCGTGGGCAGGGTCGCATCCCTGAAGTAGACCTGTCTCCGGTGGGAGAACGAAAACAGTGTCTACCCGCTACCCGTATCAAATAAAAACAGTACCTTACGATATTTCGAATATTAAAGATAAGACAATAAAAATCGAATAAATCATGATAAGATGTGCTGGATGTTAGACTTCATCGGTAAGACAAGAAAGTTTGGTTAACTTGTTTAAAGTCCTAGAAGCATCGTTCGATCGGAGAATTCCCAAAGGACAAAGAAAGAGAAAGAGAACTCTCTTAATCCTGATACTCGCGGTTAAAGGGTAGCAGGGGCTAGGGGGTAGCTAGCTTACGAGGACGAAGGTAATGGCGCGCGGGTGTTTGCGAGGGCGTTTGCGAGGGCATAGCTACCGTAGGAAAGCGCGATATTATCGTCGTAGAAATATTACTCAGAAAATTGCCGGCGTGACTCCGTCCAGCCTCGTTAATTACCGTGAATTACCCATAATTATAAGGACTGTAAAAGTTTTTACTATCGTCGTGGGGCAAGCCACGGGGGCCATGATACAGAGCCTCGCTGGGCCCACCTTGTCTGCAAATTCGCTGAGGTGTAACCTCCGTTCTTTGACTCGCGGCACCGTTTCCGCCTTCCTCGAGAAAGGTGGAAGGTATGCCTCTCCTCTGCGTTTCCCCAAACACCGCTATGAAAATCTACCCAATTAGACACTTCCCTAATAAAAGTTTCTTTTCTCTTTCTCGTTAACGCCAACCAGATCGCTTCTAACGCCAACCAACCTCCGACCCTTCTTGCTTTCTTACAAATTTATGCCTCCTCCTCGTTGGGAGGTAACCGAGAGAATTTCAACCGTAGTCGTCTCCAGAATAATTTAGATATTACGATCTACCGATTCTACCGTTCATATATCTGAGAAAACGTATATTCGGTCTTCCTGACGAATGGATTTAGTTTTTAAATTGTAAAAGAGAAGCTGACGTAACTCAAACATCCTTACAGATTTTCATTCTTTTTATTGGTATTGAATTATTAATATATTAAAAAGCGATTATAAAGTCAATATCTTTTTTCATCGGTTCGATAAACGTAAATACAGGTCGATACGAACTCGAGCAATCGGTAGGATGTCGTACGGATTTAAGGCTCATACGCACGGATCCTGTCACCATTACAATGGACCTTAACACCCATCAGTCAATACGAATGCACTCGTTCGTCCTTGATAAACGGATGTGCACGCTTTATGGGCCACCTGTTGCACGTACGCGCGTCTCCTTGTCGAACTTTTAGACTTTGCATTCGGACGGAAGAAGTGTGTCGAGTATCGATATCAAGATGCTTCCTGAATGAGCTCTTTCAATTTCGATTCACTTTGTTTTTCTTTGATATGTAAGTACAAAGACATTAGATTAACAAAAAATAAAAGATCTATGATAAAAATGAAATTTCATAGAAGATAGGAAAATAATAACTAGTAGAATAGGGAAAGGTTGTGGGCTAAGAACTTCCTTTCTCGTGTATAAGTGTAGGTAGGTACCCTTAGAGCAAAGTCCGGAAATAATTCTCCACGGCGTCGGTTGCGTCTATACTGGAGGATCTATTCGGTGCGATTAAGCGTGCACCTGGGAACACCTTGGAGGTAGCGACGACACGGCAAACATAGCGGTAACCGGCGGCGACGTTCCTACAAGCGTAGAGAACCGGTGGAAACACCTTTATCTGCCGGCCGAAACGGCCGTTTCCGGTATCAGGGAAGGACGAAACTCACGGGCCGAACTCACCGGGGCACTCAGGCCACCACAAATCACTGGCAATCTTGATTTACTTGTGTTTGCCCATTGGCTCGGTATCACTTCTACGGTAGTAAGTGTAATATACTCGGCCCCAAGTGTCGGCCACCTAAGCAACCCTGCAAGCACCCCCGGTTTACCATTAGGAAGCACGAGATTAGGTACTCCCTGGCGCTACTGGAATACCGTTGATACTATCGTTGATACACACCTAAACGACGACCCACTGCGAACGTGCGCATCGAGCACCGATACACGCGAACACCAGAAAATACACACCACCCTCAAACTAACACCAATCTCTCTTTCCCTTTCTCTGTCTCGCTCGCGTGCAGCTTCCAACCCTGGTTGGACTTTCCAAAAGCTTCGAATAAAAGCCTCGTCACGGTAAACTCTCGATAGGCGTTAAGGATTTCCGAGAAACCATCCTGTAGCTTCTACCAACTTCCTCTTTTCACCAACACTTTTTCCTTTACCACAAAATCACATAGCTCTACAATTGGATGAATAAATAATCAAAAACGTTAACTTGAATAGGTTGGCATTGAAGGAAGATAACTAATTCGTCTTTACTAATCTATGGGGTGGTCAATTTTTCGAACGAATATAATACGAAATGATTAACGCGAATCGCGAGCAAACGCGAACCTTCGACGCATGAGCTCTCTCTTTCTCTCTCACTCTCTATCCGTCGGCAAAAGCGTCGCTATACAAATATGGAGTGACCACCGTTACCGGCGGATGGAAGCACGGTTTTAACACGGCTCGTGCATTTCCCTAATGATTTACAAGCATTATTGGGTATTAATTTCAATCTACGCTTGCTAGGGATAGAATGGCGCGTGACGTGGACCGACACAGATAGAGAGAGAGAGAGAGAGAGAGAGAGAGAGAGAAAAGAGAGATAGAAATTGTGGAAAAGAGGGTTGGGAGGTACGGGAAGAGGATAGCTCGACGCCGCACGTCGCGGGCTACAAATCAACCGTTCCGAACAAATTATGAATGATATATTCGTTGAGCTCGCTTGATATATGTATATCTCTTCGTTGGTTTCACCTAACTGCCGTTGCCACGGTGCTTTGAAAATTTCTTTCTCTCTCTCTTTCTCTCTCGTAGAAAGGTAGGTACTTTGCGGATAAATATGTGGAAATTTTTAAAATATTATTTCAACCACGACACGCTATTCGTCCTAAAAGATCGTCAAACTTGCGTTCCTCGTTTACCAACGCTTTGATTTATTCACTCCTCTCTAACAAGCCCATGATCGATAAAAATATATTTCAAGCGATTTATCGATTAAAATTGATCTGATTGTACAATCTCTCTCTCTCTCTCTCTCTCTCTCTTTGTGTGTGTGTCATTATATCCAGCTTGCATCATATAATGAACCAGTTTACGGAGGATCGCGTAATCATAATCTGAATCTGTTTCAACTCATCGTCACCATATCCGTTCTAACTACTACCGAACGAGCTTTCAAACGCATACGCTTGTATCAAACGTCATGTTCATTAACAGGTTCTCTCCAGCGGTGCTTTGTCGTTGACGTTCCGAATCACCCGGCGAAATCCAATCCGCATTTTTTTGGCCATGCAACAACCGCGAACGTCGAGAACGACGATCGTTTCGTTCCGTCAAAAAGATCAACTCCGAGTCGACCACGCGATAAAAGTAACGCGATAACTGTACGTCATTCTACCTTTTCTATCTATCCATCTATCTTTCTCTCTTTCCTTCAAACTAGGTGGTAGGTATTATTCGTTCCCGGTTTTTCTGTTTTCGGAAACATTACGAGGCCATTCCAACAAAGTGGAAATGTTCGATACGAGCAAGATTGAGAGAGAAAGAGAGAGCCTACGGCGTATACCGCGCACCGAATTTGTACATAACGTTCGCAATAACTTGCCGCTATAAAAGCCATCGACAAATCAAATTTTGACGTGATTCACTGGCCGGCATAAATTCCGGGATCCAGGCAGGAGAGACGGCGGTGACACGGACATGTGTTCGTCCTCTCGCTCTCTCTCTCTCTCTCTCTCTCTCTCTCTCTCTCTCTCTCTCTATCTTTCTCTCTTTTGCACGAGTTCATCTCTTTATCTTTCTCTATCCGTTTTTCCATCGTTCCCTCTCGTTCGCACCCATCCTTCTATATGGACTCGTCGAGCGTTCTTCCACAACTAACCCACACCCAACAAAGCACCCTATCCTCCCCCTTGTCCTCCAGCCCTTCACCCCTATCGCACTCGTGACGCGGCTATTTATCGTTTTATACACCCGTCGGCCAAGTTTTGCTGGCATAGCACGCGCACCTACTACGTAAACCGTGCGTACATGATCCCTACGAAACTATGTTTCAACGATGATATCTACTGAAAACGTTAATCAGAATAAGACGACCTAGCAATGTGCTTCTTTTTCTTCCTTGATAATTAGAAAAAATACTCAGAAGGAAAAGGAAGTAAGAAAGAACGCGAGACGTTGTATATGCTACAGTAAAATGAGAGAGAAACTCTTAGAAGTCGTCGCGTGCCTCGGGTGTGTACACGCTTGTATTCCTTACGTCCTTTCCGTTTCTTTTCCTCGGACCCGCGTATATACCCGCGGCTAAATTTGCAATTGGAGATAGGAAAGAAAAGAATCTTACGTCTCGGCTAGGCTCAACTCGGCCCGGACCAGCCCACTTTCCGCCCCGGGCTCAAAAGCTCCTTCTTCTTGGGCGTCTTTGACTTCCTTCTTTCGCGAGGGTAATGAAAGAAACCGGGGGATACCGTCTTGCTACCGGACCAAAAACCTACTCTCTCTTCTTTCTTTCTTTCTTTCTTTCTTTCTCTTTCACGTAGACACACGTTAAAGACATCTTTCGTGCTTTGCCACCAGCATCATTTATATGTACACAGAGTGTCTCAGAATTATTTGGCTTAACTTTGAGAGCTTATTAAACAAATTAAAATAAAGAATATTCTTGATATTTACTCAACATTGTCTATTTCATGAACGGATTTCTAATGGATTTTCAATAGATTTTCCAATGCATTTTCCTTATGAAAGGTAGAACATGTCTATTTCAAAATATTGCTCTTATACGTGAGTCTTGAAACATTTCAAAAGTCACGTATTTCAAACGACTTAGTATGATTGTTACTGTAACGTCAATCGGATCAAAAAAATTGAGACATTTTTGTGATGGAACCTTTCTTTTAAATTTTCTCTCAGTTTTTTCAACAAAACCTGAGACACCCTGTATATGTACCTGCAAAATAACATGTCTGAAAAATTCGAAATTATTGTTGAATCTCTCTTTGACGTCAAGGTCGCCCTCATTTGATCGGATAAAATAAATAATAATGCACTTCATTCTAAATCTCTTTTCTGTATCGTTCGAGAATCTACATTTGCCAATTAAATTGTTAACGAAATGAGAATTTGGATTAATAATATCGTGCGATTTACGATAGCGATTTACGATAGCGATTTACAATGAAATAAGCCGACAGCGACGGGATGATTTCGTCGGAACGACACGTTCTTTGTGTAATCTCTCGGCATATAATATGATACGCTAGATAATTAGGTACTAATTACACAGACTAATTCGCTGCATTTCACTGCGATCATTCGTTACATGATATATCTTTTGAAACGTTAAAAACAACTTTGACTATTTGTTCTTTTTTATTCGCGACCAACCAAAGAAGTAGTTTTTTTGATCGATAAATAAACAAGTTCTATTTTCTATGATTTTAGTATGATTTTCTGGAACAACATGATTCCTTCAAAAAGTACGATCGCTTGTTAAGACTGGCTTTAAGACCTTTGTAGCGGTTGAGGTTGCTTCTCTAATTGCCATTAAGGGCCCATTGTTACCCATGACGTAGTTAACGACAACGACTTGTGCGATTCGATTTCCAACGTTTCGGAACGACTTACGTGGGTTCCGTTCTCCTAGCAATGGCACTACGGGCTAATCCTACAAAACAGCGTGAACTTAAACCTTCCATTTCGCAAAGAAACAAGATTGGCCCAAAGCCAAGGAAAAACTACGACCAAAGTTGTCCTACATTCTCGTCAAAATAATCCTTCAAATTCCTTTGAATTTTCGATCGATCGATCGAGTGCGATAAGCACTTATCGCAAATTTAACCCACTTTTCATACTGACTTGAATAATAATATATGAATTGCGATATCGGTGATCGTACTTACAAACAAACAAAAAAATCAAACCTTTGTGACACCCTTATACATGCAATTTGAGATTACGAAAGAATACAATATCGAAAAGAAAGTAGGAACTAGTAGATATACCTACAAAGTATCGCGAATAAAAAGAAAACTAGAGAGAGAGAGGGAGAGAGAGAGATATGAAACTCCTGTAAGGTTTCTAACTGCTCATCTTTAGTACGCCCTGAAAAGATAGAAAGAGAGAGGGACATTGAGATAAAAAGAAAGAGAAAGAGAAAGAGAAAAGAGATAGAAGTTCTCGGTGGTTGGTTCTCCATACGATATACATAGTTTCGCGGTAGGACGAGGACGAGGGCGAGGCGTTTGATTCCGAGCTGCCGAGTTTACGATCCAGCCGTGACGTAGTCGCAAACTGCGGTGCTTGCATACGTAGGTAGATAGGGTGGAAGAAGGGAACACACGCGCGCGATTATAACGTCACATACCGGTTATAAGGTATACAAGCCGACGCCCGGAGGCTTTCTCTCTCTCTCTCTCTCTCTCTCTCTCTCTCTCTTTCTATTTCTGGATATAACCGGAGAAACGACAGAGAAGCAACGGAGAAGGTTCCAGTAGAAGGAGGTAGTAGAAGTGGTTGTAGTGGTGGAAGTGATGTGGAAGTGGTGGTAGTAGTGGAGGGTGAACGTGGAGGGAGGACGGAATGTTCGGATTATCGCGAGAACCCCGTTGGAATCCGTGGCACCGCGGGGACGGAAAACGGGAGCGGAAAACGGGGACGACAGATAAGAACCGTAGCTGGTGTGTCACGTAGCGCTTTGAGTGTGATGGTTGTTCTACTCCCACCTCTTCTTCATCTCTTCCACCAATTCTCTTTCACATAGACATATATACTTACTAACACTTAGATCCACCTCTACGCATCCGACTCGATCTCTTCGACACCCACCTTCTCTTCCAACCCTTACACCAATCCTCCCGCCGTTCAATATACGAGCCCCATCGAACCAACAATCGGATCTTCGTGCTAGCGTTTCCGTCAAATGTCCTACTATGCTGCAGAGTATCATCCTTCGCGAAAAGTATAGTCCGAAATGTTACGAGCTGGACCCTTTTTTCCCGTCAAAATAACGATGTCCCTGGTCTATCATTTTACGGTTAATCGTGTTTATCGCGTTAGAGGGTAGGATAGAATAGTGAAGACAAAAAATAGGTTTGAAAAAAAGCCTGGTATAGGTGGAACATTGGAGAGCTGTAACTCAGTTTCGTTAACTTGGAGCTCATGGGAAGAGCAAGGAAGCGCGCAAGGGTTATGGTACTCGAGATAGCAAGGTAAAGCGTGGGTGGAACGGGGAAAGCAATCAGAACTTGGGCCATTGCTGGATATTACGGAGACGTGAGAGATGTCTCCTCAATCATATTAATTGCCTAGATAACCGCTACTTCGACGTCGGCCAACGTCGCCAACGTCGCCAACGTCGCCAACTCCTTCTCCACCGTCTCTTCTCTTCCTTTCGTACGCGTAAAATCATCTCCCGGTGTGCACTTTATCCTATAGTTTTCCATCCAATGGGCGTGTCCACTTTCGTTAAATCTAGTTTCACTGTAATTCGTTACTACGTTACACGCTTTTGCATCGCAGTGTCAACCGAAGGAAATCACTTATGCGGAAATATCGTTCAATGTAAACGAAACGCGATCCAATGGGAAACAATGGCTCTCGACGAAATTTATTATCGCGTCAAAAGGACCCTCGTTATTTCGCGATACTAAAATTACCTGGCACGCATTACGCTAATGCAATCCTGTCTATGTTACGCACGAATATGTATGTGTACTTGTCACGATATTTGTACGCTCGCGTTATTGCGATGATATCGATACTGGACGATAATTATGTTTCACCATGTTCTTCCAACGAGAAACTCGTATCGTACATTCGCGATAGATATTGTTCATTGTTTCAATACAATTCGTTTCGAAACAGTTTCTTCCAGTAACAAGGCGTTCCATCAAAATTCTTTTCCTATGAAAAAAAATCACTTACGTATGCAACAGGTATTACTTTCTCACTTGTGAGTTTCTATAACGACTACTGCTGACTCTTCACGACGTGAAGTCTTGAGTGCCATCATCGCCCAAGATTCGTGATCTTGGCTGCTTCAACGGCGATTTTCTTTTCCCAAGAGATACCCAAAAGTTCACGCAAATAAAATGAGAGAGAAAGAGAGAAAAAAGAAAAATACTAACTGTGTTTTGCAGCAGCACCCTTCTTCCTTTACATATACTACGTACGTGTCCCAGGAGATACGATACACCTAGATTTAATGAATACGAATCGCCAACATCGACCATAATTCGTATGCATAACAAAAGCCGTACCTTTCCTGCTCCTTCACATACTTATGACCGTTTATCCCGTATACTAAATGTCGCTACGTGCCGTCCAAACTCTGCGACTCAGCGTATATAAAACGAACCGACGAAGTCTTCTCAAAACGGACGAGTTTACTTTGAGTTATCCTGATTCAGCTTAACTCCATGTAATCTTATACCAACAGATACACGTCTGCTTACGATCAAATTTAACAAAAAATACACCCACCTTATTAGTTAACGTACAACCAAACGAAATATCAAAAAATGTAGTCAAAGCTCGTAAAGTATCTACCGTCGAAATAGCTCGTATCGTTGGATTCACGCGAGCAGAGCAATATCGATCGTAACCCATCGTTCTCCATAAAACGCAAGATCGAAATCATAGAATGGGGGAAGGCGGCTCTGCGGTGCAGTAATGTCGCAAAATATTCGCGTTTTATTAGGTCGATCGACCGGGATAATCGGCGACAATCAAGTTTCACGGCAGTGATTGGCCCGGCATAGTCCGATGCCAAATGCAGCTGCATATGCATGATGCAATCTCATATCCACATCCGCGTCCCGCGTTATGCCACAGTTCTAGCTACTACGCACATACCGAGGAGAAACAAGAGGAAGAGGTGGAGGGTGAGTTGCAACGGCAACGGCAACGGCAACGGCAACGGCAACGGCAACGGCAATGAGAATATACACGTCCATACGTGTGGGTGGTAGTTTCGATTCCCACCGCGGTGTGTCATTACTCGTCATTATCCACCTATCAAATCGCTCAGCAATAACTATCTGACCGTTGCTGTTACGCACTCTCTCCCCCTCTTCCTAGGGAAGCCCTCGTCCGTCCATATATGAGCCTGGCTTACCGGCAATCAAAGCGTCTCCATTCCTGAACCATTCCAGAACCATTCCTGGCTAGCCACATTGGCAACCACTGTTCAAGGCTGATCATCGAAATTCCACATTCACTGTCGGGACACCCTTTCGAATACTCGTAACACTCCCACGACTATATGATTGATTTCTATCGCGCATTAACGGTCTCCAACTTCTCTATGTCCTTGTTTGCGCTTCCCTCCAGCAACAAAAAGCAAAAGAACACCCCACGGATTGTAACGAATTTCGGTATTCGCATGAATATCGATGGGGAATATGGATATCTACTTCATGGTAAAAAGCGAATACTGCAAAGATATTACTATTTATTTATTATATCCGTAATAATTATTTAATTCTTTTAATGCGAACGAGTGCACCGATATAGCGGATTTATTTTTCGGGCATTATCGGAAATTGGCGGGCGAGGGTGTTTTTACAATCGATGACCAAACAAAATACAAATTACAAAAGTATGTTGCGAGGAATGGGCAATTAATTACATAATCCAAAAGTAATTTGCGGTCCAATGTGAAATTTAATTATGAAAATAAATTATTACGTCTGTCTCTGGACTCACTCGCACGTAACATGACACTAAAATTTAATTTCTGTGATTAAAGGTGGAAACAGCATTGTACCAGAGATTTTTCTTCTACCATTAAACGTATAATTGTAAAATTTTCATTGTAACGTACGTATTTATACCAAAAGTAGATCTCTTCCATTCTACTGGACATATCCCGAACATGTGAGTGCACTGATATTTCAAATTATACATTTCGCGCGATAGTTACTCTCATATAAAAATTTAATGACGTTTGTCTGAAAGCATACGATGGACGCTGCACCATGGACGGAACGAAAAAATATATATCACCATGAAAAACAAAACATAAATGCGTAACATTCTTCCCCTAATATAATACGATTTAATGGACAGACGAAAGAATCTTTAATGTTGTTACAAAGGATTCAAGAACCAGACGGCATTACGCACGAACGTTTTACAACATTTCGCAAGTGTATAAATTAACGCCCGACCAACCAGTACATTTTCACGAAACGGTGGAAGCACGGGAAATTAATACCGGGGCAACACGGTAACCATGCACAGCGCAACGCACTTGAAAGCGGACCGTAACAATCGTAAAAACGTCTCGATGAACGTTCACCAGCAGCCCGAGCTAAAACAAAACAAAAAAAAGAAGGAAAAAGTAAAAAAGGAAAAAAATGGTTAAGTCGGCATTATCTCGTCGAGGTAGCAGATGAAACTTCACGAATTCCAAACATACCGCACGCCGAAATTCTTCTCGCTTAACGACATTAAATGACTCTCTCCCTCGGAAGGATAAGAAGACAGACGCATTCCATGGAAAATCGTTGACTTCGTGAAAAGTTTTTCGCTCGAATGCGTAAAAGTGAATATGCGCGCAAAGATCGGAGCTAAGGGGTCATAGCGAGATATTGGAGTGTAACACTGTCGCGAGGTTTCCAGCTGGAAGTGTATGGCCGGATGTTATTGGCAGCAGAGTGGAACCATTAGTCGCGATGATGGATGCCTGACAGGAACGCAAGCGTCCTATCCTGCCGGCAGTTATAGTAAGTAATGGCTTCACTCTGCGCGCCCTGAGAAAGCAGCCTCCGCGAACGCCGTCGCCAGCAGCGTCGTCGCTGTGGCCCCGTCCTAGCACGGCCCCGCGCCAGCTCAGTAATAACAACAAATCTTGCCTATATTAATTCCCTGACAGACATAACTCTCGGTATATGGACGGTAACTTGGGAAAAATTGCGCGATGAAAACGTCGCCTGGACGAAATACGGGGTCTCGTATTACGTACGCACTTAGAACAACCACCCTTCCTACGTCTTCCGATTTTTCTCTTCAAAATGAAGGAGGTTATTGTCATAACAGACCACTTCAAACTATCAAAATAGAATCCAACATCATAAGACACGTGAATATGAAAATTATTCGCAAAAGCATAACGAACATCTAACTGCGAACCTTTAGCGTGTTGAAACGCAAGATAATTTCTCGCTTTTCCAAATATCACGATCGCAAGCGCTGCGAACGAGCCCCCAATGTAACGCAGAATCGCTGCAAGATTCTATCGCTTACGGTAATATTCGCGCTATACCTACGGCCTACTACCCCTTCTCTCCCACACCCTCCATCCTCACCACCGATTCCTTTCAAAGTCGCATTTCACGCTGTCGCATAGCCATTCCGGGCTCCATTTTCTCACCGCCTAATCGCGCGTCCTCCAGCTGCGTGCTCAACACCCGAACGGTTTAGGAAGCGCGGCCAATTATTGTTAGGATAATCTGCCGCGAGCCTGCTGGGACTGTTTAAATTAGTGAAAGGGTGGGAGTTGCCGCGGCTGCAAACATCATAGTAACGTATATAGGCAGTATACCGCTGCTGCCTACCGTAACAGGGATTGTTGAGGAAGGGGTATGAGGGTACAAGAGAGAGAGTGAGAAGAGGTTGCGTACTCCAACTCCAGCCCCTGCGCCTCTTCGCCTCTACCGTTCATCCGCCTAAATCATTGATTGTTGCATTATCTGTTATTGGCAATGCAATTAACCCCTTACAGTAAAACAGCGACGGCTCGTCGAAACTCTCTACAGAGCGCAACTGCGTCCTGAGTGCAACGGAGTAACCGACCACGTGTGCCGCACCAACGCGACCCTATCTACGCGCTATCGAGAAAGACAGAAAGAGAAAAAGAGAGAATAAGAGAGAGAGAGAGAGAGAGAGAGAGAGAATTGATTCGTTATACACGAGCGCGTAGCTCCTCTCCGCGCTTCTCCTTCTCCATCTTTCTCTTTCTCTCGTTTTGAAACTCCCCTCTCACGCAACTTCGAGTAGCCAAATCCCGAGACTCGAATCCGCGACAGGATTAAACGGGAGCTTTAGCCTCACGGCAACGCTGTTGTCCCACGTACATATACATACACACGTATCACCGACGTTACCTTTCCACCCCTACGCGGTATTCCACGTTCACCGGACACACATACATACTGACACAGAGAAGGTCGCGCGTGTTACTCCTCGTATATGATCAGGTGCAATCAGGTTAATAATTGTTACGGCCTGTGCCGTAACGTTCTAGGAACTGGTGGGGCTAGTGGAGGCTGCACGCTTCGTTAGGCATGCACGCACATCCACTAACACACATGTCCCCCTCAAGAGTATTACGTCCTACCGAAGAACTACGAGAGAAACAGGGGAATGGCCGATGCGGTGGTAAGCGTCCACCACGAGAATCGTGTCCGATAAACCGTGAGCTGAAGAATTTCTCGTTATGTTGTACCAAGAGAAGAAATATAAAAGCTACTTTAGATTTAATGATATAGAAAATCGATTAAAACGATAACGCATTCTACATCAGCGAATTTCTAACTTTTTTATTAATTTCATTCAAATGCAACCGAGCCTTTCAAAGTTAAAGAGAAGGCATTCGTCGAACGACTTAAACTCCCTGGTAAATCTCCTAAGCAAGAAAATAAACAACATCTTCTATTGGGGGTGGTTCATTGCGCAGATACGCGCGATAAGTTAATGCCGGTAGACTCGAAGATCCGTAGCGAATGCATGTTGTAACTCCGTGATCCCGGTGTCGTTGTTGGCTGCTTGCTTGCTGTTGGCATGTACCAATGCCACTAGCAAGCACGCAAAATGCCGACTCCTAAGCACCCGCGTAATATTCCTTGACGTCGTGCTTTGGAAATAGACACGAGGAAGAGGAGAAGAAGCTGAAACTTGTGGACCGGAATTAGTAACGAAAGAGAGAAAGAGAGAAAGAGAGTGAGAGAAGAAGAACAGGAAGGGTAAGAGAGTGGGCAAAGGAGGTACACCCGCGGACTCGACGCGAAGACCGGCTTAAGGCACGTTGAATCATAACGAGGACTTATGCCAAAAGCCTCCGACAAGAAACCACCCTCTCTCTTTCTCTCTCTCTTCCTTCTCTACACCTTTTCGTTGTGTAAAGACAATCGCGAAACAAGAGAGTGGCATTATAGAAGCGCTCTCTCCTCCATATTCATATTGTCGTCGTTCGAACTACCAAAGAGAGGAACAAAAAGAAATGAAAAAGAAGTAAAGTCTAACGCGTAAAATGGGTCGCATAAGCGAACCACGAGCAATGAGTTTCCGTGATCTCTCTCGGAATGGTGAAAAAAAGAAATAATAAAGAGAAAGTACTCACACTCTACACACATAGTGACTACTCCAGAATATCCCCTTCTCCTTCTTTAGTTTTAATGGAATCGAAAGGTACGTTAACGCACGAGCTACGAAACCAGCATCGTTCGAGGATTAGCGGTGCTTAAGCGTTTCGAGATATCGTCCTGGAAGAATCCCTTTTTCTTTTTCCTTAAATGCCGAAGCCTTCTTTCTCTCTCTCTCTCTCTCTCTCTCTCTCTCTCTCTCTCTCTCTCTCTCTCTCTGTCTTTCATTATTCTCATTCTCATCGCGTAATCGAGATCAGCTAGGAAATCGGGTGGGCGTATACGTGTAGAAAGAACCGCGAGGATGTTAAAGGCTGCCTATATCTGTTCGGTCCTTCTTTACGCTTATTTTAATACGCGCTCGGATAATTGGTCCGACGCTGTTAGCTTGTCCCATTAGGAAACATCTTATTGGCTTTAAGGCGCTTATTACCGCTCTTAATTGCACGAACGCGCGCTTTTACCCTTATTAACTGTCTGCGACGAGTAGCCTAATAGGATGCTGTTATAACCCGATAATGCGTTTTCCACGTAGGTCTTCTATTCTCAATCTTTACCTTATTTTTTTTTCTATTCTTTATCTATGAAAAAAGATATAATTTCGAATAACGTAACTAACAACAATAACGTACGATGTCCCTCTCTCTTATCTAAGTAATCGATTGTAGTATTCTCAAACTACTTGGAAATTGTTTTCTAATTAAATCGGAGACTGATAAGAAAGATGGAAAATAGAGAAGAATCCTTTTGACCCAACGGAAATCAAGAAGAAAAAGAAGAAAGAGAAAGAGAGAAAGATCGTTAGGATGCATTCGTCGTAGTCCGTCGATCGTCGTGGAGGGACACGTAGGGGTTTTCGACTCGGTTACGGATATACGAAGGATCCCGACTGGTTTCGACTCCAACGACGAGCTTGTATGGTACCAAGGGGGTATCCATTAGGGACAGAAGTATTCGCGCGCGAGATATATCGACGTCGCCCTCGAGGATTTATCGTGACAGCGGCGCTTGAAGGGATTGTAAATCCCCGTTTGAGGATCGCTGATACCAAGTTTTATGTGGGACATTAGTTGGGTGGGGCGTGGCTGAATGGTGCGGAGTCGAGAATAGCGCTAGAGTGAGAGAGAAGGATGGAGAAAGGGAGAGTAGGACGAGAGGAAGAAAGAAGGAAGGACAGAGAAAGAAAGCTGCCTGGGCGCAATAAATTAGCCCGAAATGAAAGACAAATCGCCTCCGAGCTGTCCGCCCGTTCGCCCGACGTGATAGAAGCGCGCGGACCGAGCTGATGCCGGCTGCTTCTGCCTCCACCTCTACACCCCAACTCTCCCCCACCTTTTCCCTTTTCTCTTTTCTCTTTTCTCTTTTCCTTCCTTTCCGGTACTTCTCTCCATCTCCCTCATTTCCTCCTTTGTTCTCTTTTCCCTTTCCATCAATCCTCTTCTTTCTCTCTTTCTCTCATTCTCTTTCTTTTACCAATCCCAAGAGTAAGGAAGAAGAGCCAAGCAGCTCGTCAACCTTCCGTCTGTCTCTCTTTCCTCTTTAAACTACAACTTCGTTCGTCTTTGAATTCCCTTCCTCCACCTTTCTTCTTCTTATTCTTATTCCTATCCCATTACCTCGTCCTTCTCTTTAAATGTTCTTTTTACGTACCAGCAAGCACCTTGATGGACGCCTGTCGATCCACTAGGGACCCCCTACTTACTGTCCATCGACTAACTTTGTCCTCGTTGTGAGAATTCGCGCGTTGATCTTCTTCGCTGGAATGCTTCCTTGGCAGGTGCATCATTCGTTTCCCGACGAAAAGACTCTGTTTCGTGTTCTTATTCCTTACTTTAACGAAAAGGAGAAAATGAAGGGTGGAGAGAAGTCAATTAAATAATCTTTCTAATTATTACATGTACAAATATGATTTTCAAACTGAGAAAGGGTGATGCGATGAGTGATGCTTGCAGCATGTAAAAAAAACATTCGCGTAATTATATGCTTTAAGATCGTAAAAATGGCAATCGCTTCTAGGATTAAAAAATGTTTTTTTTTTTTCTAATTTATCAGCTCTTTACAAAGGAGTAGACTTCCTTTGATTATTAATTTCCACATTCTCCTGACAAAAGTATGTATACATATATACATTATCGTTTATATGAAAGTGAAGATCGACGTTGTTAAGCTTTGGACGTCTCTGCAAAGTGATCTTCTTCGAAGAGCTTAGAGAAGATAGGATCCGTTACGACAAAGGATTCCAACAACATAGCCGCAAACGCCAGCCTCGCGGCGTCCATCTTCGAGTTTTGACATCTCGTCTACAAAGGCAATAGACGTCAATTAATTAGTCGACTACCTTCCTATCTAATACCTATCTGAAGCTTACTATACATGAGCAAGAATGAGTAAGAAGACTCAACACGAGCGATCTGGTTAAACTTCACCTTTCGCTTATTAACGATGATCTTCCTCTGATTATATCTATGAATATAATTTGATTTTTTATTAAGGGCTAAAGATATTATTCGCGAAAGTGTGTGATTGGATTTATGAAAAAAAACAAAAACATAATAGTGCAAAGGAAAGAGGGATAGATCAGGTACACCTCGAGAATTGCAACGACAACAGATAGTACGGGTTCTCGTTCGATAATACAATCAGCGAAGTTTCCAGAGACGATGGCAATAAAGCTTTATGTATATTACTAAACCCGGACGACAATACCATCGGTACGTGAGTCTTTCATCAAAGTATTTCTTTCCTCGAAAGAATCTCACCGAGATAAAAAAGAAAAAGGGATTTCTAGAAGAAAAAGTATTAGATTGTAAGCAATTCTTTCTCGACTCGATAAGCATGAAGACGTACTTATGCTAAAAAGAACAAAATTACATTTATTGTTAACTTAAAACAGAGCTAATTGTAAATGAGATGTTAGAAATAAAAAATGCCAGGTAGGTGGGTGGTTAACGCAAAACCAATGGATGGAGAGGAAGGCTAATTTTGCAAAAAGCTCCTTTCACTATCAAAAGCCGCGATCCCTCTCTTTCGCTTCCGTGAAAACTGTCGAGAAAATAACTCACGTTACGATAGTAACGCAGAACGAGCGACACCAACGGAACGGTCACTGTTGGCGAGTGTCTGCGGCGAAATGAACGTTTTAATTCCCCTCCATAAAAGCCAACGACAAATCAAACGATTTTGACATGATTAACTGGCGAACATAAATATCGGTATCAATGCACGTGCACGTGCTATGACGCGTCGCGCCATGTCTGTGTGTTGTCTCGTTACTTTATCTCTCTCGTTGCCTGTCTGTTTCCGTTTAGTACCCTTGAATCTTTCTTTCTCTCTCACTCGCCCATTTTCTCTCTATTTTTCTGTCATTCCTCTTTCCATCGTTGCAACCAAAAGAAAAATAAAGAAAAATAAAGAAAAATAAAGAAAAATAAAGAAAATAAATAGAACGAATCGTGATTTCGAACGAACGGTCACTTCCATATTAAACATACAATGAATTAACGTGTTCCCTGCTATTAAGAGTAAGAACAGAGAGGGAACGAAAGGGACGGAAGGAAATGCGTGCAACGCAGATACAGAACGCGAGATCGAATGCAACGGCGATTGTATGCTAATGCAACCTGCGAATTCGATCGGGGCTTGGTGGTTTCTACTTCGAGGAAATACGAAGCCGACATCCTCTCTTGTTTATGTCTCTGCTACTTTACTAACTTGTACGAATTCTCTCTCTTATGGTTGGAATCAGTCTGATTGTGAGAGAGAGAGATTTTGCAAAGCGATATGAACGAAAATGAAAAGTGAATTTCTAATAATTATACCAAGTTACATTCCACGCTGGTAGAAATTAAATCCGATAATTATTCACGATACGTATAAATGGATTGAGAAATTTATTGTTTCAATTTAAGATCATTTTATTATTGTAATGGTATGATTATTCATTCCTAAATGATAATAATTTTATAAATAACAACAAAAATATATCTATATATTTTTTCTCGATTGGATGGTAAAGTTCTGCAATTGCATCGAAACCCCATCTGCCGAGAAAAGCATGAAATTCTAAGAACATCCTTTCTATTGATACTATTTTGCAAATATTATTTAATTACGTAAATATCAAAATATTAAATAACATTGATTTTACTTTATTTAATAAAAGATTATATTAGAGAAATAAATCTTGACTGTAATTTTCCATTCAAATACTTGCAGACTTCTCAAATTACATATTACAAATTTAGAATGAAGATGATAATAGAAACAAAACTAATTTTTTATCTTTGACAATATATTAAAAGAAGGAAAGAAATAAAGCTATTTATTTTACAAGGAGGAATATTAATAAGAATATACTGAACGATATCTTACATTGAACGATATTAGACGTAAAGATATAAAACTTAAGAATTGAATAAATCAATTTAAAAATCGCCTGAGAAACAAAATCACTCTGCATTAACTCAATTCTTCGAAATATTATTTAAAGTTGAAGAACTTAAAAGGATTGTCGACAAGTTTAAAAAGTTAGCCGTAAGTGTGCGTAAGAAACTGGGTTACTGCAACAGGTGGGTACTAAAGTAAATATACGCACATTACGTCTAGTCCTTAGAAATGTTTCACCATCTTTACGCATTTTGATTTTTTCAAACGCGTATTCCTTTTTTCATTTTCTTTTCCTAATTTATGGGGACTCGTTAATACGAAAATCTAAAGAGTTTGAAGGATAAATGAATGGATGTTTGCAAAAAGGGAGTATGTAGTATTTCATAGAATTTACAGAAAAACAGAAAAACATAAAAACAAATTCGTACCTATACATTTTTCAGGCAACTTGTGCTTCAGCCAATGACTGCTTCAAGTTTTTACTGATTTGATGATTCAAAATACTCGAGAAATTCCTCTGGCTACGCATGTTTGTAATAAGATTACATAAATTAACCACAAAGAGCATTATCGACTTATATCGTCCGAATTTATGAGCACTAATTAAAGGGTTTAGGGAGAATCTCTCCTCTGATTTGCACGTCTCAGGCACCCTTTCGGGTAGGTAGAGTTTAAACGACAAGCTGGTCTCATTAAGATATGAAGCGAACTAACAGCTTCCACCAGTCGCCGGGTTGTCGTGCACGTACCATTTCACTGCAAGTTCTATAAACTACAAAGCAGGGACGAATCGCCTTATGACTCTCAGAAACTAGGTTATAATAATCTCAACATATTTCGATTTCATTAAAATTAAACAAACATAATAAGTTCCTATACGATATCTCATTAACAATATATATGCGTGTACAGATTAAGACTTATAAATCACAACAAACTTTCTTGACAACCAAATATTTGAATGTTACCTACTTTTAAAAAGAAAAAAGAAAAAAAAAAGAATTTGTTATACTTAAAATCAGTATTATTTAAAACCATTGAAATCCTACAAAAACACTAGACCGCTCGAAAATAAAATCAAAGAAAATTTTAAACTTTTGTCGCTAAAATGTAGTACATGGTTGCAACGCTCAGAGACTTTCGATACTCTTATTCCTTGAAAAGTAACTTGTCCCAAACTACAAGACAATAAAGATAAGAGAATATTTCTTCTCTCTTCTCTTCTCTTCTCTTCTCTTCTCTTCTCTTCTCTTCTCTTCTCTTCTTGTTTTTAGACGCAAAAGTTAGTATATCTACTACAAATGGAAATTTTCTAAAAGATATTAAAAGATGTTCTTCTTTGAAAGATTAACATGAATTAAAGTAAAAAAAAAAAAACCATAATTAATTAATAACCATTCTGCTATTCAACTCAGAGTCGACAAATTAAAATAATTAAGGAAAAACTGAGGTAGATAGTATTATTAAAAATATTTTGTCGTAATAATCTTATTAATTCACCATACGATTCTAACGATGCAGAACAAAATAATGTTAAAAGGAAACGACTTTGAAAGTATGCATCGACATTTTTAACGATCAACATATTGGATCAACGGAGAAAAACAAGAAGAAGAAGAAGAAGAAGTAACGTAAGTTTGTATAATTAGCGAATGGAAGGAAACTTGGCTGGCCATTTTATTGTAAACCATCATTATCAGATACTTAATGTACGCGATGAGAATGGAAAGTAGACGACAAGATGTACTCTCGCACCTGCGTGCGCCATTAAAACCCACTGTTAAATATTAAGGAGAATCTTTATGACACGATAACAACGTGCTTCAACGCCTATGATCTCATTGCTGTCTAGTTACAAATATTATTCCCTTTTTTTCTTTCAACCTTACAAAATCTTAAAAATATCTTTCTTATTCTGCGAAATAAATTCTACAACATTCACACTATTTACTTTAACGAATCATTCTGATCAAATATGTTAAAAAAATGATAGACAACAAATATTGAAGAATAACTACTCTATTGCACATAGTCATCATTCAGCATCACTCGCAAATCTAAATAGATAGACAATAAGAAAGAATCCTCTGTTAGACACTAAACTTTTCTACACAAACTAAAAGCAAAAATAAATACGAATCTACCGGTCCAATCTTCTTTTAAATCCACGTTCCGAAAGATACTCTTAATCCAAACTTTGAAATCCTTTTTCGAGAAAGAAAAAAGAACCTCATTTTCCTTGTTTCTTATTTCGAAAAAGTACATAAACAGCAGTAATGTTGAGAGAGAAAAAAATAAAAGGAACCGTGAACGAAAAAGGGGTAGTTTTGAGTCACGAAATAAGTCAGAAAAAGAGAGAGAGAGAGAGAGAGAGAGAGAGAGAAAGAGAAGACTACCATACCGTTCGATAAGCGAAGCTCTCTGTGATGAAGAGAAGGAGGAGGAGATGAGGAGGAAGAGGAGGATGAGGCTTGCTCCACCCCCAATCTCTCCACGGCTGACTCGGTGGGTCCACGCGGCACAAAGGCCTAATTACCCATAAATTCGCTGATTTACGGCGGTCTAGAAATGTAAATATGAAATATGAAAATGAGGACGGCGGTAATAAAAGTGATGTACGGGGCTCCGTAGGGTCGTTCATGAAGGCGTCCATCATCGTGCTTGACGGGCTTCTTTGTCTGGTAGCGGCAGCCGAGAGCCATTTCATTCTCCTCCCTCTCCCATATCTCTTTCTCTCTCTTTCTCTCTCTTTCTCTCTCTTTCTCTCTTTTTATCTATCTCACTCTTCTTTCTCGTCTACTCGTGTTTACCGCGACGAGGAGAAGGTACTCGCAATTCGCACGCGAGTTCCATCCCCCCATTACCACCCCCTCGACGCCTCTTCACTTCTTCTTCTTCTTCTTCTTCTTCATTCTTACGCGTTGCAAACGAGAATAACGAACAATTAACTGACCCTAGTAACACTGTTGATACGTTATTAAAAACTTCAAAAGTACGATTATAAATTGCAATTCGTTCATTTTGTCATCTATTTTTTCGATTGAACTCCTAATAAAGCCCAAAAATAAATAATATATGCTACCTTATTAGTTGAAACAGAAAGGAACCTCAATGATCGACCAATCCTACCAACTTGACAACGAGCTTCATTTAAGTCTCGTTTTGAATATTGAAGAAACGCGTTCTAAGAAACGACCAGGAGGAAACTTAAATATAACCATTCGCAAGATGTAACGTACGAAGCGAACTTAATCCAAGAACGCTGCGGGTAACTTAAGTAAAAATTGGACATGTTTATCGCGATGGCCTTTTACCGAATGAACGTCTCTCGATCGCCAGGAGGCTGCTTCGCATTAACTGGATTAACCGGTTTTTCGAATGATGCACGTCCAACGTGACAATAATAATTATTTGTAGTTTTTGCATATATATACATGACTCCTGAATAGTTCGAGCCTAATTAACGTTTAGGTGTGGAAAAGCTATCTAAATCGAACTAACCGTAGACCGATCAACCGTTACACATGAACGTTTAATAAAAGCTTCAAACCGAACAAGAAATTTACAGTCAATGGAAACAAGCTTATCGATTGAATAAACAAAATATTTTCGACACTCGTCGAAATCAAAAAATTCATACTAGAGCTGACGGTTCGGTCAAACGAGCAGAGCAACACTAAATGATTGTCAATCAGTGGTGCAAATCGTGAAAGTTTATCGGTAACTTATATATACCAGATTATAACGTTCAGAAAATTTCATTTTTTTCATTCTATTGTAATTATTAAAATATCTCCTGTTCAGTAATGACTTTCGTTTTATATTGTCTTGTAATGTTAGTAGATTGTATCAAAATAATAAAATAATTGTTAAATAATTACAATAGAAAGAAAGAAATGATTGTCATTTTTTTAAATTACTTCCATTCTAGAGAAGTTTTCACTTTAAAAAAAAAAGGAAGGAAAACCGATCATTCGCGATCGTTGTAGAAAAAACTTTAGCAAACCATAGCAATGTCTATTGAACAATTCGTGAAAATAAATGGCAAAACGGGAGCATTGATGTGTACGATATATTCGTTGCTCGTATAATTGGACATGAATTCGTTTCCGACCCGATAAATCATCGTGACATACAAAGCTACGCATATCCAAAGCACTGTATATTATCAGAAAAGATTCAACGATCTATCGTTTTATTTGCTCATCTCTCTATACTTGTGTTTAGAACAGAAAATAGTTTTTGTAGACACTTCTAAGGGGATATAATTGAATATACATATATGCGAATTGCAAAAAGTAATTCGTCCCGATTAAGACCTTTCATCAACAGTATGATTGAAAACCAAAGGGAATTTAAATTTTAACTCACGGTTTAAAAAGTTATAGGATGGCTCCAAAACACTTCTACTTCACAGCAAGTACTGTAGTCTGAAAATCAATTACACGTTATGCTATTGAAGAAGATCCATCGAAGAATTCATTTAATATCTCTAAAAAAGAAAAAATTTTGATTTATTAAACATCCAATCACTAACTCCGAAATTAATTCAATGTTTAGAGTATTTTTGATAGATATCTGGATAAAATTTTTTTAATTTTTAAAAAAATTAATTATATTTAATATTTTGTGTTTCGTCATATGCCTTCAGAAATGCATTTATACATATATTTGAAAAAGTTGTCATTTAAAAAAATAGAAATTAGAAAAAAATGTGGAAGGATTGTTGTTAAGTCCCACGATGATCACCTGTAACAAAAAGAAAACTATATTAATCATACAATCAAGTGATAAAGTAGTACTAGCCTAACATATAAATCGTCCAATTCGTAGATGCACTTTTCAATTAAATTCTCTATTTATTTTTATCAAATATCTATTTATTGTTGCAATGAAATTAAATTTAAAAGCGTGATTTTACATCTAGACAAAATATAAAACAAAAGAAAGAAAAAGTACAAATATTAAGTTACTAAAGAAAATAATGTCTATTAATTATTATGTCTAATACTTTTAAACTGCAGAATAAAGAAAAGAAAAATTACAAATTTATTAAAATACGATTACAGTAAAAAATATTAAAGACAAAAAAAAAAGAATTAGCTAAACAAATATGCATCTTTTTGACGATTAGACACGAACTTGGTGTCTCAGGGAGATGGAATGGTCCATCATCTCCAATTACAACTAGAAATTAATGACGAGCAAAAAAGAAATACAATAGAATATAAAATATGACTAAAGAGCCATTCTCTAAAGGTTCGAACTTGATGTTGAACCTTTGAAAATAACTCAATAGCCTGTAGTTGCCCTCTTGAGCCACAATTAAGTGGGGGCCTCTTCGGCATTAAGCCTCTTCTTTTCTTCATGCGATGAAAACTGCATTTGGACATTTCCTACGTGCGAGCAAGATAAGATCTTTCATACTAATTTTGCAAATGAACTCGTATTTTGTTATGATTTTAATTCTCAATTATTACAAAATTAATTTACATTTCGCGTTTACTTTTCTAGCTCGTGGACTATCAATGAATTTAGAGTTCATTGACCGTACACGAGCACATTTAAACGAATGTCCAAGCAGATAATGATTTCCCTCGATGACCTAATAACACTTCGCACTTTTAACGTCGAGTAATCAAATCGAATTGAAATAAATAGTGTGCATTAATAAATGTAATGCATTTTCTTGCAATACCTTTATTTCATTAATATGTTATATTTAATTATATCAAATATTTTCAGCTGTAAGACGAAATCGCGATAGTGCGTAGTGCTAATCCTGAAATACTTAAAACTAAGTATCAAATGCATCAAAGAATTTGCGAATTTGATTCGATTCTATCTCGTTCGAGATAAAATCGAAGTAGATGCAAATACCTTTTCAAATGGTTGCAAATACCTTTGAATCATGATACATAATACAGATCACAGAATAGTCACAAAATAAATTAACAAATCAAGCATAATAGAATGAGATGATCAAATTTTGTAACAATTCTGTATAAACCAGGAGGCGGAATTTCCACTCCGGAGTGGAAGTAAGAAATCTAATGCCTTTCCTGGATCCTACCTACTTAAAATTAAAGTTTTCACATTCATTCAGAGAAGTATGCTACCTGCCTGCCTATTACCCATATTTTTACCCGTTTCAAGAAAAATCATACATACCCACCCACTCACTCCACGGTTCTCACACATACCACCAGGGTGCAAAAGCCTAAACTAGAGAGCATGCCCCGGGGCACCTCCGACACCCTAGTTCAACCACGTTTTCTAAACTTATATGCTAATGGGTATACGTACGTTTTGCTGAAATCGACTGCCAAGGCTAATGATTATTGCATAAAAAACTAAATCAAAAATACAAGTATACACTAGTATTTATGTATGCATACTAGTAATATACAAGTATATTAAAGTTTCCACAAATAAATGCAGTAAACTCTACTATGCAAACGATTATCAAGAAAATGAGAAATATTTAATATAAATATAAGAATGAAGATAGATATGTAGAAGTAATGCTTTAAGTATTTAATGATGTATTAAATGAATAAAAAAATATCGCGTAACGATGTACAATACACACTACCTAATACGCACACACAGGTGTAAAGTACATCGTGCAATCACTAGCACAATAACAGCCGCCAATAGGGGAAAAAACTATAACTAAACCCACGCTAATTGTTTCTCACCCATACGTGTAACACCTGGGCACACGCATAGATGAGAACGCAGAAAGTATGGGGGGGAGAAACGGGGGATTAGTATATTAGAAGCTGAAAATCCTGATCTAAAAAATATGGTTAACACATATATAAATATCACAAAAGATTTTAATAAAAATTCATCTAAACGGGCTAAGGACTCTACAAGTCATTTGGTGAATAATGACTTAAACAAGCGAATGAAAAAAAAAGTTACCCCATATGAAACAATGATAGTTTCGAGGTAAGGATGTATTAAAAGACTCTACGGTGATGATGGATATTTTTTGCAAACCTCGGACGATTCTTTCACTAAATGGCTGTTCTAATGAAAGAACTGGGCTTTGAGCCACCACTTAATTGCCAGAATCTATCCGTTCGCGAATTTGGTTTGTCTTCTTGCTCATTTATTAACAATATCCAAGTATATATTATTTATTTAATATCAATAGATTATTCTCGATTAGATAAACTATGTACGAAGCTATGCATGTAAGACATTTATTACATACTTTTCTGGACGAAAACGAGTAAATTAATGCTCGATTTCATCACTATTGACCACGAACAAAAAATGTAATAAACAATAGAGTGCATTTAATAATTGCATTATTAATTAAATGAATTTAACCGATGATGAGACAAGAAAACCTATCCTGAACTAATAATAATACATACAATACAATATACAATTTTCATGAGTATCTCCTAAAAAGGAATTACTCATGTGCTCGTCAACAATTTATTTAAATAATTACAACCAGTAACTCGTGCCGATTTGGACCTTTCATCCTCGGCATGATTGAGCACTGGAGGGACTTTAAATAAAAACTCATGGTTTAAGAAGTTCTGCGATGGCTCCAAAACACTCCTACTTCGCAGCAAGTATTGCAGTCTGACGATGGAAAACGATACTTGATTTTCCATTGAAGAAGATCCATCGAAGATCCACCAAAAATCCATCGAAAAATTCATCCAACATCTTTGAAAGGAAGAGAATCCATGGTTATATCTGTAAAATAAAATAGAACAAAACTATAAATTATCTGGAATATTATTCAAAATCCTATAAAATAAAATCGAATAAAATGTAAATAAAAATGAATACTTACAATGCATTCCAATGCGATGCAGCTCTATTGCATCATGGTGATGCATCTCGCGTGAATCTAATAACCCGGTATAAACGAAAATAAGAAACTATAGATGAGTTTCTTATCGCGAAACCGAAATTTTATTATACGACGAACAACACTGACTCTAATTCGCGTTTGATTTTAATTTATTACTCGCCCGATCACTGATTCTACAATTTATTTAAAGACTGCTTTGCACACAGTCAATTGAAAAAAAACAATTTTAAATCTTCATTGATGCACTGATTTTAATACGCGAACAGTCTGTACGACTGTTTTTAAATAAAAATACAACTTTACTCGAACAAACTCTAATACAATAACTGCATTGGTCGCAGCTAATTTAATATATATCATTCTCAAAAATAGTTCGCGAATCGCGACGGAATTAAAAATTAACGAACGAGCGTGATTCTAATCCGTGATTTTAATTATATTTAAACGATAAAACACTCTCGTACATTGCTTCGCGCACGATTGCAATCTGAAACAGAAATAAAAAACAATAATATTAATATCATTACTATTACAGAAAACCATTAAAACTTTTGAGGAATTATTTAATACAAAAATATACTCACATTGATGAATGCACGATGGATGCACGATGGGTCTCCTACCCTTAGGATGACGATGACAATGCACATAGAATTACAATAAAACAATAATTCAATTAATACTAGATTTATGGTCTGAGCAAATTTGATTAATTTTAAACTTTTTTGCTACATAACAGTTGGGCAGAGAAGTCCGTACACTAACATAGTAAAACACATTTTTTTGATAACAATCAATTTTTTTATTCCATATAATTGCCTTCGAGAGCAATACAACGACGAGTACCGCGGTCAGATAATTTTTCGATATCATTTTTATAGTATGATATCTCTTTAGCCTCAAAATAGGCCTCAGTTTCGGCGATTACCTCTTCATCAGTACTGAGTTTTTGTCCAGCGAGCATTCTTTTAAGATCTAAAAGCATGAAAAAGTCTTTGGGGGCCAAATGTGGAGAATACAATGAATGGGGAAGCAATTCGATGGCAAATTCATACAACTTTGCCATCGTTTTTCTTGATCGATTGGGAGCACGCGCAGCTCCACTTCGCATACTCAGTCTCAGCTAACTCGATCAACTTTACTTTACGGTCATTCAAAATTATTTTGTGGACTTTCTTGATGTTTTCGTCGGTAACCCTTCCGCTACGGCAGTCTCGCCTGCCGAGGTACCGACACTGAAAGGAGACTCGCCAGACGTCGTGGCGTAGATGCGGCGTGTATATGCGGCCCTCGTACCCACAGGTCGTCGAGTGGATGCCACATATATGTGGCGCTCGGTGCGAAAGGGGTAACAGCCTCTTTCGATCGTCCGCTACGTGCATTATCTTCGACGCTCATTTCGGCTCGTTAAACTTAGCAAACCACTTCTCAACGGTTGATTTTCCTGGTGCAAAGTCCGAATAATATTTATCAAGCCAAGCCTTGGCTTCAACAGTATCTTTTTCCAATAAAAAGCAATGTTGCTTTTAAAATTGCAATACTGGAAAATTTACATACATATATTTTGAAGGTTAATCCAAGTAAAGCCATATGTGTTAGCCTACGGACTTTTCTGCCCAACTGTTATACTCATATATATAAAATAGAAATATTATTTTTTTTTAATATATGTTACTTTGTAATACTGTAGTAAAATATACGTAAATATTAATTCCTCTCCTCAACCCATTTTTTCATTCATTTAATGTTTGTAAATTTTTAAAAAATAGTGAACAAAACAATAGTGAACAAATCTAGTGTTAAACGAATTTCTAAATGAATTCAATTCTTATGTCAATGCATAAAAACACTTGCAACACTTCAAATCTAACACTGCTTTCCTTGATCTGAAACAGAAACAAAAACAAAATTATATACGTAACAGTTACAAAAACATTATTATAATTATTGAGAAAATTTTTAATATAAAAATTGACTTACGCTTATTCTTCATTGATGAATGCAGGATGGGTATCCTACCCTTAGGATGACGATGATAACATGTTTAAACTGAATAAAAGAAACTTGCGAGTTTCTTAACCGAGCAAACGAAACTTTAATATGCGACGACCAACACTGAATCTACTCTTGTCGACTTTTTTATATTTTATTTTAACACGATGCAACACACGAGAACCTCATTGCCTACGCGCTCGATTGCAATGATTTTCTGAAACAAAAAAAGAAAAAGAACAATTAATATCATTGTCGTAATAAAAATCCATTGAAATTATCATAGAAATGTTTGATAGTAAAATATACTTACTTTTAGTCTTCGTTGATGACTGCAGGATGGGTATCCTACCCTTAAGATGACGATGTGTAAAATAAAATTAAATAAAAAGTCTGAAAAGCTGAAACATACTAAAGACTATATTACAATATTTCCTGTAAAGCATTTCTGAAGGCAGGGCACACATTAAAACCATTGAATATTTTTGATAGAATGGTATTCAAGTTATTAAATATTTGTGAAATTGATCAAAGTATGTAATGTTAGTATAAATATTAATTAAAAATCTTTAAAGTTGTCTAAATAAAACAGTAATTGTATCAGCAAACTCAATAAAGAGTAACCTAAAAAATAAACCAGTTTTAATACCATTCTATGCAATGAAAAACTTTTTAAACTATTAAAATCAAAACGATAACGTTAGAAATAAAATTATTAAATAATTGAATACGCCAAATTTTCGTTGATGTTGTCTCGTTGAAGGATAGACGACGAAAGAGATACGTTACTACGAGTAACCTTCGTAGAGGAAACCTTGGGAGTGTCGAACGTTCGGCTATTATACGTATGTTATCGGCTGTTTACGTTTTGTCGTCGGAAATTCGACGAAGAAAATTCCTCGAGAAATTCCTGGAAATAAAAATACACATTTATAATAACCTATATGTCGAGTGTATTGTTTTCTTATTCTTCCTCTCTCTCTCTATCTCTCTCTCACTCCTTCTCTCTCACTCTTTCTGTAGTATTTCTATATGCTTATATGCTTATATTTAAAAGAAATAATGCTCACCTCGCCATATATGGAGAAGATAAAAAAAGTTGCCACAAGGTTAAAAGATTAGTGAATTCGTGTTATAACTCTTCCCATGTTAAGAAAGCTAAAAGAAAGTAAAATATGAAAAAACTCACGTATAAAAATTATGCATGTAGTATGCATTTGATATATAACATTCGTTATATATCATTTAATATATAACAGGAAGGTGTAGATTAAAAAATTAATTAAAATGATTACCTGAAATTAACGGGATAACAAAATTCGCTGCAACTAGTACACGAAAGACAGATTAAAAAATTCGAAAGATTCGCCATATTGTAACGAATAAAACCGATGCATAAAAAGGAGCGTAAATACGGCGTGAATATAGTGATCTACCACATTGCGCCGTACTTCTTTATTCCACCTATAGTAAAGAAAAATTTCAAATGATTAAAAATACGATATAGGAGCATAAAAATTGTCAAAATATATTCAAAAAATCAAAATTGATCCTTATATCCTTTATATAGTATAAAAGAAAGGTGTAAACCTTACAAAATATCTATTAATTACCTGATCTTAACGGGACGATGACACTCCGATGTGTTCTCCACGAACGACGCCATAAAACTAAAGAAAACGGACAGCAGATTAGCTGTGATTGGCTAATTCATTTTTTTGAATTTTTTGAATATGAAATGACCAATCACAGCTTCCGAGACCAACGGAATTTGGCTATCTTTATGACCACGCTGGTCAAACTATATATGATAATTTAATTATTAAATAAATTAAAAATCATTTCTTTTTTTCTAATAAATGTACACGACACTTATAAATATTCTAAAAATAATGAATAAAATATAGACAATGTAGACATTAAGAAAACTTTGTCGTTTCGCACAAAAGAATACAATCGTATAAAAGAGAATTGTCGATGCAAAAATGGCCAATATGAAATGCAGCATATGAAAGAATAAATTCCCAAAATACGTATCAATAAATAATCCTTACAATTTAAATACTTTCTGAGATGCATAAGATGTACATTGTTTTAAAAATATTTACAATAACGTTTATACATGATTCACACGAAGATCATTTTACATGATTTTCTATGCTATAAGATACTACATTATCTTTATTCTATTCATTATTTTATTAGAATAATTATAGCTAACGTGTACATTTAATTTATAATCAAAAAAAGAAACATAACTTTATAACATATCAAAATTATTTTCTATTTAATGTACGTACGTTAAAACATATGGAATGTTTAAACCAATGCATATATGTAGAAACAATCTGAAATGTAATAAGAGTATATTAGAATAATAAAATAATTGTTAAATAATTAATATAAGTGCATATTAATATCTAAAAACTCATTACATATGATCTATGTACCTTCCATCTCGAGATTCACCTTTAGACTGAGACATTGTCCTCTATAAAAATACTTTTATTTTAATGTTGTTTAGGTTATTTTCCAAATGTTGCCCATGTATGCAACGCAAATAACATTCGAAATAAACAGAATTTCAGATTTTAATTCTCTTATTTTTACACTCTTTTCACTCTTCACAATACTTTACACACTGTAATTGTAAACATTACAAAAATAATGAATAAAATAAAAAAAGAATACATAATAAGAACATTATCTTATGGTAGTCGAGAAAATAATCATGGAGAAAAGAAACCTTGTCAAAGAAATTTGTAAAACAATTGACAATCTATCGCTTACCACACGTATAAAATTAAATCTTTATCATAAAGGCGAGTTTTTACGTTGAAGAAACAAATTATAGGGACTTTTCTATTGTTGGCAAGCGATAGATTGTCAATTGTTTTGCAAATTTCTTTGACAAAGTTTCTTTTATACATGATTTTTTTCTCGTGAGCAATGAGATAATGTTTATAGTATGCATTCTTTTTATTGTATTCATTATTTTTATAATGATTACAAGTTACATGTGTATTTAATAAAAATAGTAATAACATGAAGAGAGTTATAATGCCAATCTCTGTTTAATTGGAATGTTTTATTTTGTTACATACATGGGCAACATTTGGAAAACAACATAACCAACATTGAATAAAAGCATTTTTATAGAGGATAATGTCTCAGTTAAAAGGTTAATCTTGAAGGGAAAGGTACATAGATCATATGTAATAAGTTATTCGATAACAATATGCACTTATATTAATTATTTAACAATTATTTTATCATTCTAATGAACGGCTCAGTCTATAAATAAATTTCGAAGAGGAAGGAACTCCGAAAATATATTTCACACTTTTAAACAATTATTAATACTTCTATCGATTAATTAACAATTATTTTAATATTCTAATACACTCTACTTATATTACAGCATAATTTAATACTCGAAGTCATCACTGCGCATGAACAATAAATTAATTACATTAGAATAAAAAGATTGGTAAAATTGGAACGTTATAATATTGAATTTTCTTTATTAGAATTTTAATTACCGTTGCAGAAATAATCAACATAAGAAAAATCATAAACAACTTTCTAATCAAAGTTTTGTTTTAGAGAACAACGGCTCAGTGTATAAATGAATTTCGAAGAGGAATGTACTCCAATAATTTATCTCGTACTTTTAAACAATAATCGACACTTCTATCGATTAATTAACAATTATTTTAATACTCTAATACACTCTACTTATATTACAGCATAATTTAACACTCGAAGTCATCACAGCGCATGAACAATAAATTAATCACATTAGAATAAAAATAATGTTTAAATCCGAACGTTATAATCTTGAATTTTCATTATTAGAATTATTATTACCGTTGCAGAAATAATCAACATAAGAAAAATCATAAACAACTTTCTAATCAAAGTTTTGTTTTAGAGAACAATGGGTCAGTCTGCAAGTGAATTTCGAAGAGGAAGGTACTCCAATAATATATCTCGTACTTTTAAACAATAATTAATACTTCTATCGATTAATTAACAATTAATATAATATTCTTATACACTGTACTTATATTACAGGACAATTAAACACTCGAAGTCATCACTGCGCAGGAACAATAAAATAATTACGTTAGAATAGATAAAATAATAAAATCTGTACGTTATAATATTGAATTTTCTTTATTACAATTTTAATTACCGTTGCACACATGATCAACATATATGAAGTCATATAAACAACTTTCTAATCAATGTTTTGTTTTAGAGAACAACAGCTCAGTCTATTAGTGCATTTCGAAGAGGAAGGTACTCCGAAAATATATTCCGTAATTTTAAATAATAATCGATATTTCTATTGATTGTTTAACAATTATATTAATACTCTAATACACTCTACTTATATTACAGGACAATTAAACACTCGAAGTCATCACTGCGCAGGAACAATAAAATAATTACGTTAGAATAGATAAAATAATAAAATCTGTACGTTATAATATTAAATTTTCTTTATTACAATTTTAATTACCGTTACAGAAATAATCAACATAAGAAAAATCATAAACAACTTTCTAATCAATGTTTTGTTTTAGAGAACAATGGGTCAGTCTGCAAGTGAATTTCGAAGAGGAAGGTACTCCAATAATATATCTCGTACTTTTAAACAATAATCGACACTTCTATCGATTAATTAACAATTAATATAATATTCTTATACACTGTACTTATATTACAGGACAATTAAACACTCGCAGTCATCACTGCGCATGAGCAATAAAATAATTACATTAGAATGAATAAAATAATAAAATTTGAACGTTATAATATTAAATTTTCATTATTAGAATTATTATTATCGTTACAGAAATAATCAACATAAGAAAAATCATAAACAACTTTCTAATCAATGTTTTGTTTTAGAGAACAATGGGTCAGTCTGCAAGTGAATTTCGAAGAGGAAGGTACTCCAATAATATATCTCGTACTTTTAAACAATAATTAATACTTCTATCGATTAATTAACAATTAATATAATATTCTTATACACTGTACTTATATTACAGGACAATTAAACACTCGAAGTCATCACTGCGCAGGAACAATAAAATAATTACGTTAGAATAGATAAAATAATAAAATCTGTACGTTATAATATTGAATTTTCTTTATTACAATTTTAATTACCGTTGCACACATGATCAACATATATGAAGTCATATAAACAACTTTCTAATCAATGTTTTGTTTTAGAGAACAACAGCTCAGTCTATTAGTGCATTTCGAAGAGGAAGGTACTCCGAAAATATATTCCGTAATTTTAAATAATAATCGATATTTCTATTGATTGTTTAACAATTATATTAATACTCTAATACACTCTACTTATATTACAGGACAATTAAACACTCGAAGTCATCACTGCGCAGGAACAATAAAATAATTACGTTAGAATAGATAAAATAATAAAATCTGTACGTTATAATATTGAATTTTCTTTATTACAATTTTAATTACCGTTGCACACATGATCAACATATATGAAGTCATATAAACAACTTTCTAATCAATGTTTTGTTTTAGAGAACAACAGCTCAGTCTATTAGTGCATTTCGAAGAGGAAGGTACTCCGAAAATATATTCCGTAATTTTAAATAATAATCGATATTTCTATTGATTGTTTAACAATTATATTAATACTCTAATACACTCTACTTATATTACAGGACAATTAAACACTCGAAGTCATCACTGCGCAGGAACAATAAAATAATTACGTTAGAATAGATAAAATAATAAAATCTGTACGTTATAATATTGAATTTTCTTTATTACAATTTTAATTACCGTTGCACACATGATCAACATATATGAAGTCATATAAACAACTTTCTAATCAATGTTTTGTTTTAGAGAACAACAGCTCAGTCTATTAGTGCATTTCGAAGAGGAAGGTACTCCAATATTATATCTCGTACTTTTAAACAATAATTAATACTTCTATCGATTAATTAACAATTAATATAATATTCTTATACACTGTACTTATATTACAGCATAATTTAACACTCGCAGTCATCACTGCGCATGAGCAATAAAATAATTACATTAGAATGAATAAAATAATAAAATTTGAACGTTATAATATTAAATTTTCATTATTAGAATTATTATTATCGTTACAGAAATAATCAACATAAGAAAAATCATAAACAACTTTCTAATCAATGTTTTGTTTTAGAGAACAATGGGTCAGTCTGCAAGTGAATTTCGAAGAGGAAGGAACTCCAATAATATATCTCGTACTTTTAAACAATAATTAATACTTCTATCGATTAATTAACAATTAATATAATATTCTTATACACTGTACTTATATTACAGGACAATTAAACACTCGAAGTCATCACTGCGCAGGAACAATAAAATAATTACGTTAGAATAGATAAAATAATAAAATCTGTACGTTATAATATTGAATTTTCTTTATTACAATTTTAATTACCGTTGCACACATGATCAACATATATGAAGTCATATAAACAACTTTCTAATCAATGTTTTGTTTTAGAGAACAACAGCTCAGTCTATTAGTGCATTTCGAAGAGGAAGGTACTCCGAAAATATATTCCGTAATTTTAAATAATAATCGATACTTCTATTGATTGTTTAACAATTATATTAATACTCTAATACACTCTACTTATATTACAGGACAATTAAACACTCGAAGTCATCACTGCGCAGGAACAATAAAATAATTACGTTAGAATAGATAAAATAATAAAATCTGTACGTTATAATATTGAATTTTCTTTATTACAATTTTAATTACCGTTGCACACATGATCAACATATATGAAGTCATATAAACAACTTTCTAATCAATGTTTTGTTTTAGAGAACAACAGCTCAGTCTATTAGTGCATTTCGAAGAGGAAGGTACTCCAATATTATATCTCGTACTTTTAAACAATAATTAATACTTCTATCGATTAATTAACAATTAATATAATATTCTTATACACTGTACTTATATTACAGCATAATTTAACACTCGCAGTCATCACTGCGCATGAGCAATAAAATAATTACATTAGAATGAATAAAATAATAAAATTTGAACGTTATAATATTAAATTTTCATTATTAGAATTATTATTATCGTTACAGAAATAATCAACATAAGAAAAATCATAAACAACTTTCTAATCAATGTTTTGTTTTAGAGAACAATGGGTCAGTCTGCAAGTGAATTTCGAAGAGGAAGGTACTCCAATAATATATCTCGTACTTTTAAACAATAATTAATACTTCTATCGATTAATTAACAATTAATATAATATTCTTATACACTGTACTTATATTACAGGACAATTAAACACTCGAAGTCATCACTGCGCAGGAACAATAAAATAATTACGTTAGAATAGATAAAATAATAAAATCTGTACGTTATAATATTGAATTTTCTTTATTAGAATTTTAATTACCGTTGCACACATGATCAACATATATGAAGTTATATAAACAACTTTCTAATCAATGTTTTGTTTTAGAGAACAACGGCTCAGTGTATAAGTGAATTTCGAAGAGGAAGGTACTCCAATAATTTATCTCGTACTTTTAAACAATAATCGACACTTCTATCGATTAATTAACAATTATTTTAATACTCTAATACACTCTACTTATATTACAGCATAATTTAACACTCGTAGTCATCACTGCGCATGAGCAATAAAATAATTACATTAGAATGAATAAAATAATAAAATTTGAACGTTATAATATTGAATTTTCTTTATTAGAATTTTAATTACCGTTTCACACATGATCATCATATATGAAGTCATATAAACAACTTTCTAATCAATGTTTTGTTTTAGAGAACAACAGCTCAGTCTATTAGTGCATTTCGAAGAGGAAGGTACTCCGAAAATATATTCCGTAATTTTAAATAATAATCGATACTTCTATCGATTGTTTAACAATTATTTCATTATTTTAATATACTTTAATTATTTTTCAGATTGTTTCAACGCATATACATTAATTTAAACGTTACATACCTATTAACATACTTTGAATAGAAAATAATTTTAATATGAATTTATTTTTTCAATTTATCAGATAACTGTCTTTAACTTGATTGCGTTCCTGGACTGGAAGGTAATATAAAATACTCCAATTACTTACATTGCAAATAAAATTGTATTAATATTCATTAAAATTTCTGTTTCAGAAGCGGTTTAATGGGTAGCGGGTAAATTTTTTGTTCGTAAAGGGTGGTGCCATTTACAAATAAAGAATTTACTTCAGGGATGCGACCCTGCCCACGCGAGCCATGATTCTATCTTACTCCCAAGGATAGAATCATGTTCATTTAACTTTTAAGCTGGAACTACCGTCTTTTTTTTCTTTTTTTCTTTTTTTTCTTTTTTGGCTTTTTGATATGCATAGATAGATATGCATTTAGCATGGGAAACTGAAGCTTCATTGTAAGGGAAGGCATCTTCCGCTAATTGTTAGACGGACCCAAGGATTAATTTCTGTAAGTTCGCAATAGTATACGGTGTTGGACTGAACATTTAGTGTAGGTTTCTCCTAAATTTAGAGTCAGTGGACTAGTCCAATCGGGGGGAAACCACTTTAAAAAAAAATCGTGAAAAGTTCCGCTTTAAAAGTTATACCCATCCCCCCTGTTTTCCTATCCCTTTTATGTTTTAACTCTTTTTTATCCCTTTGTTTTCTGTTGCAGATTGGACTATGGTAAGGAAACGACCACAGGTGGACCAAAGGAGGACCAAAAAGGAACAAGAAGTGGACTTGGTAATGTAAGATAGTATAAAATAATTATTTGTATAAATAAAATGAAAATTCGTATCTTTATATAATTCTCTTTGTAGCATCGCACATGTGCGAACATCATTATTTTTCATGTATTTTCTTTATTTATAGGTTCCATGGAACAACTCATAATTTGTATACTCTTTTTAATTATTATACTTTATTTTATGGAGATTGAAAATTATGTATATAAATGTATATAGATTGTATTTCTATAAGTTGAAGTTATTTTAGGGTGTGTTAGTTTTAAGTATCATCGATGATTTTATTGAATTTCTTTTCAAATTACTCTCCTTGTCTTTCATTTTGTATTTTTTAATATTGAAATTTTTCTCTGGTATTTTCGATAATAATTTTAACGATTTTTTGAATGGTACTCTTATGGTGGGGCCTAAGAGTTAGATTCATTCCTTTGAATTATATTCGGATGTGAGCATCTTTAGGATGCACATCCCTCTTGGGTCTTCAGAAGCGGTTACCTCCTCGTGGTTAGACCTGGGCAATGGTATTTTACTTTCCATGTAATGTTTAACATATTTTGATATGTTTTACATTCCATTGCAAATAAAATCCAGCCAAAGACTGCTTACCATAAACATTATAATTGTAATTAGTTTCTGTAATTTTCCAATGAACATATTTTTATTCCTTTCCTTGGCTCCTTCTATCCATTTCATCTCCAGAAACTAATTACCTTATAATGTTTTTTAATAACTTTTATAATGTTACAGGCATTACACCGATAAAACAAGAAATCTTTTATTGTAATATTTATTTTATTTAATTTCAGGATAAAATTATTTTTGTTATAATGCATATTTTATTTTTTAAAGCCGGTTTCTACTATCTCACAATTTAACATATATTAAATAGAAAACAATTTTGATATGTTATAAATTTGTGTTTCTTTTTTCGATTACAAATAAAATGTACACATTATTCATAATTATTCTAAAAATAATGAATAAGATAAAGAGAATGTAGTATCTTATAGCATAGAAAAGCATGTGGAATAATCTTCGTGTGTGAATCGTGTATAAACGTTATTATGAATATTTTTAAAACAATTATGCATCTCTGAAAGTATTTCAATTGTGAGGATTCTTTATCGATACAGATTTTGGGAATTTATTCTTTCATATGCTACATTTCATATTAGACATTTTTCTATCGACAATTCTCTTCTATACGATTATGTTCTTTTGTGCAAAACGACAAAGATCTCTTAATGTCTACATTGTCTTTATTCTATTCATTATTTTTAGAATATTTTTAAGTATTGTGTACATTTATTAGAAAAATAGAAATGATTTTTAATTTATTTAATAAATAAATTATCATATGTAGTTTGACCAGCGTGGTCATGAGGAAGGTCAGATTCTGTCCGTGTAAGAAGCCGTGATGACCCTTTTCATGATCAAAAAAATGAATTAGCCAATCACGGCCAAGCTTTCGTTCGAATTCTTCAGTTTCATGGCGTCTTTCGTGGAGAACACATCGGAGTGTCATCGTCCCGTTAAGATCAGGTAATTAATAGATATTTTGTAAGGTTTACACCTTTCTATTATAATATATAAAGGATATAAGGATCAATTTTGATTTTTTGAGTATATTTTGACAATTTTTATGCTTCTATATCGTATTTTTAATCATTCGAAATTTGTTTTTATTATAGGTGGAAAGAAAATCTACTGCGCATCATTTTCGCGCATGCAGTATTTTCGCGCCAGTCTTATGCGCCTGTTTTATGCGCATCAATATGGCGAATCTTTCGAACTTTTTAATCAGTCATCTATATACTTGTTGCAGCGGATTTTGTTATCCCGTTAATTTCAGGTAATTGTTTCAATTAATATTTTAATGTACACCTTCCTGTTATATATTAAATGATATATAACGAATGTTATATATCAAATGCATACTACATGCATAATTTTTATATGTGTTTTCATATTTTACTTTCTTTTAGCTTTCTTAACATGGGAAGAGTTATAACACGAATTCACTAATCTTTTAACCTTGTGGCAACTTTTTTTATCTTCTCCATATATGGCGAGGTGAGCATTATTTCTTTTAAATATAAGCATATAAGCATATAGAAATACTACAGAAAGAGTGAGAGAGAAGGAGTGAGAGAGAGATAGAGAGAGAGAGAGGAAGAATAAGAAAACAATACACTCGACATATAGGTTATTATAAATGTGTATTTTTATTTCCAGGAATTTCTCGAGGAATTTTCTTCGTCGAATTTCCGACGACAAAACGTAAACAGCCGATAACATACGTATAATAGCCGAACGTTCGACACTCCCAAGGTTTCCTCTACGAAGGTTACTCGTAGTAACGTATCTCTTTCGTCGTCTATCCTTCAACGAGACAACATCAACGAAAATTTGGCGTATTCAATTATTTAATAATTTTATTTCTAACGTTATCGTTTTGATTTTAATAGTTTAAAAAGTTTTTCATTGCATAGAATGGTTTAAAAACTGGTTTATTTTTTATATTACTCTTTATTGAGTTTGCTGATATAATTACTGTTTTATTTAGACAACTTTAAAGATTTTTAATTAATATTTATACTAACATTACATACTTTGATCAATTTCACAAATATTTAATAACTTGAATACCATTCTATCAAAAATATTCATTGGTTTTAATGTGTGCCCTGCCTTCAGAAATGATTTACAGGAAATATTGTAATATAGTCTTTAGTATGTTTCAGCTTTTCAGACTTTTTATTTAATTTTATTTTACACATCGTCATCCTAAGGGTAGGATACCCATCCTGCAGTCATCAACGAAGACTAAAAGTAAGTATATTTTACTATCAAACATTTCTATGATAATTTCAATGGGTTTTTATTACGACAATGATATTAATTGTTCTTTTTCTTTTTTTGTTTCAGAAAATCATTGCAATCGAGCGCGTAGGCAATGAGGTTCTCGTGTGTTGCATCGTGTTAAAATAAAATATAAAAAAGTCGACAAGAGTAGATTCAGTGTTGGTCGTCGCATGTTAAAGTTTCGTTTGCTCGGTTAAGAAACTCGCAAGTTTCTTTTATTCAGTTTAAACATGTGATCATCGTCATCCTAAGGGTAGAAGACCCATCGTGCATTCATCGTGCATTCATCAATGTGAGTATATTTTTGTATTAAATAATTCCTCAAAAGTTTTAATGGTTTTCTGTAATAGTAATGATATTAATATTATTGTTTTTTATTTCTGTTTCAGATTGCAATCGTGCGCGAAGCAATGTACGAGAGTGTTTTATCGTTTAAATATAATTAAAATCACGGATTAGAATCACGCTCGTTCGTTAATTTTTAATTCCGTCGCGATTCGCGAACTATTTTTGAGAATGATATATATTAAATTAGCTGCGACCAATGCAGTTATTGTATTAGAGTTTGTTCGAGTAAAGTTGTATTTTTATTTAAAAACAGTCGTACAGACTGTTCGCGTATTAAAATCAGTGCATCAATGAAGATTCAAAATTGTTTTTTTTCAATTGACTGTGTGCAAAGCAGTCTTTAAATTAATTGTAGAATCAGTGATCGGGCGAGTAATAAATTAAAATCAAACGCGAATTAGAGTCAGTGTTGTTCGTCGTATAATAAAATTTCGGTTTCGTGATAAGAAACTCATCTATAGTTTCTTATTTTCGTTTATACCGGGTTATTAGATTCACGCGAGATGCATCACCATGATGCAATAGAGCTGCATCTCATTGGAATGCATTGTAAGTATTCATTTTTATTTACATTTTATTCGATTTTATTTTATAGGATTTTGAATAATATTCCAGATAACTTATAGTTTTGTTCTATTTTATTTTACAGATATAACCATGGATTCTCTTCCTTTCAAAGATGTTGGATGAATTTTTCGATGGATTTTTGGTGGATCTTCGATGGATCTTCTTCAATGGAAAATCAAGTATCGTTTTCTATCGTCAGACTGCAATACTTGCTGCGAAGTAGGAGTGTTTTGGAGCCATCGCAGAACTTCTTAAACCATGAGTTTTTATTTAAAGTCCCTCCAGTGCTCAATCATGCCGAGGATGAAAGGTCCAAATCGGCACGAGTTACTGTTTGTAATTATTTAAATAAATTGTTGACGAGCACATGAGTAATTCCTTTTTTAGGAGATACTCATGAAAATTGTATATTCTATTGTATGTATTATTATTAGTTCAGGATAGGTTTTCTTGTCTCATCATCGGTTAAATTCATTTAATTAATAATGCAATTATTAAATGCACTCTATTGTTTATTACATTTTTTGTTCGTGGTCAATAGTGATGAAATCGAGCATTAATTTACTCGTTTTCGTCCAGAAAAGTATGTAATAAATGTCTTACATGCATAGCTTCGTACATAGTTTATCTAATCGAGAATAATCTATTGATATTAAATAAATAATATATACTTGGATATTGTTAATAAATGAGCAAGAAGACAAACCAAATTCGCGAACGGATAGATTCTGGCAATTAAGTGGTGGCTCAAAGCCCAGTTCTTTCATTAGAACAGCCATTTAGTGAAAGAATCGTCCGAGGTTTGCAAAAAATATCCATCATCACCGTAGAGTCTTTTAATACATCCTTACCTCGAAACTATCATTGTTTCATATGGGGTAACTTTTTTTTTCATTCGCTTGTTTAAGTCATTATTCACCAAATGACTTGTAGAGTCCTTAGCCCGTTTAGATGAATTTTTATTAAAATCTTTTGTGATATTTATATATGTGTTAACCATATTTTTTAGATCAGGATTTTCAGCTTCTAATATACTAATCCCCCGTTTCTCCCCCCCATACTTTCTGCGTTCTCATTTATTCGTGTGCCCAGGTGTTACACGTATGGGTGAGAAACAGTTAGCGTGGGTTTAGTTTTAGTTTTTTCCCCTATTGGCGGCTGTTATTGTGCTAGTGATTGCACGATGTACTTTACACCTGTGTGTGCGTATTAGGTAGTGTGTATTGTACATCGTTTCGTGTTATTTTTTATTCATTTAATACATCAATAAATACTTAAAGCATTACTTCTACATATCTATCTTCATTCTTATATTTATATTAAATATTTCTCATTTTTTTGATAATCTCGTTTGCATAGTAGAGTTACTGCATTTATTTGTGGAAACTTTGATATACTTGTATATTACTAGTATGCATACATATATACTAGTGTATACTTGTATTTTTGCTTTAGTTTTTTATGCAATAATCATTAGCCTTGGCAGTCGATTTCAGCAAAACGTACGTATACCCATTAGCATATAAGTTTAGAAAACGTGGTTGAACTAGGGTGTCGGAGGTGCCCCGGGGCATGCTCTCTAGTTTAGGCTTTTGCACCCTGGTGGTATGTGTGAGAACCGTGGAGTGAGTGGGTGGGTATGTATGATTTTTCTTGAAACGGGTAAAAATATGGGTAATAGGCAGGCAGGTAGCATACTTCTCTGAATGAATGTGAAAACTTTAATTTTAAGTAGGTAGGATCCAGGAAAGGCATTAGATTTCTTGCTTCCACTCCGGAGTGGAAATTCCGCCTCCTGGTTTATACAGAATTGTTACAAAATTTGATCATCTCATTCTATTATGCTTGATTTGTTAATTTATTTTGTGACTATTCTGTGATCTGTATTATGTATCATGATTCAAAGGTATTTGCAACCATTTGAAAAGGTATTTGCATCTACTTCGATTTTGTCTCGAACGAGATAGAGTCGAATCAAATTCGCAAATTCTTTGATGCATTTGATACTTAGTTTTAAGTATTTCAGGATTAGCACTACGCACTATCGCGATTTCGTCTTACAGCTGAAAATATTTGATATAATTAAATATAACATATTAATGAAATAAAGGTATTGCAAGAAAATGCATTACATTTATTAATGCACACTATTTATTTCAATTCGATTTGATTACTCGACGTTAAAAGTGCGAAGTGTTATTAGGTCATCGAGGGAAATTATTATCTGCTTGGACATTCGTTTAAATGTGCTCGTGTATGGTCAATGAACTCTAAATTCATTGATGGTCCACGAGCTAGAAAAGTAAACGCGAAATTTAAATTAATTTTGTAATATAATTGAGAATTAAAATCATAACAAAATACGAGTTCATTTGCAAAATTAGTATGAAATATCTTATCTTGTTCGCACGTAGGAAATGTCCAAATGCAGTTTTCATCGCATGAAGAAAGAAGAGGCTTAATGCCGAAGAGGCCCCCACTTAATTGTGGCTCAAGAGGGCAACTACAGGCTATTGAGTTATTTTCAAAGGTTCAACATCAAGTTCGAACCTTTAGAGAATGGCTCTTTAGTCATATTTTATATTCTATTGTATTTCTTTTTTGCTCGTCATTAATTTCTAGTTGTAATTGGAGATGATGGACCATTCCATCTCCCTGAGACACCAAGTTCGTGTCTAATCGTCAAAAAGATGCATATTTGTTTAGCTAATTCTTTTTTTTGTCTTTAATATTTTTTACTGTAATCGTATTTTAATAAATTTGTAATTTTTCTTTTCTTTATTCTGCAGTTTAAAAGTATTAGACATAATAATTAATAGACATTATTTTCTTTAGTAACTTAATATTTGTACTTTTTCTTTCTTTTGTTTTATATTTTGTCTAGATGTAAAATCACGCTTTTAAATTTAATTTCATTGCAACAATAAATAGATATTTGATAAAAATAAATAGAGAATTTAATTGAAAAGTGCATCTACGAATTGGACGATTTATATGTTAGGCTAGTACTACTTTATCACTTGATTGTATGATTAATATAGTTTTCTTTTTGTTACAGGTGATCATCGTGGGACTTAACAACAATCCTTCCACATTTTTTTCTAATTTCTATTTTTTTAAATGACAACTTTTTCAAATTAATGTATAAATGCATTACATACTGAAGACATACTGATTAATATGTTTTAAGTATGGGAAATAATGTTGAACTCGAAGTCCAAAACTCATATATTTGATTTTACTTGTATTATCTAATGCAATTTTTCTATATTTGAGTGAAGTATATACATTACTGAGGATTAAGTAGTGCGCATGTGTGGGGAAAAATCTCACTTCCTGGCATCACTGCTCTGTTGAACTATTATGAAATTCAAGTAGAGTTAGGTTAGGTTAATCTGTTTGAATAGTACTTTTCTATTGTGTTAGCATTTTTATATAATTTATAATGTCGGTGATCAGGTTGGACGAGAGAAAAAAACAATTGTTAGAATTAAATGATTTCACGAAAAATATTAACCAAGAAATTGTTAACATAACTTCTACTTTAGGATGGACAGTTGAAAGCATATCTAGTGATGTACATAAAATTATCATATATACTATACATATTATTGAATAAAATTCATTTCTTATTCATTTCAAAAGTGATATAAAAACAAGTAATGCATTTTATTTTCTCTAGAATACAAATTTTGTAACATGTCCCTACGATCCGTCACATCGAATTACAGAAGCATGTCTTGAAACACATTTATCTGCCTGTCAATGGAAAGCAGAAGGTTATCAAAAATTAGATATCCCATTTCCAGAATCAGCCTTACCACCAAATACTTCTTCGAGTCTCCAATTTGGTTAGTGTAACAGCATTTTGTACATTCAATATTAGTTAAGAATAAATCTAAGTATAATTATATAGTAACGGTTTGAAATATATTGTTTTCTAGATGAAGAATTACAAGATGAAGTCTTGCGACAAGCAAAAGAACAAAATCCAGAGATGAAAACAGGTTGGTCTTAGATTATGTAAACAAAGATTAATATCTTTTTATATTTTAAATTGTTTGATCTTTTCCAGAAGATTATGAATGTTATACTTGGCACGGACTCGATATATATCCTTTTTCATATCCTTTGCTTAATGTACATATATCGATAATAGATTATACTTTCCACTATCATTGTAATTTAACCCTTTGCGCTTAAATTACCAACATTAATAGTATAACAACTAAAAGATTGCATTCTAATTTAATTCCAAGCATCGGTATAAAAATACTATGCTTTTATAATCATAATAAAATTCAGATGATACCGTTATGACCGTATATACCGTTTGATCAATTTTGTCCACATACTCTGAACTTCTTATTCTTGTTTTGTATAACTGACAAGCGCAAAGAAAATACTCAGAGTGCAAAGGGTTACTTTTATTTTTTGATCTCTTATAAAATAGCATTGTTATACTTCTTCATTGATCACTATTATATATATATATATCTATATATATCTAATTTGTCTGTTATGAAAAATGGAATTTCTTGACACGCACTAGGTTCCGATCAGCGTTTAATTCCACGTACATCAGATAGACTCATCTCAGATTTTACTAGCGATGAAAGGAAGGCACTGTACGAATATGTGATCGCTCATACTGTTAAACCTGATATCGGTCATGATATTGCTGATATAAATAGACCGTAAGTTTTAAAAATAAAAACACTTATATACATACATTAATTATATAAATAATACTAAAACCTTATGTATCATCTATTTAGAAAGCTACAAGATAAAAATAATAAAGAAATGTCCTATTTGGAAATGCTTATATTAGAACGTAATCTAAAAAGGCGTAGAGCTAAACACAGAGGTGTGCACACTAATAAAAAATCCCATATAGAAATTATTAGAGAAGTTATTAATCAGCAGATGGAAATATATACAGAATATATTTTGGAACAAAAGGATGCTACTGATATAACAAAAACATCATACTCTTCTGAACAAAACTCAAGTACATATTCAGAGAAACAGAAATTAATTGCAAGTAACCATTATGAAAAACCATCCGCATCCACTCACTTCTCTCTAAGTGAAAAAAATGGAAATCACCATACAAATACAAAATATAATCGGCGACAAGAAAATACAATAGATAAAAATGATTCTGAACCTATTAAATATAAGGAATATAAAAAACATTTATCAGATTCGAAGGAAACAAAAAAAGATAAACGACGTGAACATAGGCACAGATCTCATTCTAGAGACTATAAGTCTCATAAAAAGCATAAACATAAATCAAAAGATAAACACATAAGGAAAAAACATAAATCTCGAAATCATGATAGATCATCGCATGAAGAGGACCATTCAAAATACAGTGATTTTACAAAAAAGGATTCACATTACACAAAAAATTGATAAGTATTTATAATAATGTATGCCATATAATTTATTTATAATAATTCGAAATAAATTCCTCAACAAAAAATACTTAGGATATTATATTAGAACTCATTCCAATTGAAATTATTCAAAATAGTAAATATTATAAATTGGATAATTTACAATAGCAAAATTTGGATTAATAGAATAATATTCAGTACTATTTAAGTGATATTTCGATTGTGATTGTTTGATAGTCGAATTTACATTATCGGTTTTATTTAATGATTCATGTTCACTAGTTGATGTAGAATTTATAAATATTCCTACTTTTTTATTAGAACTTATAGTATTATCTGTTGTTGTACGTAGTTCTTCAGTTGTATTATTAATTAGTTTTGACGAACTGAATTCAGTTCCATTATTTTCCTCCTGATACAATTTGTCATTCTTATCGTAATACATTAGACTGCATTCATATGTTATTAATATTTTTTTGATATCATAATAAGATAATCCTAATCTTTGACCAATTTCTACATTTGGTATCTGTATGAAAATTATAAATACCAATACGAAAGAAAGAAATAGTAAAGTGAAAAATATAAATGTGCATACCTTGGGTACTATTGTTGCTAAGGACCTATCTTTAGAAAACGCTGTCATTGAATAATGCATTATACTACTATAATCATATGGCAACCCATAATAATTAACTGTATTAGCATCTAACAGTTTAAAATTAAATTGAGTTCCTGAGAATAGAAAATGAATAATATATACTCATTTGATTGTTCAAATTTCGACAATTTTTATATTATTTACAATGTCTAAATCAGTGTTAGAATTATTGTTATTATAATTACCTTCTCTAATGTTTTCCCATAAAATATATATGTATTCATCACGATCTGGTCTCATATGTTCATGATAAACGCCTAACGTATGCAATATTTCATGAAGGGCATGACCTATTATATTAAAACATGTATATATATTTAAGTTTAGAAAGCTTGACCCACTAATTGGATTACGTCCTAAATCAGAATAACATCCTCTCCTGTTTCCTATAATATTAACCCAACTTTCAACTGAATATTCCCCATTTGCATTTGGATAAATTCGTTGAAATTTAATACACGTTCTGTCCATTATTATCATCATTGCTTCTTGTAGAATATAAAATGCTTGCGGATTATTTTCTGTAGTAAAATACAAATATTTATCAAATTATTTTTATACGGTATGTCCTGTAATTGGTAGTAAAAGCAAGCAGGGAATAATTTTAAATGACAAATTCAGTCAAAAATGTAGAATAAAATTTGTTCTTATAAGGTTTTGTTTATTTTCAAGAGAAATAAGTTTAAAAGTTTATCAAGTAAGCAGCGTATATTTGATTCAATTTCTGACAAAATCTATCTATTCTACATTTTTGATTTACGTTCATTACCTTTCATGTAGAATCATCTCCTAATCGCTTGTACTATTAGTTACAGAACAACCAATATTAATAAATAAAACATTATTTTATTAATATTATAGATTATAAAGAAATAATAATAGCTTTATGCAAAAGTAATTTACCAATAAGTTCATCTACAGTGTAGTACACAATTCCATTTGGCCACAATTTATCTTTAAATGCTGTAAATGTTTTTCGAGTATTTGATATTTTAATATCACCCTCTTGATGCGTACCTTCCTCAGGATTATCATATTGTGACCAAGTATCAACTTGAATAAAAGTCAAATGATATTTTTAAATATAGTTCTACAGTTGCTATAAACATCAATATATCTATACTATATTTCTTATACTACTCACGTCTATAATTAATAGTAGTTTGAACCGTTGTATTTGATTTTATATTTTGAGAGTCATTCATTGGAAATGATTTGACATTATTTGATAGGGAAATAATTAACAAAATCAAAGGAACAAAGATAATAGAAAAGAACAAATTCCACATATTGGAATATTTTGTTTTTATAACTAGCACTCGTAAATTGATCGTCACAAGAAACTTGTTTGAATTTCAAGTCGTGACTACATTTTTGAAATTGTATTTTGTGTCGAACCGTATTGCATCCAAATTTAATGCTTTAACAAGCATGTCATTTCATTCTATTCCTAACTACTGATATATCAATTTGTTTGGTTGATTTTATTTGCGCTAGTTAAAACGTATAAATTGCTCGTAACAAAGTTTCTTTATTAAAATTATAATTGAAAATTTGTCATGCATAAGAACATGCCAATTAAGTTTAATCACCGAATGAAGCATAACATTATATAGATAAAAGCTTACGATTAAATTGTTCATAGATATAAAGTATTTTTTTTTTTTTATTTATCTTTTTCTTTTACAAATCCGTATAAAATATATATATATATATGCTTCTTATAGGAAACATTATACTGTACAGGTAACTTTTCTTATGTTTTACAACTTAATATCAAAATATAAATGCATAAGTTAGTTTATCAAAAATCTAAGTTATTATCTATAATAAAAAAAAAGATTTATATATATATATTATACTATTATAATAAATGCTCGAAGTAATTGCTATTACTACTTTCATTGCAATGAATATATCTACTTTACTACTACTACTTTTTAAATTACAAATTCTATAACATGATTCAGGCTGAAATATCTCGGAAACATTTGACACATTTCTATTTCTTCCAAAATTTGCTCTTTCAAAGCAAAAATATTATTTTCTATTATTCCCTGCATGGAGAAACCATAAGGTATTTTGTAAATTACTCGGTGATACCTCTCTTTTCCTTATTCACTGTACATCTTGTTACCAGAAGATAATTTAATCTCTTATGACAGCATAAATGTCGCCGATCTATGAAGAACAAAATCAAAAGACACATTAATTTTAAGAATTGCTTTAAATTAAGATTAATGTATAGTCTAAAAGAAAGATATTTTAAACTTTACTAGTTATAAAACTTGGTCATCGCCTTCATTAACAGCAATGGTAAAACTGGTGATCAGGTATGTAAATATAAAACTGAAATTTTTGTATAGAAAATATATGTTTGATGTACGTGTGAAAATGATAAACAAATATTTTATTTGAAATATACAATTCCATTTATGGACAAATTTCTGATTTTATATTTACAAACCTGGGATAATTAAATCCTGGTATATTACTGTGCACTTATGTTATTTTTCTTCTTTCTCTTCAAAAATTCCAGGATTGATGTAACAATGTTTATAAAAACCTTTGCATTCAACCGATACTGTTTGACAATAATTTTCAGTTGATGTCACTTTTCTCAGTCGTGAATCTACCTATAAATTAACATGATAAATTTCTGGTTATTTATATTTGAATGATAATATACACTTATGTTCGAAAATGATTTACTAAAGAGATACACTTACTATTTTGAATAAGTCACATATATGATGTTCACAAGCATGATTCATAAATACTTCACAAAATATTAGTATAAACCAACTACCAGTTACAGCATTACGAAAGGCAACATGTCCTGGTAGTGTAGCATATGCAATTAACATGTCAGAATAATTCCTAGTTCCTTCGTTTTTAGAACTTGAGTCAGAATTGTTTTTAGGTACATAATATTGAGATGAATCAGTTACCCGTTTAGGCATTGTCTTCCTTATTGTTGTGGTTTGTGTTTTGGTACCTCTAAAAAATAATCCTTTTGGTAACATAATATATAGGGGAAAAAAAAATAAAATAAAATATTATTAAACATACATACCGACATAATTGAAAAATAAATACTTTTGGTTTTCCTGCCAAGTAAGGACAAGCTGTGGATGTGAAACATTCTATAATGTCTGAACAAAAAACTTTTGTATGTTCATGTGACATATGATCCATGTAATCATCATCTACACCTTTTATTTCTGTACAATATTCTTCGCCCTTTCTGCCAGGACCACTGCCATGACTACTGACAATTATAAAACACGAATCAACATATTGTAATTCTTCACGTTTTGAAAATGATTTAACGCAATCTTTAATTTCCTAAAAAAGATTTTAAATTAGATTATATTTAATTAGTACAATTCATACAAATGATATAAATTATCATTTATAATTAATAATTTATTACTACACCTGTCCTGTCAAATCGCAATGCTTTTCAATAGAAAATCCCATTTGATGAAACAAATGGAAAAGATTTATTTGATCGTGTATCGCTGACGTCCTAGGTTTTTCTAGATCAGATTTGTAATCAATATTTGTAATAATTAAAACTAATCCACGAGGATTACTTGTCATTTGATAACATTTAATAAGATCATATGGACTATTTGCAAATTTATCACTTTTTTTCACATTTATCCATAAATGCTTCTCAGTAGATAATATCTCAGAAAAATAATTGTCGTTATTGAATTCAAAGCTATTTTTTGTGTGTTCATCTAACTGATCTGCCAGTTCTTCATGATTACTTTGTCTTAAACTCAGAAGTAGATTTTGGAATGCAGAAGGTCCTCTAGTTTTAATTGTTAACCAAATGTTTTTAACAGTTTCTTCTTTGTCAAAATTTTTCTATAAATAATTAATAAACATAACAAACAAACCAACAAACAAACACAAACAATATTTTGTTTAATAGTTTAAAAGAATAGATAAAGTAACTATTTTTGATTGACTAATTGATCAATGTTACTTACTTTCCATGTGGATATGTTGACATCGTCGATGTTAAAAATTTTATTTTCTATTAACTTGGGCCACAAATTCATTATATTAATTGTACGTACTGCAATATCGCAGTAAAAATCAATTTTCTGACGATCTTTGACATTCATTTTATCGCTTGTTAAACAATGAAAATTATCCTGAAATTGTCACTAAAGAGTTCAAAGTCATCGTTCTCAATGCTATTCTTAGCAGAGGAAGTTGCAGTTGCAGCTATTTCCGGTTTTTTTATTGTGACAAACCGCGCTGCACTTTTTTAAAAGAGATCAAAATATGTTATACATTTGAAAAAACATTCAAGATTAACAAACATCAAGATCAAGTGAATAATATAATAATCAAACAGTACAATAATATGTATATAGTGTAATTGACAGTTATCTTCAAATAACGGATGACATTTGACACATTGATGAGTCAGTGAATTGACGAGTGAACAATTTTTAGTAAGAAAAATATAGTATTCTTTGTAAAAGAAAATCACATAACCTAACTTTCTTAAAGCTAAAGTCCCTAGTCATTTACGTTCCTAGTTACTACAGACTAACGCTTCCTGTAAACCAATTACAATATAAATGGAGTATCTATAACAGCTTATGATTTATGCAATTTTTGAACGTATTTAACAAGGAAAAGATAAATTAGGGTCATGATAAAGGCTTTTTTTTTCAAATAGTGGTAATCAAAAGTAACGCTTTAAAATAAGATAATTGTATTCTGTTAATCAACATTTTGATGACTAAGGTTAAAAGTACCAAATAAAAATTTGTAACGTATGTCACGAGGCAATATTACAGTACAAGAATCATGGCGCAAGCGATGGTAAGCATCACAAATGAATCAACCCATCACATGGCATCTTGTCAAGAAAATTCCGATGAAGATTTATTCTTCAAAACTATAGATGAAGCTACAAAAATCTGGCTTAAAACTTTGTATCATATGTGGAAATTATGTAAGTATAATTAATTTTAATGTTCCTTAGCAATTTTGTTTCTCATTGAAAAATGCGACATTTTTAGGGAAAAAATCTACAGCAATTAACAAAATATTATTTGATTATTTTGATACCGCTCCAAATCCTTATTTGAGTACATTGAGGATTTTAGTAAATATACCAGATTTTAAACAAGCAAAAGCAGGATCGACTCTTTCCTTTACAGGTTTGTCCACACATTATACATATATATATGTATATTAATATGTGTATGTTTATATCTTACTAATAAGAAGAATGAAGTATATATTTTTAAATATACTACTACTTGTGTGTGGTATCTTTATCTTAAAAGAAGGTTGATGCATCTATTATATCGTAGTTATAGAAGAATTTTCAAAATGGTTAGTACTTCAAAAGGATAACTATAAGGAATGTTTGGTTCCTGATATGAAAATAGCAGCTTTTAAATTACTCAATCTTCATAAAAATATACAATTTGTTAAAATGGTCTCAAATATATATGAATTTATTGAACATAAAGAATTGTTTTTAGAAATGATTCAGGTATGCAAATGAAATTTTACACATCCAATTTCTAGATTTTGATATAATGATTTATATATAAAATGTATCATCACATCCATCATTTTAGAGTATGATCGATAAAAAAAAGTATAAAGAAGCGGCACAATATATAACTATGTTAAAGTTACAGTCATGTTATGATGATCCGGAAGTACTATTACTGCCTCTTATTTTACAAAATAAGTTAGTTATTGTAGAAGATTTTTTATTTGAATATCCAAATATACAGAAAATATTGATATCGTACTTGGATAATTTAGTCGCTCTAGGAAAAGATATGGGTAATAAATTAGATCAATATATTCAGTAAGTTTATATCATTTTTATATCAATAATAGCATATCTGTCTATTTGATGTCAGCGGAGAGACATTTCATTCTTTTTCACATAGAGAAAAATATGAATGCTAAAACTTCTTACATATTATTTGGTATTCAATGTATCATTAATTACAGAGAAAATGATATACCTGACTTCAAAGTTGAAACAATACAAATGCGACCACTAACAAAATTAATATCGCGTTTTGTTAAGCTCTATAATATTCCACCAGAATTGTGTCCAAACTTAAATCGAAGACAGAATAAAGGTGCATTACAATTTCTCATTCATAAACGGTTTGATGATAAAAGCTTAAGTAAGTTTATTTTTCAATTATATTTTATTTTATTAACTTGTCAATATTTTTGACACAATGTTGAATACTTTGAAATTCGTTATTTGATTAATATTTAGATACTGAAAGTTGGAGAGAAATGATAAAGGAAGCAGTAGGAAATGACAAAGAGTTGCAATTAGAGTGTGTCAAATTATTATCCTGGTTAGGTGAGACTAAAGAAAGTTTCTACTGGGCTAAAACGTTTAATATTCCTAAAGTTAAATGGTCATGGGACATTTGTTTACACGCAGATAATCATCCTGATGGTAAAATTAAAATTATAATATTAGATTTCAGTGTGCAATTTAAAAAGTAGAGACTAAACATAAGAGTGTTTTACACTTTTGGATCTATTACAACATACACAACAAGTATTCTTCATTTGTAGATATAAATGCGGGTGCTTCTACTAGCAAAGAGGAAAATTGCGAGGACAGTTCAGCTCAGTATCATACTTTAAAATTACCTAGAGATGCAATTAAACTTATAGATAATCCAAGAAAGTTTGAAGAATTTCTTAATAATGGTTTAAGTGGAATTAATATTGTTGGTATTGATTCTGAGTGGAAACCAACTTTTGGTATATAAATGAACTTTCTGTTTGTAGAAATATACAAACATTTCAATTGTAAACTATTTTTTAAAGGAATATTTTCTTAGGTATTAAAAAGACCCAATTAGCTCTAATACAAATAGCAACCAAGACAAATGCATATATAATAGATGTTATTAGTATAGGAAGCGAACTTGATCAATTGTGGACAGAATTCAATTTATTGTTATTCGAAAATAAACATATCTTAAAACTAGGTAAGAATGCTAATAATCATAAGAATGTATAATTACCTCCTCCTGACTGACTGACTGACTGACAATTATTGTACAATTAGGACAATAGGACATCTTGTATAAACTGTCCAATATAATGTGTGTATTTTTTTTTATTGTAGGTTTTGGAATAGCTAACGATATATTAATGATACGCAGTTGTCTACCAGCTATTTCAAGTAAACTTAATGGACAAGGCTATATAGATATATTATTTTTGTGGAGAAAGCTTGTAAGTAAATACAAGTTCGAATTTCCTCATAAAGGTGATACAAATTTTACGAATGAAAGTTTAAGTAAGTTAGTAGAAATATGTCTTGGGGCAAAGTTGGATAAATCAGATCAATTTTCCAACTGGGAGCAACGGCCACTAAGGGAAAGTCAAATAAAATATGCCGGTTAGTAATTTGAATTTGAATTTTACTCATTTGTCTTCTATATTATTTTTATATGAAAACATGAAATATTTATTTAATGACAGCATTGGATGCATATTGTCTCTTGGAAATCTATGAAACTTTGGCGAATAAATGCATAATAGAAGACATACCATTTCATGATATTTGTACAGAGTTACAGCACATTCCAAATACAAATAGCAAAAAATCTCCTACAAAATGTCCTAAAAAATCTCCAAATAAAGTATGTGTATTAAAATAAAACTATTTCAAGTATTATCTAAAAGGATTTTTGAATTATATGTTTATATTGTTTTTATAGTTAAAACTGGAATCAGCTCCTCTCCCTAGCAAAAAAGAAAATTCTCAAAATGAGGGTAATTTAAAACAATCGAAAAAAGTTCAACGAAAGTATTATCGTGTTCCAATACGTAAAAATTTCAATCTGCAAGAAAGTAAAGAAAAACAACTATCTCTTGTATATTCACAAGATCAATCTCTGGTATATACACCACCAACACCACCACCACCACCACCACTACCAAATCAATCCATCGTAAATCCACAAAATCATCCTATAGCAGCACATAAATGGCGTGTTGTATGTGATACAATGTTGGGCGGTTTAGCAACTAAATTACGTATGTGTGGATGCGATTGTTTATATTTGTTTGATAAGGGGGGAGAACGAACTGCTAAATTAGCAGTGGAAGATAATAGAATTTTATTAACACAAAGGGTAAGATCTTTTATAAATGATTCAACTATTTTTCTCTAATTTACAATATATTTTAAGTTTCATTATTATTTTGTAGCGTAAGCAATATTTACCATTAACGTATTGTTATAAAGTTATTTCAACCAAACCTAATGAGCAATTGCGTGAAGTGTTAAACCATTTTTCTGTCATTGTTACACAAAGGGATATATTCAGTCGATGTCTAATTTGCAATAGTGATGAATTTGTTGAAGTTCCGAGAGCCTCGTTTGAAAAACTTGTTGAAAGGTTTGTATAAAAGTTAATCAAAGTAAACGCGTTTATCATTTATTCGAAAATGTATGTAAAAATTTCGACTAATAACTAAATTATTTGAATATTTTCAGTTATATGAAAATAATTAAGCAACAAAATAATCATTGTGTTAAATTTGATGGAGTTTTGCCTGGAAATAAAAAACAAATACATCATGATACTAACAAAATCGATAAAGTTAGTAGTAGTAATGATAAATATAGGAAACAAAATCGTGAACGCAGATGGATTCTTAGTAGAAATACTATAAATATGGAAACGTGTACAACCGTATATAATATCCCAGTACAATTTAATAAAGTTCCATTCCAAACACCGAGGAGTATACAATTATTTTATATCTGTGAACATTGCGGAAATATTTATTGGAATGGAACACAGTCAGAGAGAAAACTTAACTCCACTTTTAAAGACTTGATTATAAAGGAATAATAAGAAATATAACATACGTATATGTTTAAATGTGAGATAGATTCTCGAAGAAAATATACTTGAGGACTAATATGAAGCACAAATCAAAATTGTCCTTATCGGTTAACAACTTCGAGCCAACGATAAGTAATTGTTCCTAGTATTTACAGCGCCAATTGTATAGACGCTTTACTGTCACTGGTACCCTGATTCGAATATATTGTTTATATATGAAGAAAGGCAGAAAATATTATCATAGTATATCTCGTTATCGTTCTTCCTTGCATTTATAAAATACTTTGACCCATTTGCTTCTGAGCTCTAAATAGATTTTACTAGTCCATTCACTGGTTTTATTTTTAACTATTTTCCTTCCAGCGAATGGACTATGTTATTATTGCATTAACAGCTTTCAATTTTTATATCCAGTGCTTGATAATAAGTGACATATAAAAATATGTTTGCAAATTGCAGAATGCAATTTACAGATGCAAACGGGTTAATATGAATGAATAACATATTTTCATTGAGTCTATTTCATTTCATTCGCGAATGTATAATTGCACTTTTGTTTCAAGAAAGATACCCTAATTGTAATATTGAAAATATGAAATGTTGAATAGATTATAACGCAATATACAGATATATATCTTATATATCTGTTATTGAGACAAATTTTTAATATATTTGAAAAATAATATTATTATTTAAAGATTTTTAACGATTAGTGATTGAACAGAAATAATTGAAAAATTAGTCATTTTGTATACGCATTTGTACGTGTTTTTGTTGTTTGTTTAGAAGTACAAGATAATGCGATTTTAATTTTATATATATATATGATGGAGTATATTTTAATTACTCAAATAATATATAGCGATTGTACATGTATTATTGTACAAAATCAACTTGTATTTATATTTTTTATCAATTGAAAACAGATGAATATGCGATGACAAATTTTGTATGTAATAAATTGTTTTATTTTCAGTTTTTTAAATTGTACGAGATGTAGGTTCAAATTTATGTATGTGAAGATGATTAACAAACTGATAATAATTACAAAAATGTAATCATTTATAGAAATATAATTATTCTTTTTACTTTATAATGAAAATTATAAGATACTGGTAAAAATGTTGACTTTGTTCCTTAGAGTAGATGATGACATAATGAAAAACAGCATTAATAATTTATCAATTTTATTATAATTTTTTTCTTTATTTTAATTATTATATATATATATATATGAATATTAATAACGTTTAATGTGCTTAATTAATGTTTAATTCATCATGTTGTTGCTGGATTTGCAGTTTGTGATTCAATGTTTGGATTGGATTTGATTAACTCGTCTATATCAATAAGCCCTTTTTTACCATATGGTGGTGGACCAATCAACTTTTCTATGTCATCATAAGTTAATGTTTCCTTTTCTAACAAATTTTCAGCTATCTAAACAATTAGAAAATACATTTTTTCATTACATGTCATAATTTAACATTAATAAGAAGTGAGATTTATGAGAATCATACTTTTTCTAGTTTATCTCTATTATCAGTTAATATTTTTTGTGCTCCTTCATATGCTTTTGTTATTAATTTTCGCGCTTCAGCATCCATTAGATTTCCTAATTGTTTACTGTATGGTTTCTTAGTTTCCTGTAAACAATAAGAATATATACTATAGAAATATATAGTTTAGATAAGAAAATAAATTATTTTAAAATATATAAATATAATAGAGATATATATACATACTTGACTAGTATAATTTTCGTCAAAAGATAGTAGTCCTAAAGCAGGACACATCCCAAACTTTTGTACTTGAAGATACGCAAGTTTTGTTACTTTTTCTAAATCATCTTGGGCTCCAGTTGTTATTTGATTAAAAACTACATTTTCTGCTGCACGACCACCTAATATCATGCACATCGATTCATAGAGTTCTTCTTTACTTTTAAGTTTGTATTCACTTTCGGTGTACTGTGCAAAACCTAACTTATGATTAGTTCTAGGTACAATAGATACTTTAAGTAGAGCACTAGTATATTTTAATAGCCACCCAATTAACGCATGCCCAGCTTCATGATAAGCAACAACACGTTTCATGGATGGTGCTATTGTATTACTTTTTTTCTCTATACCACCTATCGTCTTATCTATTGCATACATAAGATCTGAACCTTCGACAATTTTTTTGTTGTTTCTAGCAGCATATAACGCAGCTTCATTACATACATTTGCAATATCAGCACCTGTTAGTTTATTTTATGTGTACGTTTAGTAAGTAAATGATATAATCATTAATGCTTCCTTAAATATTCGAGTATAATATGTATACATTACATACCGGTAAAGCCAGGTGTTAGAAATGATAAATACTGCGAATATTTATCCGTATCTAGTTGCACGACAATTTTTTTTAAATGATATTCAAAGATTTGTTTTCTTTCTTCAATTGTTGGTAAATCTATTAAAATATGCCTATCAAATCTACCAGGTCTAAGTAATGCTTTATCTAGAATTTCAGCCCTATTGGTGGAAGCTAGAACAATGACATTCTCTGTTGATGTCATTCCATCCATCTCTACTAAAAGCTGATTCAGAGTACGTTCGGATTCATCGCCACTAAAATTGTCTGAAGATTCTGAACGCTGTTTACCAATGGCATCAATTTCATCAATGTATATAATACTGGGTGCTCTGTAAAAATATACAATACAATATTGTATATGTAATGTTGTATAAGTTTACCTTTTATACCTTTTCTTTCCTTCTTGGAATAAATCTCTGACACGTGCAGCACCTAATCCACCAAGTACTTCAATAAATTCAGATCCATTCATAGATAAAAATGGTACATTTGCCTCTGTTGCTACTGCTTTCGCTAATAATGTTTTACCACAGCCTGGTGGTCCCAATAATAAAGCACCTGCACACAAAAATACAAATAATTTCAATTGCTGCTTATACTTACATATACAATACAATACATTGTTATATTACATAGAAATATTATTGACCTTTAGGTACTTTAGCTCCGAGAACTTGATATCGTTTAGGTTGTTTTAAATAATCTACAAATTCCATAACTTCTATTTTAGCTTCCTTTAATCCTGCAACATCCTCAAAGCGTACACCTTTGCCATGTTTCATTGATGGTTCGACCAATGTAAATTTTGCACTTTTCAATTTACTTAAAAATGGCTTAATGCTGGGTAAAACTGAGACTCTACTGAAAAGTGTATACGCAAGGAGAGCAATACTAAGGAGTCTCAATAATTGTAACATTGGTTCGGAACTTCTATTATAAATCACTGATATTTCATTATCTTAAAAGAGAATATGTGAGAATATTAATAAAATTTAAAGTTGAGTAAATTCAAGCAATTAATATATAAATGAATCATTCATTTGTACTTAATTACTTACCTTTTCTTATACCTAGCTTTTGTTCTTCTTTCCTTAATTTTTCTTCTATCTTTTCAATCTCTGGAATATACATAGTATATATACGAAAGGGTACTTTTTGTCCTTTAATAATTGCTCCTGGATAAAGTTGTATTCTTACTAGTTTACTTATCGGATCCACTACAATTTCTTCCACTTCTCCTTTCTCTAACATTTCATGTACAAATTCGTGCCAGGAAATATGATTTGTGGCCTATTTACACATATTTATGAAAATAAACAAATAATCATTCATTTTCTATGAATTATACGTTTAGTAGATGTGCTGCTTACTCTTCTGGTGAATGCTTACCTCTGGCGTAGGAACCAGTATAAAATTGACAGAAATAATGATAAATACTATCAAGATGACAAATTTGATTAAAGTAACTACTATATGCTTTACAGGATCTGACCCATTATTTTTTGGCGATTTATCATCATTATCATCTTTTTTTTCATTACGTTTAGAACTTGTACTAAAATTTCTAGAGCTTTCAAATCTTAACAAGTTACATTGATTATTTAAAAATGATGATTGTACGATGCGACATTTTGTATTTGTTTTATTTAATACCTAAAGGTTAAAGTAATATTTCATTATTATAATGTTTTATTAATATTTCATTAATTAATAGCGACACTTACATGATATTCTTTTAAAACGGATAATCTTCTCAATTTAATAATATTCCCATTGGCATGAATATATTTAAGGTTAAAAATATTATTAATTCCATGTTTACATAGAATGTCATGTTTCGACGAGAAGTTTATTATTTTATGTGATATTAAATAATATCGATTCGGAATTTTTCTTAAATTTTGCATCTTTTGTTTATTTTATATCTTACTGTCACATACATTGGTGATGAAAATAACAGCGTACAATGTGTAACAATCTAAACAATTCAGTCTTTGTATAGATGTGACATCATTATCATCATTACACGTGAATCGTCACTTTAAATCCTGAGTGTCTCTTGTTCATCTAAATGAACAAACGAAAAAAAAAAACATCTTTTTTAATCTTTTTGAAAAATTACAGTTACTTTGTTAGTAGACGTATAAAAACAAAAAGAAAATATTAGTTTTACGTCATTTTTATATTAATCGATATTGTGTTGCATGCTAGTAACATTACTTTCCATCATGTAATATTATTTTGTTATGCAAGTATTATAGTTATTTCATATGTATTTCTCATTAGATTTAATTTCAATTTCGATTCGTAACATTTTGCAATTTAATAATATTTTTCAATTTGTTTCTTCATATGGTAATATCCAATGATGGTAAGGTAGGAAACTGTGTCATCTGTCGGTAAAAACAATTTTTCATGGTAATATCTGATGGTAATATCTGTTTCCTACCTTATCGTCGCTAGAGTGCGCTGAAACTGTTACCCACATCTGTCGGTAAAAATGATTTCGTATTTTATCTACACACGCACGGACGCACGGCGCACGCACGCAAGATGCACGCATTACGCACACTTTATTTTATAAGATATCTTACAAGAATAAAAAAAGTATAAGTATGTTTATCGATTCCATTATGGTTAAAAAGCTTAAGAATTATACATTCGTTAAGAAATTTCTTTTTTAAGTATAAACAAATAATTATGATTGCACTAATTAAACTTGGATAAAATAATAATAAAAGTATTAATAATAATACAAACATTTAGTTTTAACAATTAAAATGTTGCTATTTCTGTACTACAAATTGTTCTATGAGTAATAATATTAAGAAAAAAACAAGAAAAAGGTAAAAAATGAAGAGAGAGAGAGAGAGAGAGTGGACTACGATAAGAGGAAAAGAGGTAGGAGAGAGGTAGGAGAGAGGTAGGAGAGAGGTAGAAGGGAAATGTACAACGTACGTGGAGTAAGCTAACGGGAATATTTTTACTCGAGCCTGTTAACTACACTCTGTTATTTTATCTCATGTACGTAGCTTTCCCACTAATACAAGTGCGCTCCCGCTGGAATATAAGTTTTAAGGCGTGTTTTGATAGCGTCGGGGCGTGTCAGTTGGGGCTTCCTACCTAATGGATCGCTGCTTTGCTCATTCGTTCATACTTTTTCAAGTACACGACTCATGATACCATGAAACTTCCTTCCTTCAACATTACGTTCGTATTAAAAAAAGAAAAAGAGAAACAAAGAATTCCACTTGGAAATTTTCTTTCTATTCGTTTGTTAACAATTGTTCCTTCAAATACACGCTGTTATTTGCATTGTGTAACGTTTTTCTGTGGTTAACCTTTTATATGTTGGCGGCGCATAAACTCACCCCTTTTATAACACGTTACTTAAAAGGAAAACACTATTCTCTTTTAACACGATCCTTGTACAAAATTTCGAAGCAAATTGAAAATCGAGTTTGACACGCGAGTAATCGGCTACTTATAATTGTATATTACGTTTTAGTCTAGCATACATATACGTGCATGCATACCTACATATAGATAGGTAGATTTAAATACATATGTGTATGATGAGAATATGAGGCGACAAAATCAATTATTTTGTTAAACAACAAGCGATGTTGTGTTAGGTTTGGCAAAATAAGCAAAACAACGCAACACACGACGGTGGTTGGTGCGTATAGTCGTTGCGTATAGTCGTTGCGTATAGTCGTTGCGTATACGCCATTTCATTCATATATTGCCCTCCCTCCACCACCCCTTTTCTCCATTCGTCGTGTCTCTCTTCCATTCATCTCTTTGATACGTATAACTTACTTGCACGATAGATTCAACTATTATTACAAAAATGCTTGACAATTTTTTCCTCTTTTTTTTTCTCTCTCTCTCTCTATCTATATTCTGGAAAGTTTGACGGAACTAAAGGACATCTTTTAAAAACGAAACGTTGATCCATTGTAATAATAGCCCTACTTTCACGGATCTGTCATTTATCGACTACAATGCAACGATAACAGTCCTACCATCGTCCACCCTCTCCCCCCCCCCCTTCTCTCTCACTCCCTCTCTCTGGTTATGAAAAATCCGAAAAAGTAATAATTGCGATGAAAGACTGGAATGTTTTCTTTTGCTAGCGACGAAATGTACGGATCCTCGAAGATCTCGCGTAGGGAGAGGAAAGTGGCACGTCGAGGATGAGAGAAAGTGTGACGTATCTTTCTTTCTTTCTTTCTTTCTTTCTTTCTTTCCTTTTCTAACTCGCGTGCACACACACACACACACACTCACATGCACACAGAGAGAGAGAGGAAGAGAACCAAGAGGGAATTCGTGTTGGAATAACATTGGGTGACTGTGCTACTGTCAACCCCCATCTTTCTCTTCTACCTTTTCACTGTGTTCACGTGTCTCTCCTCTTCGCTCCTCTTTTCGATCTGACCTATCCTAGCCAACGGCTTAGTTAGATTCTAGACCACTATGATAGAATAGACGGTGTTGGTAGTGGTAGGAGAGATGAAACAACACGCCATTCCCATCGGCACTTTTCGTCTTTCTCTCTCACACTCCCTATCTTTTCCTTTCTTCTCTTTTACTCTCTTTGCTTCCCTAAATGTAGCCAATAAAAACAACACTATAGTAGTCAGCAGAGGGAAAGAGAAGCGGGTCGATGCTGAGGCGGTGAATTATAAAAATAACAGTGCGAGACGATCGAACAATTGGCCGATTCTCGCTCGGTGACGTTTCTACGGATGGCCAGGGGGACACGGGGGTATCCCACCATTGTTGTACAGAGTAGACACTCTACGTCTCTTATCTCCATCCACGAATTTTCTCTATTTGCATAACCCCCCCTCTCCCCCTCTCCCTCTCTCTCTCCCTCTCTCTCCCCCCTCTCACCCCCCTCCCCTCATTGCTCCTTTCGTTAGCTATATATCGATTTAGAATATATATCGACTATTTCATTTGGATGCTTTTATTTTATTGAATTTTGTCGTCTCTCCGTCGTAACACGCACACGCGGCCCACGGTAGCCGTGTACGCCTACGCACCATACCCAAGTCAAAGAGAGATAAAATCTATAAATATGTGGGAGGCGCACGCGACCCATTCCAGTGTTTGTTCAACCAGGAATAACCTCCGTTTCTTCATCGTACAGCGAAGCCCAAGAAGAGGCTGGTTTTGTGGCTTGACGCAAGACTAATCCGGGACCAAAAGTACATCTATTATATATATATATATATATATTTATATATGTACATATATAGAAAGAGAGAGAGAGAGAGAGAGAGAGAGGGTCAATTTCAATGAAATAATACTCCTTGCATATGCACTTTTCTGTTATTCAAATATTTATGATAAAACTATATAAGTAACTATATAACTAACTTGCTTCAGTTGGAATTTGGATAATTTGTCAGCACGTCGTATCCATCGTTCTTACCACACTGAAACTTGGTTATTTCGACGTTCATCAAGCACGCAAGTTAGTTAGCGGTAAACACGGCTCATCAATCTTCCAAGAACATCAGCATGCTTGATGGTTTCTCTTTCTCTCTTGTCACCGATCTAAAATACTTCCAACACGTGTATCCATTAAAGCGATGTCGGTTTAAGCCTCATTCAGAAGGAACATAATCGTCGTGCCACCAAATTTATCTATTGATCGATTTACAATATAAAACAGAGGACAAATCTCTTTAATTGAAAACTGCTAATCGATCACTAATGATACCTTAAAGTATTTTAGTAGGTTTAACGTATTAAGGAGTATATGTATAGTTGAAATCGTATATGTAGGCTGGAAAATAGGAGTGTTTGCTTGGTTGCTTGCTTTGCGCGCGCAAACCCACGTAGGCATCGTAGTGATACCGGCCAACGAGCTCCGCCATTCTCCACACCTGGCAACAGCCAATGGTAGGATAAAGGAGCTGGAACGAGAGAGCTTTTGCTCCTCGAACGCCACACCCTTTATTGCGACCACATATCGACCGAGTCGCATCGGTCCTACAACTAACTACAAGGTATATAAGTAACTAATTGTAAGTATGAGTGTCCCTTGCTTTCTTCCTTCTTCTTATCATTTTATTTATTCGTAATTGTATTATACTAAACAGTAGTGAGCAGCACAATCAATTAACAAATACCATCAAGATCTGAGCACAGTTGTAACACGTTACGGGATTTGCCCTCGAATATTTTTCCTAGTTCTTAGGTAACATGGGTGTATTCAAACATCAACGATATGGGACTTTAATAAAGAAGTAATGGGCGAGTAATGGACGAGTAATGGACGAGAAGTCGTTTCTCAAGACGAAAGTTAACAAAGTTTACGTTACTCAGCCTAACCTAGGTTTTAAGCAGTTAGGAAAGTCTTGATATTTGGATCCAGTCTAAATGTTATTTCACGCGACATAAGGATCGCTTTCTTTGAGCAACACTCTCTCCTTGCTACTACTGATACTCTGCGTATTCTGTACCTGACCATCGGATAGACACGAACGAGGAGAGAGAGAGAGAGAGAGAGAGAGAGAGAGAGAGAGAGAGAGAAAGGAGTTACGTCAAATATGTATGCGGATAAACACGGGGACGGTTGACAGAAATAATATCCGCGGGTTGAAGGTGCGTGCACCTGTCTGTTGAACGTGAATCTCCAAAAGATTCTGCCTTATCCTGTCGAGGAGACGTGAACGAACAAAAAAATCCTCACATATTTGATTAGAGCATACCTTCTTTTATTTATTTTCTTCTTTTTTTTCTGTTTCTTTTTAAATGTATATTTCTATGGCGATACGATTAGAGTAATTTTACTTTATTATATTGGAATCGATGAAAATCTTTTGTATACTTATTACGACAAGATACCGAGGATAATTCCCCCCGTGTACATTGTGAATCTTTCATGAAATTTTTCGTCGAGCAGGTGAATTCGTTTTGTTGCGTGCGTCTGGATTTTTTCCCCATAACATTTGTACGGCAAGAAAAAAATATCTTTTGTCATCATCAATGAAACGATCGAGCTCGAGCAATACCGAGAATTTGGATTTCGTTCTTTTCATCGAATCAATAAGATTCAATAAGATTCACTCACATTCGTCGTAGAGATTTAGGAAAAAGACCACCGGAACAGTTGCAAGTAAATACTGTACTCTTGCTACTAATACGAAATATAATTGAAAAGTATTTTCAAGTTTGCAAAGAGATATTTTTCATAGGAATTTGTAAAAGTCAAACTGATGAGTGAGTGTCAAAGATATTCGTAAAGATATTCGTAAAGATATTCGCATACGTGGATGTTCGCGAAGCATACCGAAGTCGTAAAGTCTTTCCTCTCGACGAGGAGGGATGAAAAAGAATTCGGTACCTAATTCGAGATGTTTATCCAAGCACCGTAGCCGGCTCTCTTAATTCATACGCCCTGTTGTTGCAGCTCAGTTAGAAGGAAATTTATTAAAATCGTTATAGCACTGTGTGTTGCCTTCGGTACGGTGTACATACCATGATGAGATACGCGTTATTATTATTACCTACCAAATTTTATCCGAATCTAATAAAATATACTTCCATAGCCATTTGATACGTTAACGTTCATTATTTTTTTAATCATTTACAAACATCCTTTGAACGAAGGGCTTGAGTAAAGGTGACAGAATGAATATTTACATCTTTATCTAGATTTGATGTAAGGATTTGCGAGGAAAACCCTTCCGAAAGGCGCCACCAATATCTCGTTACTCAGCACGTCTAAGAATAACGATCGGTTTTGGACGACGTTAATGGATGATTTGTTCGACTTTAAAGAGGAAACAGGGTGAGAGAAGAACAAGAAGACCAAGAAGACCAAGAAGACCAAGAAGAGCAAGAAGAAGAAGAAGAAGAAGAAGAAGCACACGGCTTGCGATACTTTAGAGAATTTAGGTGGAAATATCCAAAGGAGAGTTGGTATATAGGAAAAGGGCAACAGGAGAGATGAAGAAGAAGAAGAAGAAGAAGAAGAAGAGGAAGAGGAGGAAGAAGAGGAAGAAGAGGAACGTGCGTTTACTATGCCGACAATGTTTGTTCAGCCGCAACTTCTCTAAATCTTTTGTGCCCTATGCGAACGGAGGGTTGTACGATCGCACATCGTCTCATGCACAACTTTCCTACATACATACTACTATTACTACTACTATTACAACTCGCTTACAACAACGTTTACTCGCAATCGGGTACCTATCGAAGTTCTACTTATACAAAGTGTTGTTCAAAAACCAAATTCATATATATTTTTTAGAATTTTCCCGAGAGATGAAAGTTAATGAAACGAAAAGGGCGATTGATGATTCACTCGGCCGTTGTCGTGAATGACGATGACGATGACGATGAAAAGGAAATTTCAATGCTCGTCACTTCATCTTTGGTAGGATGATCATTTAGCTTCCGTTTGGTTTGGTCGGAACACAGATCGGCTGTCTAAAAGACACGAAGCAACGGCCAAGACAAACCTTAAATGCTTGCTAACCAAACAGTCGGAATTAGCCGCGTTACCCGCCCACGAGGAAACCACGAAGGCGCTTTCACCGTTTATACCTCTCTATGGCTATTATCTTGCTCCTTCCAGAGAACAGCCCTCCCTATCCCATCATCGTGTCACGAAAGATGATTGCGTCATCGTTGCAATGCTAATCTGACTAATAACTTATCAAATTCTTTTACATTTCATTTTGTAATTTATATTCGAGATTACGAGGAATCTATTTTAAGTATATTATTATAGGTAATTAAGAAAATATCAATATTTTGTATAACAAGTCGGACGGTTTCCTCCTCTTAAAAGATGATGAAAAAGAGAGAGAGAGAGAGAGAGAGAGTTGTATTCCGAGCGGAATCCACCACTACCGGCTGGATTTATTTCTTTAAGGCAGACAATGAGGAAGGAAATGCGGTTGATACGTTTTCAAGATAAATAAACCGCCCTACGTGGTATTGTACAACGAAAAGAGGACAACGTTAGACGTTTCTATGACGCGTTTGTTTGCATCCTGAGAGCAAATTGGACACGTTATAACAAGTCGCTAATCTCCAATGAAAATATTTCTTACGTTCTCTTTGTATCGCGTTTTGTGTCTAATACGAAATTAAGTTGCTACCGTGAACAAAGTCTTTATCGTTCAACATTCCGTTTTTCTATTCTTTACGCAACTCACCGAGAATCAGACTGCATTCATTCCTATGCTCCACTTAATTTTTATCCTGCAATTTCATTTGTTGTTCGATATGCACGAGAGATCCTTTTGTTTTGCCCGTTGTAAAAAGTTAGAAACATTGATAGTTGTAACCATGACTACGTAAAACACATGATACTACTTATGCAGCACGGTCGAATAATAAAAGAAAATAAATCGAGGGAAGAAAATCGGTTTCCTGCGTAAGTTTGAATTTCCAGGCTGGGTCATGGACGTTCGGCCGTTGAGGGTTTAGCAATACGCAACCCTATCTGTCGAAGCCAACCGCGAAATATCACTGCACATCCAGATAATCCTCCGGGCCCATTGATATGCTGATGGTGAGACTTGTCGCGTGAAATTGCCAACGGGTATGCATTGTTCGCTTGAATTCCGCTTTGGTCCTTTTCAGAGTGAGCGAGAGAGAGAGAGAGAGAGAGAGAGAGAAATACAGGGAATGATGCCACCCCCATAAACCTCCTAGCCACGGTTCAATCCTATCGGCAACGAGCAGGTTTCTCGTTTTAGCCTCAAACTTTCTCTCTCTCTCTCTCTCTCTCTCTATTTCAGTTTAGTGAAAGAATAAAGAGAAGGATTTTTGTTGAAACGTGATATTCGATATCGATCCTCTCGCATCTTCTTCGTTGAAACGAAGAAAAGTTGAAGAAAAATGTTGAAGTAACGTTTTAATGTTAACCAGATTATGCCTATTTTTCTCCGACGGCAAGAACGTGAGAAACAGCAGGAAGGCTGGCAGGCAGGCAGGCGCGTTGCATCGATCTGTTTGTTATCTTTATGCTCGCGATCCTATCGCAAGCGTGCAGGTCATATTCTTGTAAGTAAACGCATGCAAGGAGCAAGCAGCGTTTCGGGTAAACCGATGGATGACTGCAACAGAGATACGACCCAGAATTAATGTTGTACAGTAGGTAGATTAGATAAATACCTACCTACGTACATTCCCTACTATGTAAACATTCATCAAGCTTTATATCAAATTCGTTGCACCTCTCTTCGAATGAATTTATGACATTTCTTTGATTGGCTACTAATTGGAAAATAATACAGTTCCGCTTGTCATTCGAATAAGAAACGCTTGTCCATTTAGAAATTATTTGTTCCTTTTTTTTTTTGTTTTTTGTCAAATTTTATTTCTTCGAGAGGAAACGACATCTTGACTTTGATATCACCAAAACGTTACACCTATTTTTTTGTGGTTGCGTTACGCGCCCCTACACGTCTTTCTTTTCGAGTATTGGTTTACACGAGTAGTTTGGAGGTCTCGGGAATGAAATTTCATCGTTATGTAAACATCATTTTAAGACTCGTGAGGAGGAATAGACAAGAAACATACGGAGATGCGAGGCCGCCGGACGGCTAGTGGTGTAGTGCTAGTATGAGTCTTCCTTATTCGGTTAATCCGATCGAAGGATTTAACAGATATTTCGTTACTTCGCGTGTATCATTTATTCATAAGGCATTTATTTATTTAGTTACAGTAACTAAAACATTCATCATTTACAGGTTGGTTATCCAATAATTATCTTACGTCAGAATTTGTGCTTTGCTTAAGGTCTTATAGAGCTTGGTAAAGCATGTGACGTAATTGCTGATACATTTTCGGGAAAGAATATCGTTGGGAACCACCATCCTGGTTTATTGTTTTTGGACGAAAAAAGAGCCTTCGCTAAGATAAAATGGCTCTATTATACGTAAGATAGGTCAAGGAGGAGAAAAAGTTTATTTTGCCTTCTTTCGAAATACCGTAAACATTCGGAGACGGGGGAAGAAGTTTTTTAGGTAGGTAGGTAGGTAGGTAGGATAAGATTTTCACCATTATACGAAATGATATTTTCTTCTGTATGTAGATACTTGAAGAACTGCTATACTTGCTCGCGGCTACAGAAAATATGCAAATTCGTCTTGTATACGTCTTCGTCGAATCGATTCTAATCCCGATTATGGGAGAACCTTACTTACTTACGTCAGGGTAAAGCTTATTAAACTTAACCTTGCTTAAGACAATCCGGTTACATTCGATATTTTCTAATCATTTGGGAAACCGAAGGAAAAGAAAACAAGAAAAAAAGGAAAAAAGAAAAAAAGAAAAAAAGAAAAAAGAAAAAAAAGAGGAAAGGATTGGAAAGTTTGTGGGCGTTTAAAAAGACAATTCAATTTTCATTGTGATGTTTTCCATAGGATTTTAGTGATTGACAGCTTCTATTAGAAAAAAAACTGTCAAAGAAGAAAGGTAAAAAAGGTTCTTGTTAAAACTGGTTTTTTTTTCTATACATGTCACGAAATACAATACTTATTATTCAGATTTCTATTAAAAACATTTTTTACCCCATTTGTTGCTTTCCTAATCCCTAGAATTTAATATTCATCACGTATTTGAAATATGGTACTTCCACCACAATGGAACCAAAGATTTATGAAATGTATATATATATACTAACAAGATTTTATATTGAAATGAAAACATCAAATAATTCCTTAAACAATTTTCATTGTTCAAATAAAAGTGTAACTCTAGCTACACAACTTTTTTTCTATTCTCATTCATTAGATTAGATGAAGAACCATCTAATTAAACGACGACGCGATATGTCAACGGATTTGGATTATTTGGAAAAATCCAATATAGTAACATAATATATAAGAAGACATGGATTGATAGAAATGGAAAAGTGGAACGATGGGACGGATCGAACTCGTTCCAGGGACCCGGATAGTGGTTCGTAGGATTCGCGAAAGAACAGAAGGAGACGAGGTGTCCCATCGAGTGTTTTCGCAAGGCAGGAGTCGAACCCTTAGAAAAACAGACGGCAAATTGAATCTCTCGTCTCGTTCGGTACCTCTTCTTCCAATAACTTTGCTACTCTCCTACTCTGCTTTCCCGAGGGAGCTTTCTCGAGTTCCTTCGTCTACGGATTACCCACCTATCTATACTACTCGCGGCAAGAAAACTTTTCTTCCGGTTCTCCTTCCTTCCTTCCTTCCTTCCATCCATCCATCACCCTTTAACTTTTTACACTCTTTCATCAAGCAAAATACCACAATGCCTGACATTATTTATTGCCGCGGTATTTTTGATCAAGTATTAAGTATCTCCGAATTATGTGAAATAATGTGAAATATAAATGAGAAAATATGTAGACATACCTACTATTTCCGAGGAAACCCAAAATCAACAAAAAGAACCCTTTTTTATCGTTTCAGATAATCTCTTCTACCTGTTTCTCAAATTTTCTTTAAACAAATAGTAGAAAAAAAATCATGTTCTTTTTAACTATAACCGTATTATTCATTGGGGGAAAAGACAGTGTGCCAATTTGACGAGTCGAACGATAAGAAACGATAACGTCTCAGCTCAGACACGAATGGAAGCACAGAGCTGTCACATAAATCAAACGTTTTACAGCGTTTCCGAACGGTTTGCCAAACAAAAGTCGGTTTATTGTTACTCTTGAAATATTTATTGAAAAACAAGATAACAGATTAGTAGGATAATACCTAAGTAAATACCTATTTTCCTTTGAATCGAAGGATCGAAGAAGATCCTATTTTGGATCGATACTATTTTCTCCATAGGTAGGTAGAAACTAACTCACTATGCACTTATAGATATAATCGTATGTTATGTGAAAAGGCGTTGCACACGAGACACTCTGTGATAGAGAGAGGATAATAAGAAAATGAAAGATGATAAATAATACTATATACGCGTATGCAATCCGTCGCTGGACTTTTCTTCTTCTTCACAAGACTTGACAAAGTAAGTGTCATAAGACAGGCGTATGAGGGCCTTACAGTGGCAACGATCAATTGTAAAAATTCACCTTTACTAGTACTACCCTGACGTTGTTCTCTCTCATTTTCTTGACTTTATTTCTTTCCATCTCTTTCACCTTTATCGTTGGAAAAGGAAGACGACGGACGATAGGTTACAGAATACGAAGGTATTCTGTCTTTGTCTTTTTCTTGTTAATAATCTCTTTTGTTACAGATAGCAAAGGAAAAGATAGGAACGTGCGTGCGTGCGACGAAATGGGCATGGCCAAGGTAATTCGGTGATATCGGGTGGTGGTAAGGTGGCAATAGGGTGGTGACAGGGTGGTGGTAGGGTTTCCATTCTAAAATCATCCGATTGGTTAAGGTTGTCGAGTCAGGTTCAGCCCCTAATAGAGCGAACGAATGAAAACTCTGGTTCCCCTACCATGGGTGCTCGGTTCGACGCATTACCAAGGCATACAACTGTGAACGAGTTCGTAGATGGATTTTTGTACAAGACGAAGAGGGGTTCGGATCGTGTTGTTCTCGCGCACACGTCCTCGCGTTCATCCTAGAACGCTCTTGGTTTCTTCGGCTCGCGAACGAGGCCCCAGTGTGTTTTTACTCGGGGTTGGGTAAACTCCGACCTGTTGTGTATCATAATACAATCGTTGCAATTGTTGCAATCGTTGCAATCGTTGCATCGACATCCAGAACGACAGCCAGGACTACCACACCTTTCTCGCCTCGTCCACTCATTACTTTGTTACTCTTCTTCTTCTTCTTCTTCCACCTTACCCTCCTCCACCCTTCTTCTTCCTCTTCCTTCCTTCCTTCCTTCCTTCCTTTCTTTCTTTTTTACCTGTCATCTGAAATTATGACCGCATCATCCTCTACAATATACAAAGACTTTGAGTTATTTTTTCCCATAAGTTTTCGGGACTAAAGGATTAGAAAAAGTAAAGGGTTTGAGGTATTTAGAAAAAAAAACAACAAATTTATTCTATTCTTAGAGAAAGAATTTCTTGTATTTAGTGGAATAATTTCAAGAGAAAGTGAAATAGGAAGAGAAAAAAATGTTGGAATATATTGCATAAGCGTATTTTGCAAATCGTTCACATGTGCGCGTAAGTGTTTTACCGTCCAAGAGAAAATAAGGTGTCTAAGTTGAAAGTTGATTAATCAAGATGCATACGTTATTCGGGGAACAAAATGCTTATTATCGTCATCCGAGTGGAGTGCCCGTTGGTATGGGCACTGCATCTTATCCAGGTGTGGGCGTGGGTGTGGGCGCTGCACCAGGTTATTACGAACAATATCGATACAGTGGATATGCGACGGCCGCTGGTTATCCCGTGTCCGGTATAACGCAGCAACACATTCACCATCCGGGTAAAGACATGGTAAAACCTCCATATTCGTATATCGCACTAATAGCAATGGCAATTCAAAATGCTCCGGACAGGAAGATCACTCTGAACGGTATTTATCAGTTCATAATGGAACGTTTTCCGTATTACCGTGAGAACAAACAGGGCTGGCAAAATTCGATCAGACATAATCTCAGCTTAAACGAGTGTTTCGTTAAAGTGCCGCGCGACGATAAGAAACCAGGAAAAGGAAGTTATTGGTCACTCGATCCAGATAGTTACAATATGTTCGACAATGGTTCTTACTTGCGTCGACGAAGGAGATTTAAAAAAAAAGATGCTCTGAAAGAGAAGGAAGAAGCGTTAAAGAGGCAGGGTCTTTTGCCAGAGAAACGAGGATTGCAATCGCAACAGGAGGACGTAAAGTCGAGCAACATTGGTGGTGGTGTTGGTGTTGGTGTTGGTGCTGGTGGTAGTATCGTTAACCTCGCACCGTCGATAGAAACTACGACGACAACGACGGCGATTAAAAAAGTTGGCAATGGGGGTGGTAGCGGAGGTAGTGCAGCAGCAGGAGCAGGAGCAGGAGGAGGAGGAGGAGGTTCTAGTGGTAGTGGTAGTGGTGGTGGTGGTGGTGCTGGTGGTGGTGGAGGTGCTGGCGGTGGTGGTAATGCTTCTGGTGTGGCTAGTGTTATCGGTGGTGTTGCGGGTGTCATGGAGGGTGGTACTGTTACGACAACGGCTAGTACGACTACGACCGGCTTGTGCAAACCAAAAAGAGAACCGGTGAACGATCACTGCATGGCCGTGCAAAGCAAGTATGGTTTGCTCCATAGTCCTATACAACAAGATACCAAGACTACGGTTACAGGCGTGGTCGTAGCAAGTGTACCATCTCATACAGCAGTAAGTAGCGGTGGTCAAAGCGTCATTCAAACGGCACTGGGAAATCAGGTACATCAGGGTCATCATCAAGTACATCAAGAAACGGGGATTCCTGACGTTTCGATGGTTGGCTTAGATTCTGCCGCGTTTAGCGTCGACGCTCTCATGACAAGTCGAGAAAATGCTCTGATGAACAATCGAGTCGATCAAAGCACCGGTAGTGGTGGTGCTGGTGGTGCTGGTGGTCAACATCCTCACGTTCACGCTCATGCTCATGTTCACGCTCACGCTCACGCTTTGACACATTCGCACTCGCATCCTCACTCGCATTCACACGGGCACGGGCACGGGCACGGGCACGGGCACGGACACGGACACGGGCACGGACACGGACACGGACACGGACACTCGTCAGCGTGCACCACGACGACCAGTACGACCGCCGCGGTTGCCGCCATGATGGCGACCACCGGATACGCCCCTCACGGTAGCGCCGTCACCAGAGGAAATCCTTCGCCACCCGGGACCGGCATGTACCCCGTGCCTTATTGCACTCCTACGCCCAGCTACATCATGGATCACGCCGATTACAATTCGAGAAATCACGGAAATGCTGCGGCTGCAGCGGCCGCTGCAGCAGCCGCGGCCGCCCACACTCAGTGGTATCAAGAAGCTGCTAGTCCCGATTCTGCACCCATTTATCAGGAAACCCAGTCACCTAGCTGTCAACTTTACAGGTACACTTTCCCTTCCCTTTCCACTACCCTTCTTTTACACACTTGGACTTTAAAACCCGGTAATTTTAATCGGTTTTTAATCACGATAATATTGGTGTTTGTATTTTTTCAGATCTAGCCCATCGACCCCACTTTCTACGGGTGCAGCTCCCTCTCCACCACTTTACCATAGATACTTCCAAGACTGCAATGTCGTAAATAGCAGTGGCAATTTACCGATAACGTTACAGAAATACTGAGAATACCGAAATTCAAGGCCCCACCAGCGAGGCCTTGAAGAACAACATCAGAATGAGTATGATCCTGGCCTGGTTTACGTCAAGCAAGAGTGGATACCAATGACGGAGGAACTCGGCAAAGATTGGAACTAAAAAAGGGGAGATTTAAGAAATGTTCGGTAAAATATCTGTTCGCGTTGTTCTTTACTCTTCTCGAACAGGTGGTTGTTCGCAGAAGAAATTGTCGTATAAACCGTATCAACTTCATTATTTTCAATCGTTCGAGATCATTTTCAATAAGTACCTTGAATTCTGTTCTACGATTGTTATTCTAATAATTTTTGTATTTCTTTTTTTCTACTAAAATGTTTGTAAAAAAAAAAAAAAAAGAGAAAAAGAGAAATTGATTGGATTGGCAATTGGAGAAGCAAAACGGCGTTTGTAAATTTGGAAGTCACCTGAGCAAACATTCGTCACTCGGCGGGTAGGCACGCTGTCTGTCGCTGACCTAGGACAATTGTTTCATCGAAAAGGCGTCTCTTGTTTTTTTTTTTCATAAGCAAGTTCAATGCAAAGGTTTCGAAGCAACTGTGCAAACGTTTGTTGCAAAAATTCCCGACCGACGGTGGAAAAATATTGGTGTGGCTCTGTTTGCCGTGTGTCTGTTGCTTACTTCCGACATAAGGCTTTTTATTATGATTAAAAAATAATAAAAAGCTTTATTGTCGTTGCATCAAATCTCATTAATTTGCGGAAATATTCCATTTGATTGATCGTCTTGAAACTTTCAATCGAAACTTTATCAATATCAATCTACTGATAAGATACTATAATAGAATATCGATACTCGATAAATCTTATTTCATAATAATAAGATTTATTTGAATTGGTACTCGATAACTATTCCAGTGTTTGTCAGTATTGCATATTGTTAGAAATATCATTGATATTTATTTCATCGTTCGATCTGTAAAGGCAACATTTTTTAACGTTTTAAACGATAATCTTTTCCATTGAAACAATAGAAGACCGTTTTATCGACGTGTAATTATCATGATCTCGTATTTATTTCTATTCAATGTATTATATACTTACACATATGCATGTACATATAATATAAACGTATAAATATATATATCATTGAAAAAAATAATGTTGAATGAGTAAGAAGTATCGATGAATCGTTTAAAACATTAAATTAATACGTTCGATCGTTTGTTGTATGTATAGTTGGCGATTTGTCCTTGCTTCCAAAATTTATTTTAAGCTACATAAAGGCCATCGGGTAAGAAAACAATAGAAGTATTTGAACATGAATTTTATTATAATGATCGGTTTGATTGCTGCACAAATAATTGTGATTTTTATTATTATCTGCGCCCCACTTTGTTTTTCTTATTTAAGCACCAATCTAATACCATTTAAAATACTCCTGTAAATATATCATTGAGAAAGGGGTAGGAAGAGAGAAAGTAAAAGAATAAATTTATTGTAAAAATTGAAAATTAAGCTTTGATATACTTTTTGTTTTTTTATTTAAAAGAAAGGTTGCATTACATTGTCTGAATATAAATATAAATATATATATATATGCATATATCTATAAAAAGAAAGAAAATTAGGAGAATGAAAAAAAAAACATGTAAAAAGTTGCAAAATTGTCTAAAATAGCGTCTATAAATATAATGATGATAATAATAATAATAATAGTAATAGTAGGGTATTATTGGAAAAATGTAACGTGCATTTATTGGTAACTCTGTTCTCTGCGTATCAGAGCAGCGCCCAAGAGAACTGAGATAATATATTTATTCAAATAAAAAATAAATTATGTGAATAAAATGAAAAGGAAAATATTACTATTAGATTGGCGATAATATTGTCGATAAATAAACATCTATGTAGGTGTGTATTATAAAGAGAGATATTAATAAGATAATAAAAAAATAGTTGTAGTTATTGTATAGAAAATATTGACATATATAGCGAGTCAAAGGAATATTCGTTTTCGATATACACTGTAAATTCCAAATAATTCATATTTGCACGCGCGTAATGTAAAACTTGGATAGTACAGTTGAATCATTCTAAATAATGTTTCTCTTTATAATAATTTAGAAATATTCATTGTTTTCACTCTGTACTATAAATACACAATTATTACTATTGTCATTGTGACTCTTTACTGTCGTTAATATTGTCATTATTATCACTGCTGCGTTATTGTAATAAGATATAGATTAAGATTATTACCAATAAGTATGATTATTGCTATGATTAAAGTAGTAGGGTGCTTCGTGCAAATGCGATAATTCACAAAATAAATGCCCAAATCACATATAAAGCATATATTTTCAACACATCCAAATGTATAAATAGAAACAAACACACCTACACACCTACACACACACAAGCAAATAATATTATAATGTTTTTGTTGTTGTTGTTTTTGAAAACGCGACGAATCTTCAAAATGAACCAACCAACCAACCAACCAACCACCACTCCCCGCTTTCTTTCGTTCTTTCTTTCGTTCTTTCGTTCTTTCCTTTTTATTAATTCGAATGTAAAACGCATTTGTTAAAGGGGAAGTTAACTTACGAAAAGTGTATTTTGAAAAGCAATATTTTCATACAATTCGCGTAGCGATATTTTCTTGCAAAAATACTTGGCCGAGCAAGGTGTGTATGCCGTTGAATCTACGTAAACGGCTGAGAAAACAATATAATTCTCGATCGTTTAATGGCGTCATTAGAACATACCAACGTTTATTTTTTACGTTACAATGAAAATCGATCGAAAATTATTTTCTTTTCTTCTTCCTTTTTCTTCGGTAAAAAATACAAATAATAATAATAATAATATATAAGACGACATTCGTATCATCTAAATGGAGTGTTGGAGCACGATACAACACGAACACATGTTTCTTTTTTTTTTTTTTTTTTTTTTTTGTCTTTTTCATCGAGTATCCAAATTTGTGATATTCTGCATTTCGTATCTATAGTTTTCGCACTTATTGGTGACCTATTTGATAGATGAAGCAGATGCCGCCAAGAATTGTTAGAAATGCTGCAAAATGTGAAATTTGCAAGTATTTTCGTAAAAGGTAAGTGTGTATGCGAGATTATATACACGTATCCTAACTAACTGGTGCTGTATCACGTCACTTTTCTCTGCGAAGGTATATTTATTGATTCACTCGCCGTGATATAAGCGTAATCGTAAATACGTTAGCGCGTTATGACATCGAGAGTGTTGCATCTCATATCTCTTTCGAGTTTATTCCTAAACTTTCTCGCAATTTATCCTACATTTAGTTTAACACAAGACTATGAAGAGTTATCTATCTCTAATCGAAGTTTATTGATATGACTAAATTAGAATAAACTTCCATCCAAAGTATTTCCATCCAATGGTCAGTTTTGTGCTTCTTCCCACCCTCACCCTCACACTCCATTCTTACGTATGTAGGATTTATTTAAAATAGCAAATTGATAAGAAAATCTGTAGATACTTGTGAGATGAATAAAGTATTTCATTCGTTTGTTCGTTTGTTCGTTCGTTCGTTCGTTCGTTCGTTCGTTCGTTCGTTCGTTCGTTCGTTCACGGTTCGAAGGATTGCGCAGGGCCTGGACAATTGCTAGCTGTGCTTTTTGCTTGAGGCGGGATTTAAACGCATCTGCCGAAACACGTGTTTCGGATAATACAGGATTTAAAATGTACCAGGCTTCTTTACTAACTTACAAAGATACAAACTTCTCTATGAATAGGTAGATCAAAAGAAAAACCCTTTTTTTCAAGTCCCGTGGTCAACCTTTTCAACTCTTTTCTTTTTTTTCTTTCAATTTTCTTACTCCTATATATTATTAGAGAAAAATGTATTTTTAAATTAGATACGTTTATTTGCTTAGGTTTCAATTTGTTGATTGTTCGCTTGGTAAATTTCGAATGTGGTAGTTTTTTTTTTTTTTTTTTGTACATATAACTAATATTTTAGTATTTTGACCTATAAGCATACTCTCAAGTACGCAAATATAAATAACTCGCGATTTCTAATTATAACACAGCAGTATATTTGTTATAGACATATTATTTATAATACACAGTAGTCCTTCGGTTATTCGACAGAGGTTAAGAAAAAAAGAAAAAACTAAACTCAACTAAACTATCATCTATCGTAGATTTCAATATTTCAATTATATGATACTATGAAAGTGTAAAAATTACCTTGCCGATATTATTTTCCCTCACGGTTGAACCAGCAGACATGAATTGTCGGCGTGTTGTGTTGTTCTCCCTTCGAAACCCCATAATCGTCCGTGGTCGTATTAGCGGTACTGTACAATCATTAATTCCAACCGAGTGAGAAGGAGAAAAGAAAAAAAAAAAAAAAAGGAGCTTACTTAAACAAATATTTCTTTCCGCGAGATTAACGTACGCGTGTCTACGATGACGACATAGAGACCAAGAAGAAGGAGAAGACGAAGAAGAAGAAGAAGAAGAAGAAAAAGGAAACGAGCCTTTCGAAAAATGATCAAAAGAACTGAGATGAAAATAAATGAGAAATAATCAAGTTGTAACTGAAATTATATTTCGGTTCCGGCATTTCTATTGATAGATGAGATGATTACGCTGCTATTATTGAAATAACTAAATATCAATTAATTATTATTGGTTACTACTGAGTAAAAAAGCTTTAATAAATATAGGTCGAAAGGTCACAACTATATCGTCAGATGTAGAACATTTTTGTTTATTAGTATCATGATTTCCTTACTTGAATCCATCCCATGAAATGATGTTAACTTTAGGGTTTATAAACAGCGTTCACACAATGTTCTTGTTAGATTTCATTTAAGAATTGTTTTTTTTGTTTTTTTTTTTTTTTTTGTTGGATTGAAGCAAAGAAAGTAATGAGAATTATTAAAGGTAGGAAAGAAGGAAAGCTTGTAAAGTAATGGCGGACTTGGAAACTTACAATTAGGTTGGAGACAAAATGGTGGGAAAAGCTTGACGGGGAAACGGAAGTGAATGCGGGACGGGACGGTGAAGAGAAAACGAGCAAAACGAGCAAAACGAGCAAAATGAAAGAAAAGAATTGGAGGGGTGGGCGGAGTGTAGACCGAGGGGAGGGGAGGGGGGAAGGGAACTGAAAGAGCTGCTTCATCGTCGTCTATTCGTTCAGGGGAGGAAGAGTGCAAACAGGTGCACTGTTTCCCAGGCACCCGCGGCAAAACTGGGATCACGTTGGTGCTCAAAGAGAGACAGAGAGAGATAATACTGCCACGCGCGTCTATTCCATGGTTTAACGAGAGAAACACCAAAATATTGTAATAAAACAATATGGATATATCTACTATTGATTTATTTTGGAATAGTATTTCGATTAATAACCATACCTAATTCGATTTGGATATTGACAATCCAAAGTGCTATCCCTTCCCTATTAAAACAGAAATAGGATAAACAGGATATTAACGTGCTGCTTCAAATTGATAAACGTAAGATTAAATTGTACTTTCTTGTTCTTTAATAATTATAATCATAGTAGTATTTTCGATAATATATACAATTCAAATCAGTATATATGTGTATCATAATGTAATGATATACAGGGTGTATCTAGTAACCAAATTAGACAATGTCATTTTGTTATAATACAAAGTAAAAAGTATGTGTAGCTCTCACGTATATATACACGTTGGATCGATTTTGAAAAAAAGACAATAACATCGAGCGAGATCTCGTGTCTCGTTGGAGAGATATTTCGCGTAGAAGAAAAAACAGTGGACAATAGTTAGTAAAAAAAAAGAAAAAAGAAAAATGGCTCGGTTGCGTTCGTCCAACTCGTGTAAGCTTTAGTTCGGTACGATCGATAGCAGCAAGCTTTTACTGGATACGAAACGCGTTGTTCTCACATTTTCCCATTCTCCAATACTGCGAAAATCGCTTCGAAGCGGTTTACCGGTGTAAATATTTTTCAAACGCGGTACGCGTATGTGCGAAAAGCAAAACATTTGGCAAACTGTACAAATGACGACGCTTTACCGTACAGAGTAAAGTTTTACTTTGGTGAAGCATTTTGCTAAGCAAATCGATGGAAAAAGTACGAGTAGCTTGTCAATAAAATCATTTTTCTAAATATACAAAATAATATTAACAAAATGACACGTCAATGTTTTTTTTCAAATATGTCGTTGATATGATGTTATTGCAACATTGGAAAATGGATATAACTATCTCAGGGTCATATTTAATTTATTATACCGACGATTAGTAGTAGTAATGAAAATATAAATCATTCGATTTGGCGAATCTCTTGTGGCGAATCTCTTGTGGCGAATCTTTGATCAGAGCCAGGATAAACACGGTATTATCTATTAAATGGTATACTCGTATATGTTTAATTGTTTTTAATTTGTCATTACTTTTGGATTCTTCTCAAGCCTTCCTTACGTAGCCTAATTTTAGATTGAAACATTTGGAATGTAAAAAATAATGTTTGGATGTATATATAAAAAAAAAATGGAAGTTATGTTTACACGACTCCGCGAGACCCACTTTTCCGGAGGCCCCCGAAAAATGTGTCTTCATTCTAAAGACCGGGCCACCCGCAATGCGCGGGAACGTTACTCTGGTTAGTTTACAAAATTACGGATGATAATGTAAGCATTTTTTTCACGTACTCGCAGCGTGTGGCTGAGAGTCGACAAAACGCCTTCGGGGCTAATTTTAGGGTGTTCAACCCCGATACGGTACGTCGCGTCACGTCCCACCACCATCTCATTCAACATTTTCACGAGTTTTCATATGAAAATAGAGTGAAAGTATTATACAATAACTAGATGCCCCTTCCTTCCTTCCTTCATTTATAATATGTTGCATCCGTCGGCAAATGCACCACTCGTCACATTACTAAATTTCTTTATTCTCCTTGGTGAACGATGTAGAACGATCTTTTCATACGGTTTCCAAAAGATCATAGCAACCATTCAACAAACGTGTAAACTTATATAGACATAGGCGTGCTTATACATTTTTACCTTTGTACACAGGGTGTTTTCTATGTTCCGCTCGATCATTTATAATCATTTATAATATATCATTGATTTGGATTATTATTTAATTTCAAAGTATATGCTGCTATTTTGTTTTTAATTGAAATATCAAGCAAATGGTTTCAAATGACTTGACTCAAAGAAATAATGATTAAATAAATAGAAATGTATCCGGCGTAAGGTTTAGGAACACCCCATATATATATATGTTTATAGAAGGATTTTACGGTAAATCGAGTGAGCAGCCTGTAGAGCGTTGTTCCCCTTACGCAAACTCATTGTCCTCGAATGCCTCCTGTGGTGTCACGGTAGAACGGCAATGCAGGTCGTTCTATCTTGAAAATGGTATTACTGGTAAAGTAATAATGGCTCAATTGGGCCGTCCTTGATGTGGCTTAGCTCCTTCCCTTTTCTTCAAGCTACGATTGGGATGCTCAATTGATGGAACCCCGTAGTCAAAGAAAAGATTTTCCCAATAGACTGGCAAATGTTCGTCGTCTATCCATTAAGACGATACACGTAGAAAAAGGAAAAAAAGGGGATTATAATATGTGTTTTGCTTTGTAAATATTCAGTTAAACGGAAATAAATAAATTCAATGAAAGCCATGTACTCCATAATTCTATAATAGTACTATGTTCGTTTTGAATGTATGTTTGGCTCTTTGGCTCACGCGTCAGATCGATCCAAGCGATGTGTTCTTCGTTTGCGATCGAAGACAGTTTGGTTACACGATTGCGCAGGTGCAATTCGCTTATTATCCTACCGGGAGGGGGAGGGGTTAGGGGGAGGGGTTGGGAGAGGAGGGACTATGCATATACGTATTATATACTTATCACATGCATAGTATGCCCTGTTTAACTAGTCATAACACATTCCGACTATTATATCGTACCTTATATTGATCGTTCGGCGGTTATGCTTTACGATAAGAAATGTACGAATTGCTAGTTTCTCATGCTAATCATTTAATATATTATACACATTAATTATAATAATATGTTTACGTGTGAAAGGATTAGAATGGAATTGTTAATTGAAATGTTAATTGAAAAGAATAAAAGGAGGGGCAGGATTGTCGTCATATGTTCGTCTCTTATTTCAGTTTCGTTATCGTCGATAGAAGGATACATTATACTCGGTCGAAAGTTTTGTCAGTGATTTAATATTTTTCTTGTTATGAGTATAAGCGATTCGGTTTGTTCTGAAAACAGTGGCCAACGTAAATCCGTAGAAAAGCACCTGCACGTCGGGATCCTTTTACGCGTATCGGAAAAAGGGAATGCGCGCACCGTTTTTATTCAATTTTATTAATATATAAATGTCTTGTTTAATAATAATAATAAGAAGAAGAAGAAGAAGATTTATTTTTCAATTGTACTATACTCGTACACACATTTACAGCAACTCATGAGCAATGACGGAGGAATTAAAAGAGAAAGAGTTGTTGTATATGTTCCGCTTGAGTGCCAGATATACCCACTAACCGAGCTATGCGTACTGAGAATATTTTGTCAATCGTCGACGATGCTCGTTAGTGGCATCCGTCAGAGAATACGAACACACCAGACTTCTCGAAATAATCCTATGCGCTTACTGAATGCCTACCAATTTTTTTATTCTTTCACATTTTTTTCTCTGGCCTGGCCCTCTCTCCCTCTCTCTTTCGATCTGAACGAAAACCGGCTACAATTTGCATATCTTGTAATCCCTGTTAACCTTCCTTCTTAAATATATATATATTATACGCGTATGAGCCAAGTTTGGGTAGAAAATGTTGTTCATCTACTAGACTCAAGTGAAGCGCATTTGATATTTTCATAGATTTATTATATTTGTATTTATTTTCATGGATGATAAGGCAGGAAATAAAATTCTTCTTCTTCTTCTTCTTTTTCTTCTTCTTCTTCTTATTGTCCGATGACTATGCTTCGATGCTTCGAGCTGGAGAGAGCGTAGGTGAAAAAAAAGGGCGAAATTGGAATCTTTCTAGAGGCATACAAAGGTTCGTAATTCTTTTCAATTACTAGCTCATTAGAATGCGGGAAGACATAATATAGGTAGTAAGGGTTGATGACGAAGCGAATTCTTCCAAGATGATGATGATGATGATGATGACTACCGTAAGGGGAAAAATAAAAAACGATTTGTCATGAGATACTACGACGAGTACGTTAGTTTCTTACGATTAATCAAAAGTATAGTAGGAGTTGAGGGTTACACAACAATCATTGTCATCGATTTGATCATGTAAAAAATGTAAAAAACGTAAAAAACGTAAAAAACGTAAAAAAAAGTCATTTTGCGAAGATTTATTGTTAGATCTATCTCTTGGGGGATTTGTAGTCGCCTTCTTGGCTGGGGAATCGAAAATGTAACGGCATCTTGTTGATGCTGGCAGTGGTCTATGTTGATTCAAAGCGACTCACCGACGTGTGTTGGTTATTAGGAGCGCACTTTGCTACCATGCGGACCTTTCCAAGTGCTGATGCGAGTTTGAGGAATCATCGATATTAGTCGGATCAACGTCCTAAGGAACCTTGACGCGTTTTCACTCGAGGTCAATAAACAGAATGTCGCGTCCTTCGTTAGCGTTATCGTTCGTCAACTTTGAAAAACAACAAATTTCTCTTCAATTCCTAAATTTAGATATATATATACATATGTAGCTCTCGTACAGCTGTTAATAAACGCTTCCGCCTCGATAAGTTTTTTTTAAAAACGTACTTTCAATGCCTTGTCAAATTTTGCTTTATTTTTTGTATACATACTTCATTAGTTCATTCTTATCAGGGTGGCACTTTGTTTTATCGACAATCGTCGGGAAAACGTATGCCAATGATACGGAATTTCTTGTTTGTACAATGATAAGGAATATAATATACATTACAGTTTTTTTTAGATAACAATGTGATTTTCATACGGAACAGTTGCTTATGTAGGTGTGACAACAATCATTGTTGTCGGAATGAGTCAGATAAGAATTGTTAATAATTACATTGAAAAATATTTTGTTGGGTAAAGTAGTAAAGTTGTGCGTGACACACACACACACACAAGGGCCAGAGAAGAAGCTGAATCGCTTCGTGTGTGGTCAGTCAAAAGACTTATATCCTTTAACAAAGAATAAATAGGAAAAATGTTTTCATCTGTGGGACGTTTGGCGATTTTTCTTGGTTGGTTGGTTGGTTGGTAGGTTGGTTGGTAGGTTGGTTGCCGCCAATAATAGAGCAAAAAAAGAAAAAAGTGGATCGTTTGAAAGCGACGGTAATGGGGCTTGAAAGCTCCCGGGCTATGAGTTAAAAGAAGCAAAAAGAGGATGGTGGAAGAAAGCGAGCGGAGAGACAAGAGACACTCGTTCTCCGAGGCGTTGAACCGTTTGATAGGGGGTAGCACCAACTGAGAGAAAGGAAACGGAAGACGTTTCAATCTTTTCTCTTATTCTCTTTCGGTCTTTCATCCTAAAACGAGCAATACGATCTGTCAACGAGGAAATCGATCGATCGATCGATCGATTCCGTTTTTTATTTTACATCACGTTTCTTCCTCCCATGAAATTGATCTTATGATCGATCGATGATCTTCGTGCCGTTGATAAAATTGAATCCGTGTCAGTTTATACGTGAAAGAACAAACGTTTTAAATTGGCTTGATATCTAATTAGATCTTCCTTCAAATTAAACGACTTTCTTTCCTTCTATATTCTCCTTGTATTGTTTACTCTTTCTCTCTTTCTCGTAAGTCTTTGAAAAGAGGATCTCGAAGGAGAACGGGCTAGTCATTCTCATACGTATCGAGAAAGAAAATTTCTCGACTCTCGACAGGATATGTCTCCGGTCAGTGGTGTGACGCAGCAATACGCCATCAGTCCGCAGCTCGCGGAGAGAAACACCATTTTTTCTTTTTTCTTTCTTTTTTCTTTCTTTTTTATTCGTTTGTCTATCCTTCTTCTCTCTTTCCTTACTTGTAGTTTCCATTGAAAAGCAAGTGAGAAGGACTCTGGTTGGAGAGTCGACTGCTGGCGGGCTTTCATTCATGACGCGAGAAGCTCCGAGCCTTTGACTCGAGTGGAAGTCTTGAACATCGAAGTGGACCGTATGGTATTTCGTTTCTCTTTCACTTTTTTTTCTTCTTCTTCTTCTTCTTCTTCTTATTCTCTGCATCGTCGGGTTATAGCTTCCTTCTTTTCATTCCGCAAGCCTACTACTTCGAATTACGAGTGGTGCTGCTGCTGTTGGTGCTGCTGCTGCTACTACTACCTTCGTCTCGATACGACGACTAAAACGGACAGCCTTCATTGCTTATAATACAAATAATCGATAGAATTAAATATATGTAGAGGCGATCCTTTTGAAACTTCAAACCACTTTTTCTCCACCATGAAGTTTCTGTCCTAAATTTGACCATACTCTCTAAAAGGGTTGTTATTTTTTCCATTTGCCCTCCGATATCATTTTCATATGATTTGGATGTGATTGGGATATGTTCAAATGTCGCTGATTTATCGTTTGTTTGTTTTCTCGTAGCGTGCCAGACGACCTGCAGCACCAGAATACGCAACCCTGACGACGAACGAAGGATTTACGAGGGAGACGTTAATCGAAATGTTACCTTATGTTCCAATGAAATTTCCGCTAACCTGACGAATGAGAAAAGTCCTCCTTAGTCGTGATTCTCAATTCGGATGCAAGAAAAAAAAAAAGAAATGGTGGGAGTAGATAGCAAGGAGAAGCACGTTTCAGCAGCTTGTTTACTTTGGCTCGAAGTTAGGCGCGTTTAGGTGGCAGTAAGGATGGAAATATCGGCAGCTAAAATAATTTCACGACAAAGAGTACGACGACGAAATCGGCAAAGGGCCACGGAATAATATACTTGCTAGAACAATTAAGTTCAGTTATGCCTTAGAGAAATATTGTATTTTCAAGAAAATACTGATTGTTGCGCAAATGAGAAAAAAATGTTCAAAGTATTGGGAAGAAGATGATCGAAGAAAAAAAGAAAGCAGCAGCAGCAGCAGCAGCAGCAAGGAGAGAAAAAAGAATATCGTGCGGAATGTGGGAAAAAGTGATGGTGGTCGAAGGTGGTCGAATGGTATCTCGAAATGGCAGGACCCCATTCACCTGTCAACCGTCTACTTCCTTGGCAACGTGAACGAAACGTACAGCCAGGAACAGAAGTAACTTCAACGGCCACAGTTGGTGGTATAGTTCGTCAAGCAAAACATCATCGAGCATCCTCTTCCATTTGACTCGTCATTCATCGCCGGTGAAACAGCTTAATATAATCCTATTTAAGGAGAGATGCCATTGTGTTTCGATCCGTCACTCTGGAACGTGACCGAAATTATTTACTCGTTTATCAGAAGCCAAAGCTTACAAAAAAAAGAAAAAAGAAAAAAGAAACAACTTATTTTATTGCCTAGTTTTTTTTTATTCATCAACGGTAACCCCCCATTTCTTTAGATTTTCATTCATCTCGATCACAAGTTTTGTAAACAAAATCGTCATAGTTAATTTTTATTTAACAAAATCTATATGAAAAAATATAAATATTTTGTCGTTTATATATATATATATATATAGGACCTATTATATATCATTTCTTTTTATGCAGGACTTTGAAATAATATTTTTTCAAGCATTTTAACCTAAAAGAAAATAACAGTGAAACCGATATAGGTATTGTCGACAAAGAAAAATAAACAAGCGTTATTTGTGTATAAGTAGTAACAGAAAAAAATGCTTCTTATGAATGTGATCTAATGAATTTTATTAGGTAATTGTAGTGAAATAAAGTATACACAATAAAGTATTATATATTGTGAATGTGGTGTTTGGTGAAATTAGATAGAAAGATCTTAGGATATTTCATGATCTTGTATGCACGTATGGTTTGGAGTTTACACTTAAATCCGAGCATAGCTTTGCTATGCTTTGCTATGCTTTGCTATGCTTTGCTATGTTAGATGGGCCAACATAAGCAAACCTCTCGAGACGAGGCACATGTGGCCGACCAACAATGGACCAAATAGTATGGAAGGTTACACATGTAACGTAAGATAAGGGCCGGAACCGGATGATGCCAACGGTGGTCTGTCTGCTGAGACAAAGCTTTCCACAGATGAGTCGAACTTTTAAAGGCATTAACACGATCCTTTTTCCTTTTTTCTTTTCCCTTTTTCAGGGAAAACTTTCAACGAAACATAAAATGACAAGGGTTATGACACTTTAGAAAAGAAAAAGAAAGGAAAGAAAAGAACTTATAACTTATAGAAATACCTCCCTACTTGTAACATACTTAAGCGTTTAGTATCCTTTAGGTAATCCATTAATCGAAGCTTTCTTCACGAACATAATTAATCTTTCCATTTCTTTGTTCACTTATTACAATTTTACTACTTCATGATTATTATTCATTCCTGCTGTTGTTTCAATTTGATTTATAGTCAAACAGTTTATATTTATTTTCTTTAACAATAGATAAATATAACAACAACAGTTATATTGAAATCTTTTTTGTATATTCTTTGTAGAAAAGAGTAAGCTTGCGGTATAGTATGCCGCTAGTTTTTGACCTGAAAAACAAAAAAAGAAAAAAAGAAAATGAAAAAGAAAAATAACAGACCGTTAAAAGTTTGTCCACAATTATTGTGAAAAAAAATCAAATAATGTTCTTTTTCAAGTGATACCCACACTTATATAATTTAGTGACATTTAATTATTACAGGTGGAAAATATTGAAATTGGATGGAAAAGTAAATCCTCAGAGGATTTGTATTTAATCATTTAATAGGAAAATTCATTGAGAATAAGGAAGAAAATATTGAAAGGTCAAATCCATGGTGATCTTTCGGATTAGCATAGGTCCTCGGTGATGGTGGCAGGAAAAGGACTAGCAGGAAAGGTGACTCGCAGAGACCACCCGTTGTGCTCGTTCGGACAATAAAGTCGTGTCAAAACATTTATCCCTTTTTCGAGAGAATGTCAGACTAAGACTAGATTTTGCAAAATCCTCAATGATGCGAGATGCTATTGCAATGCAGCATTACTTTGATTAACTAACGATGCTATAAATATTGAAATAATTCGTGGTAATATAGTATTATAGGATGATATGAAAAAAGGAAAGAAAGAAAGAAAGAAAGAAAAAACGATTGTGTGGCTGTACGCACGTTGTGTATTCCGCACTAGTAGAAGGAAGAAGCACGTGTAGAAGCGTGAAGAACTCTTAGGAAGAAACGGATGCAGGAAAGACGGCAAAAGAAACACCGATGAATATACACATCAAAGGGAAGCGACAACGGATATGCGTAAACTTCTACACACCGCGCGAATGCCGAAAATCATCGGCCGGGTGTAGAAGAAGAGCTTGCGGTTAACCTCGGCCTTCTCGAGAAAACTCATCAAAGAACCGTGGACAGATAAATGTAAGCGAGCGTTTAGCGCGAATCCTTCGCTAATTTTAATTGCCCCTTGATTTACGTCTTAATATTCATGCGAAAAGTTCTCTTCCTGCTACTGCTCCTATTCGACAAATTTATCATTAATTATTAGTCAAATTGAGTAAAAATGACTTTCTACAATTTCATATAAGAAAACAAACTGAAACATTGGTTTCTACTTCTTGTCTAGAGTTTCTTTTTGGAAAAATGTCTCAAGTTCTCAACGATATCTCGAAAAGAACGATATAAAGAAAAAGCAAATAGCAAGTTGCCGACCCGGTCGGCGGCATCCAATATTCCCTTATACACCAACCCACGAGGAGCCTTTGCTTTCATACAAAACAAAGAAACCTCCTTACCTTATCTTCTTCTAGCAAAGCCTACATTTTGTTGAACAAACGATGCAAATATTCCAAGTACAATTTTTCATTAGAAATACATACTTGTTATAGATAGAATTATAGAACAGGGTACTACATTTGGGGTAGACAGTATGGCACCGATGCATCTTCTTGTTCTTTCTTTGTCATTCCATCTAGTCACAGTCTATCTCTTTTCGTAGCAATAAGGAAGTGGGCCCGCTGCTAAGAAAACATTGAGCCGCCAATATCGAGAGCAGGGCCTGTCGAGTGCCTGAAAAAACACTGAATCGTTTTGAAGATTCGAAAGAAAATCAGAATACCACTCGGTCCGATGTCTAAAAGAAGAAGAAGAAGAAGAAGAAGAAGAAGAAGAAGAAATGGAAGGAAACTGGGTGTAAAGTTGAACAAAAAGGAACAAAAAAGAACAAAAATACAGGCGAGTTTGTTAAAAATTGTTCAAATATTAATAGCCTAAAATCAAATCAAATCAAATCAAGTAAAATATAAGAGTTTGTTCTAGCGCGTGTGTGTGTGCGTGTTTGTGTGTGCGTGCGTGCGTGCGTGTGTGTGTGCGACAGGAAGGAATGTAAAAGGAGACAACTCGACAACGACAACGTCGAGGACCTTTTCCTTAGGAGAATTTGGTGCTCAGACAGCGTGGCACCACTGCCGAAAAAGAACACGTCGACACTGGGCGTTGACCGAGTAATTAATGTTTCGACGAAAGACAGTAGCAATTAACGCGAAAGCTGTTTCCTTTGACCTTGCTAAAGGAAGCTCCGTTCTTTCAATGTATTCCAAACTATAAAGAAAACTATACACAAGATCCCTGGATATTTGGATCCGCAAGATTTACCTGGGATATTTTCAATAATGATGGTTAAACCCGTAAAAACTAACTTTTCGTTATTTCCTATGGTTCGTCGTCTATTCTTTTTGAAAATCACCTTTGACGGTTATTTCTTTGTATGTATAAAGCCGAAAGGATAATGCCCATCTAAAAAGGGTTGACAGTTATTATCTATTTTATTCTTCTCTTTCTTGCACAATATTTTAAGTCCTTCCAGATGACAGACATTAGGATTTTCTCGATCTTTTTTTTTTTTTCACAACATATGTTTCGGGTAAAGTTACACATTTTTGTTCTTTTCATATTAATAAGCTGTACAAATGAAGGAACATCATTTTCATATATATTTAGAATATTCAAAGAATTCTATAATAAAAAGATCGTAAATTATGCGTGCGTGTTTGTACGTGTATAGTTTGCTTAAAGGTTTTTCGAGTGGTGGTGTACCGATGATACTCTCGAAAGATCGATGCTTCTTCGATCGAGCACTAATGCACTCGAAAATGCAATACATATTTCTTTTCATCGCTATGCTCCTCACATACTCACTCAATTTATTACCCCGTGGTTAAAGTATTGGTAATAATATAAAACTTTGTTTAGTTTACACTTTCTCCTCTCTACCATTTCTATTTCATAAGTAATCCCTCTTGAAAAAATATTATTTTTCAAATGGTTTAACTTTTGTTACAATTTTTCAATCATTTCCAAGTTGTACAGATAAATAAAATGCAATTCGTATTTACTTATTACACACACGGCTGATTAGAAGATGTGTATATGTGTACATGCAGAGAAGGAAGTCCCGTACAGTTTACTATGAACGTGGCTATCCAAACTACCTGTTGTATCAAGGTCATGCGGAAGATTCAATATTGATTCAGAAAATATACGAAATCCATCGAGGAACAGGCCGACAGTTCCAACAAGGGGGCAGGGGAACGGAACAATGTTTTTATTTAGTCTGAAATTATATAGAGCATTAAGGGATTCACGACGATACATCGATTAGAGTGCAATAAGATAGAAAAATCTTATAAAGTCTTATAAAGTCTTTTTATCCATTTTACAACTTTTTACAACTTTTTACAACTTTACATTTTCTTTTCTTTCTACTAATATTTTATAATCATTATATTTCGATGAAATTCGTTGTATCAATTTACAGTTATCGTGGATTTTATTTTATACCAACACTTTGAATCAACTTATATACGTTTATTTAATTACTTTTGAGTTTATTTGAACTGTGCCTCATAAATTTTCTATTCTTCGATTACAAACATTGATTTGAAACATGATGTTCATTTAGAACAAGTGCTGACCTCTGTTGACATACTGACTCTGTTAATAAGATGTTTCCTACCATACCGACAAAAATATTACCAACGGATTATGTCCTTACCATCAGAGGGATATCTACAACAGTACAAAGTTTTACCTTATGTTGGTAACACGTTGGATATTTATTTTCTAAAATATTGTTAAATATTATATTATCTTTAATTAATAATTTTAATGAGATTGTTGATGATTTGATGCATTTCATTGCATAGAAAAATATTTTTCAGTAAACACTTGAACCTTTATTAATATAATTTTACATTTGAATATATTTGTATATATTGAAGAAACGTAAAGATAAACAAATTTGATACTAATTCGATTTACAAGCTTCGTACTTTGATTATATTTTCTAAACACATAATAATGGATTTTCCAACCTTTCATCTTTGACGTAATAATTTGAACCTCCTGTGTAATAATACGTTTTTGTTAAATCTATTAAATGTAAGATAAGAAAATAGACAATAAATACGTGCAATTGTAATGAAAAACAAGAAAAGATACTTTTTTTTTTTTTTTTTTTTTTTTTTTTTGTAGTATCGGCTTCCCACTGGATAGTCAAACAGATGGTTCACGTCCAAAAGCTCGTAACGATACTCCGACTTATAAACAACCAGGAGAATGAACAAGTATTGACCATCATTAAGAAGAAAATTCGATATTCGTAGGAATAGGAAAATTGGACAAAAGATTTTCATCATTGATTCGAACCAGAGGTGGGAGAAAGAGTTAAGATTTATAACTTCCGGTTCATTGAGAAAAGTTCCTAGAAGATGGCGTTTGCGCACAAGCAAAGAAAACTGATGTGCATGTTTCATTTTAATGACATCAATGTAATTCTCTCTCTGATATGCTTATCGAAATAATATGAACGATAATGAATAATAATTTTTAAAAAATATTTCATATCACATTTCATGTCGATTGCAAGTTTGCGTTAGTAATAAATAGGAATGACTAATTAACTACCTAATTAAGGTATAATTGGGTATTATTAAGGAATTGTAATGCATGCTACTGTAGGTGCGTATGCACGTTCCTTGTTCTATTCCGGTAGGACGAGCTTTTAACAAACGATCGTTAATATTTAACGACGTCGTTAATTCTCAAGGGAGCAAGATGGCCGCAGCTGTAATGTTCTCAATTTTATCCAAGATGAAATCAGCGCAAGCGCATCCTATCTTTATTAGACCAGAACTTATTGTCTAAATTGATTATATTTTCATTACAAAATTAAGTATTTTTTCTATCGAGTAATTATATAATTCGTTAAGTTTGTAATCATTAAATATGAGAAGTAGTTCAAGGTCGATCTTAAAGAGTTTCAACTTTTCGTATTGCAATTGTATCGTGCGCAGTAGAGGACTTTAATCGGAATAAAATTTGATATCCTAATGGATTATTATATTTTCTTTTTTGGTAGAAAAAAAACAAAACAAAAAAAAAACAACAAGAGAAAAAACATGGGGCAAAGAATGTCGTAAGGCCTGCAGGATGAAATCTCGAAGAGGTTGGTGTCATGAGCAACCCCTCTACGGTAGTCCAAATCTAAACACTAAAACATTGGATTAAGTGGGGTACATACGTTGCATAAACATCTTGGCACCACGGGGGTAAGACGTTTAGTCAACTATTTCCAAATGAATTATTTCTCATTTGCACATTCAATAATTAGAAGAAAAAACGTATGAAACGTGTATGAAACGACGAGGAAAAAGTTTTGAAATTTTGCAAAGAAGCGAAAAATAGGAGCTTTTAACGAGGATTCGTGTTAACGTTGAACAAGAAGAAGAAGAAGAAGAAGAACTTACTTGCTTTCCGAAATAGCAGCATGAGCGGATAAACATGTCTTATTTTGAGAGCTGCTAGGGCAATTCTCTCTCTTTCTCTTTCTCTTTCTCTATCTACCCCTTCTATGCTCTCTTTCCCATTCAAACGATTCCTTTCCTATGGATTTTAGCTAGGATTTTACGGGAAGGAAATATTATCCAGACCCCGCGGTTAACGTTAACGATAAATTGCACGGAATGAAAGAAAAATTACGAGGATTTACGAATGATTTGATAAAGACATACCTATATTAGAAAAAAATAACAGACCAACAATAAAATAAAAATTACCCTTAAAAAAGTCTAAAATACTGTTTCACCGATGGCGGATGTAGGCTTAGAACTTGGGTTCAGAACGCGTAGGTTCTGAACGCGTAGGGTTTGTAAGGCGCAGCCACGATCAGCGGTATAAAATTACGGTATCGTGTAAACAGAATATCTCGTCGGCACGTCTGATGGCGGCTTGGGTGGCCGTCAGGCTTTCACGTGTTCTCCACAAGCATCGGGAGGGACTACGGTTATGTCGAGTCCGCGGTCTTTTCCCTTTTCTTCGCGATCTCTTACTTGGATAACGTCTAATGAAAAGGATATTCATTTTTTATTAACAACCACACCTAACAGTTTAGTTCAACGTTTCACAATACCATTACATTTGCAAACAACTTGACATTTAGAAAAAAGTGCAGCAGCCTTAGATTATTTTTTCATTTGTGTATAATTTGTCGTTGTTTTTTCTTCTTCTTCAAATGGAAAAAAAATCTAAAATATTAGGCATTTCTCAAGGATTTGTCTTCCCTGGAGAAAATTTATGAGACAAATGGATATTAGAAGTTTCCCCGTCTGCCAAGAGGGCTCTTGAGAAAAGAAAGTCGTCGTAGTAGTAAACTAAAGCAACGGGAGCATTTAAAGGAAGAAGAAATAGAGACAAAATATGGGGAATGATGGAAAAGAGTCACGAGAGCATTCCTCCACTTTCAACCCTTAAGCCACGAGGCCTATTAACCAATTTCATAGGCGACAAATCAAAACAAGTGTCCTCTTCGCTGGGAACAACCAAGCACACAACGAAGCTCATCCTAACAAGGAAAAACGATGAAACATTTCTTTCCACTATCGTTGCAATATCGAAGATAAATTCTTGAATCTCTCAATGGTCTATTACCTTGATAATTGTAAACAATTTCTTAGAAGATGAAATAAAGCTTTAATTTCTTGTGATCTATTAAAGATCGTGTCTGTCTATATAACTAAATGTGCAAGTAGAGAGGGAAAAGTAAGATGGCTGTGTCGCATCTCTTTCAGCGGATAGATCGTAAAGCAAACAAACTTTCGGGGAATACATGGTCGAATGGCGTACGTTGTCCTCCAGGAAATGGAGGGCGACATTAAACTACTATACCTAAGTAGTTCCATTAATTATAAATAAACTTTATTAAATGATGGATTCAATCATTTCGATGCTTTAATAACTACATTATATCTAATAATCGATCTTTGAGAAAAAATGACACATCAATGATGACATTTTTAACGGAGGTACTGCGAAAGTTAAATGAAGATAAAACGATCAACGATATCATTTAATCCGCACTATTATAAAATATTCAAATCATTTGTTGTTTAATTCACGTTGTTTAATTGAAGCTGAAGCGATACAATATCATCTACTATTATTATAGTTTATTATTTTTATTCTAATCTTTCCTTCATGAGTGTCTCAAGGATCGTAATAAAGTGGAGTGCACCGATGAATGAACGTATGGGATGTGATTTTGTTGATAACTGGTCATTCGACACCTCGTCACGCGCCAACACGAATAAACATCGTATTGATTTAACTGTCCTGCTCGATAACGTCTGCAAGATAAGCTATCAATTAAAAGGACATAGTTTACTGATTAGTCCTTCGAAGAAAATACAATATACTATGTTTTTAAAATCTATCTAAATAATATCATCGATATGAATCACCACAAGTGTTTGTCCATACATTTTACAGGATTTATTCTTATCAATTATTTTTACGGTAGTCAATAATGATGACACATGACTGACAGTGTCCTGCTACAATCAAGTCATGAATTGTCCAGATTATACACAATGACATTTTGAACAATTAAGTATACCCAATATAAACTTTATGCAAAGAAAAATTCATTCGAGATCCAAGTACAGTATATTATTGAGTAGCACTTTTTTTAATATCAGTATCCATAGCCTAGTATAAGTGTCCTCCTACGAGGGTATATAACTAAAATGGGTGTTTCGAGAAGTGGGCGGTGCCAAGCGTCCCGTTGGTTAACGTGTCGACCAACTGTTACTCGTCTCTCCAATTTCTCCTATGATACGTATTATCACGAATATGAATATTCCAAATTGTTGTTACATGAAAATAACAAATATTGTTTATTCTTCAAAATAGTCCTTTTTACATTGACTTCATTCCATTTGTTGTTGTAGACTGTAGTTGTCATTTCTGACAGAGATTTGTGTGAGTTTTGTGATAAATTAATTTGTAATAACTTTTGTAGAGACAAAATAAGACAAAAAAGAGAAATGTTAAAGATTTGCCACTTATCTATACGTAAATAGGAAATGATAAGTATCTCTTCATCAATTGATCACTGCACGAGACGCTAAATTTCCCTTAATCTATTCGCGTTGATGCGAATAAAATAAGAAGAAAATAAAATACAGAAAGGAAAGGAAAGGAAAGGAAAGTAAAGTTCATCATCGATGGGTATGGTAGTAAAAGTTGGTGCCGTCAGACATGACGCGAAGAAGAAATACCATTTGCTGATTCGTCGAGAGTGGGAACGGTTCGACCAATCGATTTGAGAAATAACCACGCTCCTCCAGCTCACATCACGCCTCCAAATAGGAAAGAAGACTATAGAGCTGTTGGGCTCTTGGGAAGGCCGGAAATCCAGTCGCTCGAAAACACAATAATGTTCCACATCATTCGCGTTGGATAGTGGATGGATCGATCGATCGATCGACCGATCGGTTGTGCCCTTTAACCGCTAAAATTGAATCATCAATTAATCAAATTGTGCTGACAAAAATCAACAAAGAGAATAATATTTGTGCGACAGTGAGAATGATTTAACGTTAACTGTTATGTTTGTTCTGTCTTTTTCTTTCGTATCGCTTATCGTATCGCTCGTCGTATCGCTCGTCCTCGTTCCTCGAATTGGGGAAAATGTTCGAAGCGAGTTTGTGAGGATTGTGTGATAAGATTCGATGGATCAAAGTATGATAGTGACGTCGTCATTGACGCGAGGAGGATCTCTCTCGGAGATCAACAGCAGAAGACAACATATGATTACGACGACAACAACGACGACGACAACGACGACGACGACGACGACTACGACGATGACGATGACGATGACAACGTCGACTACGATGAAAAACGAATCGGAAAGTAATAATGTTCATATGCACGGCCAAGAAATACAGTCACAGTCCGTCGGGCAAGTAAGTTCGACGTTAGTGGGTGCTCGTACAGGTTTTGGATTGCACGGGAATCTTTCGCAGCATCAAAACATGGAACAAATAATGTGCAATCCGTCAAACACGGAAGTGACACGTAAACCAGGTGCGCGTCGTCAAGAGAAACCACCTTATTCGTATATTGCTTTGATCGTAATGGCGATACAATCGAGCCCAGTGAAGAAACTGACACTCTCGGAAATTTATTCGTTTCTTCAACAACGTTTCGCCTTCTTTCGCGGTGCTTATCAAGGCTGGAAGAACTCGGTTCGACATAATCTTAGCTTGAACGAGTGTTTCATTAAATTACCGAAAGGTCTTGGTAGGGCGGGAAAAGGTCATTATTGGACCATCGATCCTTCAACCGAGTATATGTTCGAGGAGGGTAGCTTTCGTCGTCGGCCACGGGGATTTCGTCGTAAAGGACAAGCTTTGAAAGCTCAATATCCTCAATATTATTCGGCGGGTGGACCGGTGGTAGGTGTACAAACTGGCTACGACAATTTAGCAGCGTCTGGCGGCATGGATTACGCTAATGGTTATCAAAATCAATATCAGAATTATCAGGAATATGCGATGTATGGACCAGCGGCAGCTGTTTCAGCGGATTGGACTTATCCCGAGTCGAGTTATAAAACACCCCCGATAGCCGAAGTCACCTATAAAACTACCGAAGTCACTTATAAGACCGGGGAACCATCGTCCGTTTATCGTAACGGTGAATTGGTTACGTTTAAGAGCGAGCCCGGTTATGGTACTGGTAGAAATCAGGATCAATTAAGCACCGTGGCAGCCGCTTACAGACCACCAATTGATGGATTTCAACTAAAGGATCACCATCCTCAGCATCAGGAAACAATATACAAGGATAACGAAGGTATGATGATCTACAAGTGCGCGGCGGCCGGTAATCCCACCGTGAACGCTCAAGCTACTACCGGACAAGACTATTACGTGGGTTATGGTGCTATCGGTGTCAACAATCCTGGTGTTCCAGCCACGGCTAACGTCAATGTCAATCTAACCATGCAGATGGTTCATGATCAAAACGGAAACGGCGGCGGCGGCAGTCCAGCTGGAAATGTCGTAGCTTCGGTGCACAGTCAAACACCTGTCGTCACCGATCATGGTCAGTTATTCATTTTTATTGATTTTCTTTCATTTCATTCTCGAATCTTAATCCAGATATACATAAGGTAGGGTGGTTAGGAGCAAGGATTCGAAATGATTGTAAATTGCGAGGAAAACATTATCTCGCGGTGATGATGATGTTGTCGTTTTGGGGCCATCTGGAAGACCGGAGACAGTTTACGAGCTCACTGGCTCGCCCGGCGCCAGAATCCGTAATACGAAACTCAAGAACGCGCACTTTTAACGCATAACTCTACGGATTCGTCGGGCCATTCTGGAATTGTCGTTTCTGGGATGTCGAAATTATTTAAAACAACAAAATACAATGTCTGCAAGTACTCATACAGGAAAAGAAAAAGAAAAGAAAAAGAAAAGAAAAAGAAAAGAAAAAGAACATTGGTAGTTGACATTTACGCGGTGAAAAACGTCAAAGAATCGTAGGAGTTGACAGGACCTATTAGCTGAGATGAACGCACAACCCGCCCAGATGCACTCCCTATCATCTTTTCCTAGCTCCTAATTCTTCCTTTTTAAACTAACACGTGTAAATTCGAAACTTGCCCGCCTTTCTCCTCCCACGCACTTTTGTTTTTTTGTTGTTCGACTCTGACGAAATACTAATTTCCTATTTGTCAAAGTAAGAACAATTTTTTTACGATCATTTAATTGACCATAAATGATTTAACAATAGAGGAAGAAAAAATGTGAAAGTACTACAAATTGATGATACTTGTAAACTTTTTGCCACGTGCAATTAGTAGAGAGTCGCGTGCTGCTTGTAAGAGCGAAAGAGCTTCGGAATCGTGGCCCACTACGCTTGTAAACATTTACAAACGTGATAAACAAGACGTTACTCTAATATACGCTCCACTTACGAATAAACGAAATACAGCAGTAGTAGTAGTAGTAGTAGTAGTAATAGTAGGTGAAGGCAATATTCGAGTAAACGGCTTTTTAACTCGTCAAAGTGTAAGCTCGAGTAGGGAGTTAAAATTTAATGATACTTCAAATTGATAGGATCGAAACAAACAAAGGGTGAACTTGATCGATTATACAATCTCGCAGTGTCAAGCTATAAGCTTATAATCGTCAAGATCTTATATCCAATTTTTATTCGGTTTTCCTTGTCGATAAGTACAATCTATTCCTTCTATATAATACATTTACAAATAATCCTGTAAATGGTCTCGACGGTAACGGATAAACTCGCCACCCACGCATTTACCACCCTTCCAGTTGAACCTTAGTTCACGTGGGCTCGGTTATATCTTCCCATCTCATTTCCGTCAGTCACTGAAGTGTAAACGAGATCAATCTGCACCGGATAGAATTTTCTTTTTTTTTTCTTTTACTCTTTTTTTTTCTTTTTTTTCTCTTTCCCTATGTCCTCCTCCTCCTCCTCCCTCGTCTCTCCCACAATTTCTTCCCCGGTTCTGGTATATTTCTGGCCGCATCTCTCTCTCTCGACATTATTCTCGTTGTGTTACCGCGAATACCGTCTTGGTATTCGACCAGAAACTAGCTACTGTATCCGTCTTTTATAGCAGCACTGTTTTTCGATCGCCTTCGACGCGTTTGTAAAAAAGAAAAAAAAAAGAAAAAAGAAAAAAATTAGCGACGAACACGTTGGCCCACGAGGATCCACGAGCAACGAGACTCGAGCAGCCTTCTTCTCTTCTTCTTCATCTTCTTCGTCTTCGTCTTCGTCTTCTTCACGTCGCAGAGAGAAAGAGAGAGATTTTCAGTGGCATCCGAAAGACCACACACGATGTCGTTTTGAAGCTTGTACGAGAGTTGATGCTACTCTTTAGATCCTATCTTCTGTGTTTTAGAGACTTAACGATAACACACGTATCCTTCTTAACCCTTTTAAAGTGTACGTTGGAATTTATTTTCAATATTTTTATACCTATTTCTAAAATATTACATTTTTTAACAAATTGAAATTTACTGCTCTCTCTCTCTCTATATATAATTTGCGTGTTTTTTTGTTTTTTTTCGACTAACGAAGAAGCAAGAAGTCGAGACACGAGTGAAGTGGTCACTCGAAGCTTGAGACTACTTGAGAACTGGCAGGGCTTAGAATTGATCATACCCCCCCTATACAAGGACCGATTTCTATAACGAGAAAACTTTTGCCTCTTTTATTATGATTTTTCTTCTGTGTACTTTTAAACGATGCACCCATTATGTGTGGTCTAATATTTAGTCAAACTTCTTTCAGTCAAACATCATTCCTAATAATGAAGGATTTATCATCTCTGTTTCAGGCTTGAAAATTCAATGCTCCAATTCAAGTTCAAATAGTTCTGGAGGTAGCATAATCGATAGAAAGCCATCGTACTTTGGTCATCCAACGGGTACCGTGAGCTTGAGTTCCTTGAGTTCTTTGGGTTCTCTGAACTTAAGTAATATCGGTAGTAGTTTGAGTATATCAAACGTACCGAACGTAGCCGTTTCCTCGTGTCTTCATCACGCAGCAAGCACACCACCACCACCACCACCACCACCAACATCGACACCATCTACGACGACACCAACAACACCAACACCGACCATGTATTACGATCAAGTCAAGTACAATATATGAAAAGTGTCCAACTATGAATTTGACTTTGGAAACAATGTCTTCTTATCAACTTACATTACGTGAAAAGTGAACAAGTTTGAAAATAGGGGAAGAAAAAAACATAGAGGGTCGATATTATCCTCGCACAAAAATGATTTCATTATAATACGCTAGAATGATGATGATAATGACGATGAGGAGGACATTACTTTGTTCTTCTTCGATCTGACTTTGATAGTTGCCCACCTAGAGGTATTTTAATATGTATATGTATTTATAATTAATTCATTAAATAGCGTTATAATAATTTAAGGACAAGCACATTTTCCCTCTATTTTCTTCGAGCCAAATTTGTAGAACTTTGAATGGAAAAAGAAGGAAAGGAAAAAAAAGAAAATAAGAAAAATAAAATCTAGAGTATTGTTCATTTATTGATCATATGACGTCAACCGGTATCCCAGTAAATTCTATAAACGCGAATGACGTACTTACTTATTCGCCCTCTTTCCTACGCGTTGATTCGAATGCGAATGAATATCCTCCTCTTCGGTTTTGTGGCAACGATAAGAAAAGAAAACTCGACGGAGATTGGCAAATTTGTAAACACAGTAAGATATTGAATAGGAATAAGGATGATTCGATAGAAACGCGGTTTTCTTCCGAAAAACCGCAATGACAACTTCTCCGTTTATGGTATTTTTGTTCAATTCATTCAAATATTCTCCCATATTTGGAAAGATCAAAAACAAACAGCCCTCTACTACTTAGGGGTCTACTTAGTAGTACTTTGCTTATGAACATCTTTCACGATGTTCTTCCATGCTCTGACTTTTTCGTGAAGATTTTTTTTTCAACTGAACAGGAAAACGGGGGGGGGGGGAAAAGTAGAAGAAGAAAAAAAAATAGTTGTAACGACAGAGAGCCATATAACAGCTAGCAGCACAGCAAAGATAATGGGAACGTAAGCGATAGTGTAACATGTTGCTAGCAGTCCTCCTCAAAGTCCGAGCTAGTCGTAAAAATGTTCGTAAAAATGTTCGTAAAAATGTTCGTAAAAGAAAATCCGCATCCTCGGATCTTGACCGAAAAAAAAAAGGATCGGTAGGTTGTTACCTATTCGAGTGATATAGAATCCCTTTTTGAATATCGCGTTACCCTTTGTGCCGCCTTTGGTAATGTAAGGTTGCGGTCCTTTTTATTTTCTTGTATTTTTTTCTACAGAAACGCAACTCGATAATAAATATCGTCACCGTCCAAAAATAACTTTGACATCTGATTTGAATTTCGTTATCGCAAACGAGAGGAATGTTGTTACGCTAAGAAGATTCATCGAATTGGTCATCAGATAAAATAGACAAAACAATATTCCAAATCAAATAATGCAATAAGTAAGTCAAAGATTGATTTGTATCCTATAACTATCATTAACTATCACTAACTCACTATCATTTATATCAACGTAATTAGCTTGAAATGGAATTCAACAAAAGTGAGTATGTACATTTAGTTAAATACGAAAGAAAAGAGATCATCCTCAAATCGATCATCCAACGTTTGGTTGAATCGGGTTAGGCAACTAAGTGGAAGGATTGCTTATACAATAAATTAGAGGAACGTTCATGATGTGTATGATGAAGAGAACGTACGTATATATATGGTGTCGGCTTACACGAAGCAGATTCGACGCAATCGACATTAATTTCAAGATGAACACAAATCATTTTCTTCTTCAACACAACAATCGCGTACAAAGAGACGACTCATGATAATACTTTATTTACATTTATAAGTATTTAATTCTTTTAGATTTTCATTAGAAAAATATAGGCTGTTGTAAACATTGACAATTTGTAATTGCATTTATTACTCTATTTGCAACTGTTTAACTGTTTAACTGTTTACAAAGTGAAATTTCTTGACACCCTGTAGATCTTCGATCGGCCTAAAATTTAGTTAACTAACTAAAATTTCTCCCGTTTTCTTACAAGATTCGATTTAATGCATTTCGACGATGTGCACGAGGTGCAAGAGAAGTCACTCAATGGGACCGACGACAGCTACATTGCTACATTTAAAGTGGGCTTCTTTCGGATCCTATACCCACAATAGGGGCACAAAAATGCCACACAGTTGTTTGTTTGTTTGTATTTATTTAAATAACATTTCTAAAGTATTTCTAAGGTAAGTCGATCGTGTCATACCTATGAGAAAGAAAGAAAAAAAGGTAATCAGACTCCTAGTTTCATATTTTTTCATCAAATCTACAAGCTATACAGCTCATTTCGGGAAAGTATAAAACGCAGAAACGATAACGTCGATATTTCTACGAAGTAACGTTGGGTAAATTTTTAAAATAGCAGCCTTTCGAAGAGTCTGTTAGATGACTGCATTATTTCAAGGTATTTTCGCAGTGCCGGCCTACGTGAGAGACGAAACCTATACCGAGAGAGGAATAGGGCTCCTGTAAAATAATAAACTAATCTCGATAATGTGTCTGTGTGTGCGTGTGCGTGTGCGTGTGCGTGTGTATGTGTAGTACTCTTATGTTAGATCAAATCAAATTACGTGCTTCGTGATTTACATTATACAGGCACATAGCTTTAAAAAAGAGAACAAAACAAAACAAAACAAAAAGAAACTCATTTAAAGTTCGTCGACTGTACTTGGAAAATTATACAGTTGAGAAAAACCAAACAAACAAAATGTTTCAATTACAAATTGCCAAATGTAAATAGTGCAGTTGACTCATCTACCTACCATCATACATATATACATATATAGAGAGAGAGAGGAACGATTAAGTCGAGTGCGCATGCGCGTAAAAAGCGCCACACGTTTTCGTTTTACTAACGAATCGTTTTAGCGGTAGCGATAAACCCGTGCTTTTCATGAAATTCATTTCTGTCAGAATAATATTTTGTAGTTTTTTTTATTGATTGATAATGGAGCAAATACTATCAAAGCTACTCGTAGCTGATAATGCTACTATACTAGAGGTATGTACCTTAATCTAATGATATTTCATAGGATTTCAATAAATGGATTTATCTGCAAACACTGTAAAACACGTGTTTATTTCCAAGTACAGTCATTTATTATATTTATCATATGTTTACATTGATTTTCTATTTGAAAATCTTTGTCTATTATAGAAAATGTTGAAGATGAAATATAATTGTTTAGTTTGAGTGTAGACAATGGTAGGACTAGTGCATTTCCATGCACTTAACCTATATTGCAAATTTGACTTTTTTTCTGGAATTTCTACATTTGTAGTTGGAACATTTATGTAGAATTTGTAATATTTGTTATATCCAGGGCACTGCAGAACTACGAAAAGCATTCAAGGATTATGAAAGTACAGCCGCTTTATACCGACTTGTTGTATCTTCTGCCAATCCACAGGTACGTATATAATATTGTATGTTTCTTAATGACAAAAATATACTATTATATTGATATATAATATAATACGCTTGAAATACGCTTGTCTTTAGATTAGGCAGTATGCAGCGGTTTTACTTAGAAAGCGTTATAGCAAAGGAAAATATTGGACAGAATTACCATTACATATACGTACTGACTTTAAAGCGACGATCCTACCTGTAAGCACAAATATTTTATTCATTATATTTCTTTCATATGTTATAGTTGATTTGTTTAATTAGGCACTATGCAACGAATCAGAAAAACCTGTAAAAAATTCTATAGTCCAATTAATAGGAACTATAGTTAAACACGAATTACCCAATAACAGTTGGCCAGAAGTATTGCAGTTAGTACATCAATTAGTTCTGAATGAAAATGTATTTCACAAAGAGGTAATCAATGCTTTTTGGCTGCTCAATTTTGACCACTTGACAGTTTAGTTTTAGAGTTGAAATTAATTGTTGTTCATTATACAGTTAGGTATGTATACATTGGCAACTATGACGGAGGTAGCACCAAACGCATATAAAGTTTATGCAGACTCTGTTGTCACTCTTCTTTCTCAAACATTAAATAATCTACGAGATTCAGAATATTCTATTGCATTTTATGCTATACAAACGTTACAAAATTTAATTCCGTTAGTTAATGAAAATCAAAATGTACGTACCGAATTGACATTAGTATTATAAAAGTAGTATTCTTCTTAACACTTAAATCGTATTAACGACTATATTTGATACAGATGATAAATGCCTACAGTCGTATGATGCCACAGATTATGTCGACGATACAGGTTTTGCAGCAGTCGATGAAGATAAAGCTACAACATCTTTCGAATTATTAGACGATTTGTGTGAAAATGAAATTAATGTAATAGCACCGCATGTGAAGGCACTTATTAGCATGTGCCTTGTTATTGCCAGTAACAAATCTTTATCCGATCCTCTTCGCGTTAAAGCAATTTGCTTTATCAGTTGGCTTGCAAGAACTAGAAAAAAGAGTCTTATTAAACACAAATTGGTTGAACCAATTGTCGGTAAGGATTTATATTTATATGTATAATATTTTCTCTTTTATATTATATTATGGCAGAATTAATGCAATTTACAGATACATTATTTGCTCTCATGTCATCTCGTCCCGATGATGACAGCGAAGAGGTTTACTTTAGTAACGATAACGAAGATAGTACACCTATTACCTGTGCAACTCAAACATTGGATACATTAGCATTGCACTTGCCCCCTGAAAAACTAATTCCACATTTGGTACTTACTTGATTATTATATGATGACTAAAATTTTGCAATAATGAAAATAGATATTTGTCGTCGTCTTTCTCTTTTAGTTGAAGCACATTGAACCGGGTCTTCAAGGATCTGACATTTATGCTAAAGCATCATCGCATTTAGTTATGGCAGTACTTGCTGAAGGTTGCTCGGAACATATACGATCAAAGTATTTAGAATCATTCTTACGGTGCATTTGTCAAGGAATTGCCGATGCTGCACCTATTGTAAGAAATGCTGCTCTATTTGCCCTCGGCCAATTTTCCGAACACTTACAACCAGATATATCACAATATTCGTATGAACTATTACCTGTATTATTCGAATACCTTGGTCAAGTATGTACTCTTATTAGACAAGAGAAAAAAGAACCACCGTCGATCGATCGAATGTTTTATGCTCTTGAAATGTTTTGTGAAAATTTAAATGAAAGTTTATTACCGTATTTACCTACTTTGATGGAAAGAATTTTTGAAATATTAAACGCAGACACTTCGTTACATGTTAAAGAATTAACATTGAGTGTCATTAGCTCGGCAGCTTATGCCAGTAAGGAAAACATGTTGCCTTATTTTGAAAAAATTATTGCTATTCTTAATGGTTATCTTACGGAGAAACAAACGGATCAAACTATGTGTCTTCAAATGCAAGCAGTTGGTTGGTTTTCAAATGATATTATGTCATTGCAAATGTTTAATAATAATATAAATCACCTGCAGATATATATAGTACACACATGTATTTCAATTTACAGATACACTTGGAATAATTGCTAGAACGATAGGAGATGACAATTTTGCACCACTGGCAACTACATCTCTCGAATTTGGATTAAATTTATTGAAGGAAACTGAAGACCCTGACATGCGAAAATCTATTTACGGCTTATTTGCTTCCATTAGTAAAGTTATGAAAAAAGATATTGCAATAGCGCTACCTCAAATTGTTGACTACGCGATAAACAGTATACAAAGTTCTGAAGGTATAGTGGTAAGTATTTAAAGAAATATCATCACAAACGCATCACTTTATTTCAATGATTAATATTGATTTTCGGATTTTCTAATTTTCTGATTTTCCCAGACTCATTTTAAAGAAGATGAAACTACCGCTTTCTCCATATATGAAGATCTAAGCGATGAAACTGAAGATGAGGAGGATATAGAAAATACAGATAACGAAGAAGACGGAGATGATGAAGATGTAGCGGGTTACAGCGTAGAAAATTCTTACATCGAAGAAAAGGAAGAAGCAATTATGGCACTTAAAGAGATCGCTCAATATACAGAGTAACAATATATTTATTATTAATTTTTCATGTAGATCTATGACTAATAATTCATATTTATCAATTTCTCTTTCCCATAGAGAAGCATTTTTGCCATATCTTGAGAAATCATTTGAAGAGATCTTCAAATTAATTAATTATCCCCAAGAGGATATTCGAAAGGCAGCTATAGAGGCTTTATTACAGTTTTGTATTAATTTTTCCAAAATTAATTCCAACGAAGGTAGACAATCAATGTTCAAAGCATTGTCAGTTTTTATCCCTAAACTGTCGGAATTAATAAGACTAGATGACGAAAGAACAGTAGCTATGAGTGGATTGGATGCGTATTCGGAAATGCTTAAAGAAATAAAGTCTGATGTTTTAATTGGGGAAGGTCATAAATATGCTATTATGAACTGCATAACGGATGTTATGTCTGGTATTTCTAATGTCATTTTATAATTGCTAAATTTCTTACTAATTGTTAATAATTGTACATACAACCTTTAAAGGTAAAACCAAGTGCCAAGATCAGGAAGAAGGAGAGGACGTAGAGATCGAAGCGGAACAAGACGAATTGTTAGTCGAATGTGCAGGTGATCTACTTACAAACCTGAAAAAAGTCATTTCGTCGGAAGACTTTGCAATTTACTTTGAAGTAGTATTATCAATGCTTCTAGAAAGATCGGTAAATCTATTCCTCCCTGTATTTTTTGAATAATCCTTCTTCATTCGTTATTCTCTCTCATTACTTTAATATGATGTGTTTTATTCATAGAAAAAAAACAAATCCGATACGCAAAGAGCTTTTGCAGTTGGAACTATTTCAGAGTGTATTTCTGGCCTTAAACAAGCTGTCGCCGCTTTTTTGCCCCAACTACTTCCTATGTTTTTAAAGTTTGCTAATGATTCTAATGCCAATGTTCGCAACAATGCGATATATGGACTCGGTGAGCTTGTCTTACATGGCAAAGAAGCAGTTTTTCCGTATCCTTTCTCAATCTATTTTATTATTTACATTATTCCTCTAGTATATTCTTTAACAACTATATCATAGTCACTATCCTAATATTTTACAAACTTTATCTAGTGCTATTGCTAAAGAATCGCACATAGGTGCTCGAGATAACGTTTTAGGTGCAATAGCACGCTTGATTATTACGAATTATGAAATTTTACCGCTGGAACAGGTATTTCCAGTATTCGTTAATCAATTGCCATTGAAGGAAGATTATTTGGAGAACAAAGCTGTTTTTAAAAGTATTTTAACCTTGTATCAAGTTGGACATAGTATATTACAAGCACACATGCGTACTTTACTTCAAGTTGCAATCAGCGTACTACAAGAAGGAAAAACTTCCGATGACGGTAAATTTGCAAATTATTTATTATTAATAAATGAAATTATTATTCATTGTTTTCTTTTACTTTTCTCTTTTTCTCTCTTTCTCTCTCTCTTTCTCTCTCTCTCTATAACAGAAACAAAAAGTCTTGTAATGGAGTTCGTGCGATCCGCTCAACGGGATTTCCCAAACGATTGGAATTCAATCTACACTGAATTACCACCAGAAATAGCTACAAATATTCAACAAATGTTTTCTTAAATTATCATTTGAATTGATTTAAATATTTACTTGTTTCGAATTCATTTCAAGGTATTCTACACGAAATACAACATTTTCCCTAATTCTAATCGCTAATTGTTATCATCGTTGTACACGATTCTACTGTAATAATCTACTGATGATGTCATTTTATTCTGTAATTATCAAAATAGCTATTATTTAATCGTCGATATAAGATTATTGAAGAAAATAACTTTGAAATATTTTACATCTTGACGAGAATTGGTATTCTATTTCTCAAACAAAATGTCAGCATTGGTTAACCACTTGGTTAGAAAATTCTTGTCTCTCGAAGAAAGGTGCTATTATTCTCTAATTGTTAGTTCTTGTACAAATCATTGTTCATCGATTGACAAAAAAAGTTGATATATTTGTATGAATTAATGTCTACTTTGTAGAGACGACTCCCTGTTAATTATTATGCGAATAGAATGCAGTTACAGTGACAAAAAAAAAATAATAATTTTGTTTGAGAAAGAAGCAAATATTATAAAGATATATATTTATTTTTATCATATAAAAAATGATTAACGTTGCAAAAATCTGAATTTTGTTACCGACTGTAAAATGTGTGCCGCCATCTAGCGGTACGAGCTATTACTTTATTTTACCGACCGGTAAAATATGTGTCGCCATCTAATCGAAAAAGTACGTACTACTTATTACTTGAAATAAATATTTTACATAAATTTATTTAATGAATATTTTCATGTTTTACGTGTATGTATGTTCTCTCTCTCTCTCTCTTTCGTTATTGCTGTTACAGGACACGTCATACTATTAAAAAAACAGATTGTAAATACATCCGATTCCCATCATATCTGCTGAGTACTTGGAAAAATTTCCTGGTATTAAAAAGACAATCAATGGAGTTTCAAAAGAACTTTGAGTTTCAAAAGAGTTCAAAAAGACTTTCAATGGATTATCACACACATCAGCAGCTTCAAAACAACGTACTAGATTTTCAATTGACTTTTTATATAAATTGAAAAATATCTATCTTCAAAATCAAACACACACACACATTAAAGTATTGTAAAAGAAATATGGTATAGTATTATAAAAGAAGATATTAATTTATTCATACAAATTGAAGTTGGTGAATACTTCCGATGAATAATACATTTTTGCCTTTGATTATTGCTGTTTCAAATTGAACAATTTCATTGTCCCACCATATATATATATATACTTCATTTTGAGATGCTATCGATTGTTTTTTATCAGAAACAGATAATTATTTCCTTTAGTTGATTTTTCGAAGTCAAATCGAAAGCATTTACTTGATGATACAAAACTTGAACGCTATCAAATAACTCCAAAGTGATGTTTATAATATGTGTTATTTAAGAAGGTGTTAAACAATCAACTATACTATAAAAATCTTCAGATCTGTCGAAGGAAAAATATTACAGTAAAAAGCGATCTCTCTATTAAATACATAAATTCTTACTTTAGCGAGAAAGATAAAGCAACCAGCAAGTTGCATCGACCGTCACGACGATCGATGACAACGATCGATGACAACGATCAATGACAATGATCAAACGTACAAAATGTCAAGAAATCATTCTAAGAAATATAAAACGTTCATCGCTTCGGAAAAAAGGAATATAATGAAAAATTTCATATCATATCGATTTGATCGATATCAAAAGTGTTCGTCGAGATTAGTCATCGCGGTGAACACGCGTCCTTGAAAAATCAGGCATGACTCGAATGAAAAAGACGTCACCTCGTAGGTGTACGTCGAGGACAATCGGAAATATAACGAGGTGATGAAGGACAAGGAGCAATGTATTATTATTACTTTAATCGTCATCATTCAATTCAATAGAAAACAAAAGTCTATAGTTAATCGTTAACGAATCAAACTAACAAGTTAGAAATCGGAGAAGAAGTACAATTTTTACGATATCATTTAAATGATTTCCAAACAATATGCCATAAAATATATTATTGAGGATACTGTTCAAAGAAAAAACAGTTGAAAGGAATAATATTATAACTGTTTTTCTAAAACAACTGAACAACTTTGCTTTGAAAGGAAATTAAAAAACCGTCGAAAGTACGGTGGGTAGTATCGACAATTAATCCAGTTAATATTTATTATACAAAGAAAAAAGACATAATAGATTATGCAAATGAAAACAACTTTTCATTGGAATGAATTAAATAGACGACAACTCTCCAATTGAAAAGATACAGGTATATACTAGCTAAAGAGAGTTGTCATTTGACAAGAAATTGTTCTGCCATCATAAAATCGTCGACCGTTCGTTCGTTCGTTCGTTCGTTTGTTCGTTCGTTTGTTCGTTCTTTCAGTTCACACCTGTCGTTGGACTTGTAAAGGCCACCGCACGAACGAGATATTGAGAGCTCTCACACATATTCCAGTGGAAAGTTTCGTTTGAACTAGAACGCTTGCTTAGTTTGCTCTTCGAGATACTCCGGAACGCATCCCAACGCAACTGTCTTTGCCTCTTTGTTTCGATCACGGATATATATATATTTATTATTATTATTATTATTTGCGTGACATTTGTGTAATCATTTGAAATATTTCTTCAACTCTTTTACAACCAAAGATTGGACGTTTGTAACGGTACAAGTAATTATTTCAAAGATATTGTTAGCTCTTACTGTAAAAAATAAGTAAAAAATAGTATCCTTTATGAAAACTCGATTAATTTGGTTTTTTTTTAATACTATTTTTTGCTTTTTTTCAGCCAAATAGGAAGTCCACTTTTGGAAGGTAAAAAGGGGGACCGGAAAGATACCGGAGAACATTATTCGTATTGTATCGTTCGCATACGAAGGAGAAACGAACAGGATGTAATAAGGATATCCGCATTGATTTGAAAGCTTCTCCTCTAACAAGGTAGTCATAGTTGTTCCAATGTTTAATAACACTTTCATTATGTCTATATGTATAATCTAATATATAAAATGCACACACGCTAAAAAGTCAATCGATTTGCGCGTCTAATTACAAATTATTCATATATTTGCATATTACCTTTTAAGAAATAATATTTGATTGTTGGTTATAATGGCAAGTACTTTCGCGTGTTAATATACATACGCACGTTAAAATACGAAATGAACGTTTAATAAAAGTATGATGAAATCTACCTACAGAGAAGATATATCCTACAGAATACGAAATTGAATGGAACACACTCGTTGGAAGGAGAAACACGTAACACGAATTACAGAAGCGAGAATGCTCATGGAGAAAGTGTGACATTCTGTAAGATAGAAGGACAGACACCGTGATAAAAGTTCCTTCGGAGGTGACCGAAAAGAAGCAAAACTGTTCAAAGGAAGATATCAAAATAATACTTTGTAATCGAAGAAATGAAAAAAATTATTTGACAAACAAGTTGAAAAATGTAAATGATGAAAATATGCAAAGGATGTAAAGGAGTGTTATCGTAGTAACACATTAGTTGCTAACCATAGGGGAACTTGAAAGCTTATTTAAAAGGGCGCAACTAGTTTCTCGAGTGGCCCATTTCTCTTATCGCGATAAACTTTGAAGAATCGGTCCGGTGTGTCCGGGGAAACAAAGTGGTGAAAAAAGTGGTGAAAAAAGTGTTGAAAGAACTAGGGTGAATCAAAAGTATTGCGATATTTGAACGCGATGAACGGAGAAATCTCGACGCCGCCGTCGTCGTCGTCGTCGTCGTCGTCGTCGTCGTCGGCGACGTCGGCGTCGATATGGTCGTCATCATCGTCAACATCTTTACCCTCCTCTATCATAATCTTTTCTTTATCCTTCTCCTTCTCTCACTTTTTTGCCACCATCTCTACTTTAACTACCACTACCAGTACTTGACTATTATCATCGTCTTCCGGCTGATCGCAAGAACACCTACGAGGAATAATAAAATGGACGTAGAACTGGTCACCCGAGCATCCTTGACCTCTCTTCAGAACGTCGACGATGGTCGTGTCGTTTCACCCAATAGCCTCGACGAGTGGACTTGGTCCAGTTTAAGAGTAAGTTACAAACACCTTCCCTTTCTCCTATAATACTTATTTTATTATTTACTTTATATAACAACGTTTATCAATTTCAACATATTTTAATAGCTTGCAAAATATCTAAGTAATTAATTCAAACGTTCACGAATATATCACAGTTTATTAACACATGTATATTTCAGATAATACGAGTAGAAATGTGTACAAATGGTTAGACCGAACAATAAAAAAAATGGAGAAACGCTGTTGTATAAATATCTAACACTCGACATCAATTCACCTGTTCGTTGCATTCGACAGAATATTTGTTCTATCTACCGAATTATTTGCAATTCGTAATTCGACGTAATTTGGCCCATTGGATCGCATATCATTTTAATCGAACCATAAAGTTACGTTGACACTATTAAGTAGCCGGAATTCATATCGCATTTTTCTCTTTTTTTGTTCTTTTTCATATTTTTGTTATTTGAAAAATATTAGTCGGAGAAAATGAGCGTGCGCACGTTGTTTACCTCGCCTATCACATCCGCGTATCAGTAAACGCATTCGATAACTCGCGATCAGCGCAACATGATACACGATTTACTGTATGTGTGTGCGTTTTTTTCATTAATTCTTTCATTCCTTTTTTTTTCTCTTACCTCTTCATTATCAAACAAACCTAGTTGATAGTACGGAAAAGAGACTTTTTTTTATTATTAGTAGAATTTAATCATCTCGACAAGTGTTAACACGATAACTTGTCTTTTTTATTGTTTTTTTTTTTTTTTTTTTTTTTTTACATCGTTAAACAATTCAATCATAGAAAGATGAAATTCGACGATAAAATTGAATCACGTTTCATTCTCAACCATCATAATTAATGGTTCTCAATCTTGATTGCTCCCAATTCTTCTATTCTACAATATAAATAACAATTATAGTTGACAATGACATCATTAAAGTTATCTATATTTAGCTTATTTGCAATTTCTTAAATAATACTAACGAACGAAAAGAAACAATATTATATATGGTATATTTAAAGATGTGTATATTTCATTGAAAAATATCTGACAAGTTGATGAGAGTTGTAATAAAAAAGTGTTAAATAAATAACTGTTAAAATTGAAGTTTTGGAGACAAGTGTTTAGGGGAGGTAGCGAGGTTCGAAGCTATTTGAAATTGAAGATCAATATCCCTGAACGGGTCGAGAGGCTCTCGGCAAGTAGCAGCAAATTATACGAAAACGCACGCGCGAGAAACGCAGAGAAAGAAGCTTTTCGTTCTACGTATATTCCTTGAAAATTCTACCAGAGTGTGGCAGAGCTTCGCGAACCGCGCTCCCGATTCGTCTGTCCTAAGAACAAAGAAAAAACACAAAAACGATCGATCCAAGATAGATTAATCGCCTTTTCTTATTTTCCAAAATCATCCTGCAAATATAGTAAAAAAAAAAAAAAATACCTACAATGTTCAATACGCGAGTGCTTCCAATCCAAGTTTCTTATCGATATGATTCATTTTCTTTTTAATCAAACAAGTCAATAGTTTATTATTTATTTACTGTATTGAAGAAAGAGAAAGGGAGAGCGAGAGGGAGAGAATTGAACTAATTTTTCTTCTAGTGCCATTCCATTTAAGAGGAATATCACAATTATATGTAATTATACAAAACGCAACAATTATACAAAAACGCAAAAGTATAAATGATTAGATTTCTTGTATATTATTCTTCTCGAGTTAAAAATTAAAGAGAGTTTATTGTAAAAATCAACACACTCCTCGACGACGAGTACTCGGTTTCTCGTTTAAAATCTTATCAGGATCTTTGATTTTATTTTCAGAAACAATTCAAATATAAAAACTTGGAAAAACTTTATACCATCTATCAAAGAAGACTCCAATATGGTTACTTATCCTTATTCGTATTGGTGGAAATAATTTTGGGATTTATCTATTGTTTAGTGTTAATCACGATGGTGAGTAAATGCTAAACAATCTAATCTAATTTCTCGCTCGAGTTGCACTTTGTTTTTTATTACCCATTTTTATTTATTCGTTCATTTCGGTGCAGGTAAACATCGAAAAATGCATTCCAGACGTGATAGTTCACAGTATCATAGGTGCATTACTTTGTCCCACCATAGCGCTATCATTCAGATCAAAAATCATTGCGAGAAATACGTATTTGCCGGTTATGCTCTCCTGTTTGGTAATTACGCTGTTGGTGATCGGTGATCTGATGGTACCACTTTATTACACTCTTTTATATACCGAGGATATACCACCTATACGGTAAACTAATTCTTTCTAACTCTTATATCCCCGTAAATAATGATAAATAAGTATGAAAAATAAATAGACTATATCTTTATTATAGACCTACGTATGCAACTCACACGTTACTAGCATGTTACGTCTTCCTACCATTGACAGAAAATCTACACGCATTTGTACTGGGGATTACAGCAACGATGTGTTACTTGGTCACTCTTTTGCTCATCACTTATAGGAATACACCTGATTACATTAGCAAAGTAACATTTCATCAAATTTATTTCTACTTAAAAAATGTCATTCGGATCGAAACAGAATCAGATATATTTGCATTTCAGATAACCATTGATGCTATTTATTACATTTGCGTTAACGGCCTGGGTCTTTACTTTAGATTTATGAATGAAGTCGTAATAAGACGATCATTCCTTGATCGTCGAAAATGTGTCGAAACAACGTTGAAACTTAATTATGAGAAAGATCAAGAGGTAATAATACAAATTGATAATATTATATTGAAATGTATAAAAATACGTTCTGGCGCGTTCTCTCTTCCTTTCTGAATATGTGCAACTCTGTATCGATAGCAAACTGCTAACAAACAAACAAACAAACAAACAAACAAACAAACAAACAAAAAGATCGTATAAGAGATGATGAAAAGCAATTTCAATAGAATACAGAAGGAAAAATCAATATAGTCGAAACAATATATATTAATATAAATGCATTTACGTTCTTTTACCTTTTTATAGGAACAACTCACACGTAGCATTCTTCCACAACATATAGCCGCAAGAATAAAAAAGGACTTTAGGGATATTTTTAAATTTATGGAAGAACATAAAAAGCCACCACCGAAAGGAGGAAGACCACGAAAGCAAGTTTCCAAGTTATTTTGAAAATGCCATTTATTATTATATAATAATAATATACTTTATATTGATATTATTTATCTTGATATTATTTGTTGGCAGTGATCTTTGCGTTGAAACGCACAATAACGTATCCATTTTATACGCCGACGTGGTCAATTTTTCTGGTTTGACTCTGTCATTACCAGTACGGAAACTAGTCGAAACTCTGAACGACTTGTTTGGCAGTTTCGACGAAGCATCAGAAAGGCATAACGTACTACGAATCAAGTTTTTAGGCGATTGCTATTATTGCGTGAGCGGTGTACCCACGCCAAACTCGCAACATGCCAAAAACTGCGTTGATTTAGGTAAACATGATGTGTTATGTTATGTTATTTATTCTAGCACTATTTTTCTCATCAACTTTTTTCTATAATACCTCCTTCCTTGTTGGACAGGCCTGGATATGATAAAAATAATCAAAGAAGTAAGAAGCAGGGTTCGTCGTGAAAGTGGTGTGGACGTTAACATGAGAATCGGTGTTCATTCGGGAAATATAATATCCGGAATTTTAGGCGCGAATAAATGGCAATACGACGTATGGTCGCGAGACGTTGTCATAGCGAATAAAATGGAACAAACTGGGAAACCTGGAAAGGTTCATGTTACTCAACAAACATTAGATCTCATTGATGCTACCGGTTACAATTGTGTACCGGTTGAAACGCTCAACGACGAAGTTCTTAATAAATATGGAATTCGTAGTTATTTAATTACACCCAGTGCGCCAGAATTATCATTGATGCAGGTATGTGTTTTTCAATGATAGATAACAACACCCGACACATAAGACATTACAATTGAATATATTACATATAAATATAATAAAAAAACAAAAAAACAAAAAAACAAAACGATTGCAAAGGATATTAAGATAATTACTGAAAGATATCAATCAATTGTTCTTCTAACTGACTGACAACAACTCTCTTCTATTTGACTAGGGTCAAATTTCGTTTGAACATTTCGTATCGTTGACAGGCGAACCTTGTTGCAGAACAGCGAGAACACCTTGACGGTAATTGCACCGGATACCTCGGCATCAAGCTATAAACATTACGTCAAATTCTTAACACCGGCAAGACCAAGTGTATCATCGAGTGCACGAAGACGATTAACCTCACCGAGTAACGATCACGCAGATGTCTTTGCCGGTAGTTACAGACGCAGAACTCACTTTATGGATTCTTGTTTGAGGGATTATCACTTGATGCTTAAAGCGGCAGACGCAGAAATGGAAGATGCAATTAAGCAGATGCCGCTTAGCAAATGGGAGTAAGTAAAACACAATTGATCTAAATTATTCATCATTAATATGCATGTTTGATATTGCATTATCTTTGTAAATGCAGCAAACGTGTTTCCAGGCAATGGACCAGATGGGAACATATCAATCCAATTTTCCTCAATTACAAACAATGGAATTGGGAGATACCATTTTTACGTGAACCAGATCCCTTGTTCAAATTCTTTGTCGCGTGCGCTGTATTTGTACTTTTTTTCATGGCTCTTATCTCTTTCGTACCAGCGATCACGCTATCAGAGTGCGTTACCTCCTGAAAAGTAATACTCTACAAATATAATCCATATACTTGATGGTAAATTTATATCAATTGATTCATTTTTACAGGTGGCATACCGGCACGGCCATAGGTTATACGATAGCTATGTTGTTTCTATTAACATTGATACCTCTTACATGGATGCATTTTGCGTGGAATCGTTACAAAGATCCACACGATGAAGGAAACGTTCCAAATCCTCGCAATAAATTGATATCTTTCTTGTATCAAACAAGCGTTAAGGTCAGCTACTAAATAAATACTATGTATAATATTTTCTTATTAAATTCGCTTACCACTTCTTCTTTTCTTCTTCTTTTCTATTAGGTTGTTTGGAGTGCATTGCTCAGGATAATTCTTTATCTGGTAATAACTATAATGTTAGCAGCATGCGCTATGTTCGACATGATTGTAAGTATTTTCAATGAAGTGATGAATAACCAACCAACCCCCACTGTAATATCATTTTACTCTTAACGATCACTTTTCAGTTCGAATGTCAAAACGTGGACCTATTGTCGAGCGATAATGTAACATCTAGTATAGCACAAGTGGGTGCTGCTAAACTTGAGTGTATTTCTACACCCTGGGTAAGATTATTTAGTAGGTAAACGATTAAATAAAGCATTATTATACATACATACATACATACAATTTAGCATCATTATTACTTTATACATTAATATTATCATTGCTTCAGCAAATGACGGAAACCTGTTCTTTGGCAATCCTTACAAGTTTCCTATTCTTGAGAGTGCATTACGTTCTCAAGTTACTGATAGGTATCGTAGTAGTAACATTTTATGCATGGAACGTTTGGATATACCGTAATAATATATTCCAGGTAATAATAATCTTTGTTAATTGTGTAATTGTGTTATTGTGTTATTGTTTCTACAGTTATTCTTCATACAATTTTGTATATTTTTGATAGTCAGGTGAAACATGGAATCCATATTTGGAGCCAAGAGTAGCACACATTTTAAGTGTTGTCTTTCTCACACTTTCACTGCATCTTATCGATCGTCAGGTGAATAATAAATCTGACTTCAAATCTATCTAACGCCTTTTCTCAAGCTATTCACTTTTATTGCATACCGATATTTTATTATAAATGCTGACCACAAATGTTTTCAAATCTAAATAAATATAAACTCTCGATAAGCACCAGCAACTAGACTCAATATATTGGTTTATAGGTTGAGAAACCTATAGGTAGAGAGATGATCTATCATGCCTTTTAACATAATAACTATAATAAATAAAAGCATGTTTCCTTTACATGAACATTTATTTAGGCAGAATACTTGAGCAGATTGGACTATCAATGGAAACGACAATTGACTTTGGAACAAGACGAAGCTTTTCATACACGAAATGCTAATAAATTATTACTTCGGAATATTTTACCAGAACATGTTGGTAAGTATTGGTGGTTATTATAATCTTCTATCTTCTATCTTCTATCTATATATATTATACTCTTTAGTCATTCTAAGTCTAATGATTCTTCTAATCATTTCCGCTTTTTCCAGCGGAATTTTACTTAAATATGGATAGAACAGAAGGAAATGAACCGTACCATCGAGCACACCGCAATGTTGCCGTAATGTTTGCATCCTTAACGGATTTATCGATCGACGAAAGTAACATCTTGATTGATCTCAACGACATCATATGCAAGTTCGATAAATTGTTATTCGAGCCGTATTACGTTGGTCGTATAGAGAAAATCAAAATCGCAGGTACTATTTATCAATGAAATATGATTAACATTTAAAACTTATAGTAACATACATACATACATACATACATACATACATAATCAAATATATTTAACGATTAGGAACAACATATATGGCGGCTTGTGGTCTTGAAGCGAGTCGTCGTGATTCTATGCACAGTGTAGAAAGTGAAGACAATTCTAGCAACAATGTAGTCAAAGTTATGGCAGAATTTGCAGCGCAAATGATGGTCGTCCTAGATAGAATCAATGCTGAATCTAATTCTAAACCATATAGGTACGTCTAATTGTATCTGTCATAAAAACGATAACGAATAATAATAAATAAATATCATCCTATATTTGATAAATCTATAGGTTGAGAATTGGCATATCGCATGGAGAAGTTTCAGCTGGTGTTGTCGGAGCTCAAAAACCTCTTTACGATATTTGGGGAGACGCCGTTAATATGGCATCAAGAATGGATACTACTGGATTGCCAGGCAAAATACAGGTTTCATTTGCGTATAAACTTGTTTCTAATTGAAAATGTAAAATGACTATTTTTGCTAATTGCTAACAGTTTATTGTTACAGGTAACTGCTGAAACTGCTAATGTATTAGAACAACAAGGTGTTAAATGTCATTTGCGCGGTGAAACATGGGTTAAACCAAAGGGATATGTCACGACATATTTCATAGGTATAGATGAAAGGAGGCAGCTTCAAAGAGCAGATTCCATAGAAGAAACTAGTCTCTAACCAATGAGTTAAATGAAATTATTTGATAGAATTCATTTATAGTGATTTTAATGTTCACTTCAATATTTGGGTACTTGAAGAATGAAATATCAAAAGCGCACAAAAAAACAAAAACAAAAAAATCATAATACACACAGTGGGACAAACACCAAAGAAAGCTCAGGAAGAATGAAACATAGCACAAATAATTAAACAATAGAGAACTTACTTTTGATTTTTATTTATATCAATTGATTGTGCAATTCCTCATCTCATTCTTTAAGTGGATTTCTACCATCTACCCCAATTATAGCTATTCTAAATGTTTAAACAAATCCTAACACATAAATAGTTTTACCTATTATTATTATTATTATTATTATTATTATTGTTTTGTTTCTTTATATTTATACATAATATTGTACAGTTACGTATCCTTTCGAAAGATCATATATTATCATGAAAGTAAGTAACTAATAATTAACAAAATGTACATTGAGAGAATTATCTCTTGATCTGCAAATGGTATTTTGATGCTAATTATTTTTCTAATCGTTAATATGATGGCATTTATCTATCGCTCTGTCGCTGAAATAATTTGAAAAATAATTGGAAGAAAAGAAAAAAAGGAACGATTTAATAACGATTGCGTTATTTAAACATAAGATACTATGTAGTTGTTGTTAAAGTGAAAAAAAGCTCATTGGCATAAATTATTTGTTAATTCATACTGCTGTAAAACATCTATGTCTTCTTATTTATTTGTCAGTGTGTGTAAGTTATATGTATGAATCATCAACGAGAACTGAAATAACATCTTTATTTTTTTCATCTTATTCAATGAATGTAATGACGAATGTTTACTTATTTACTTGTAAATATCCTTTGTATATATTTTTTAACTAACATGAGAAACACAGTGACCAATATGGTTAATTGACAATTTAAATAAAAATATTTATTAAAAAAAAAAAAAAAACAAAAACAAAAAAACAGGAATTACATTTTATTAAAACAAAATATCAAATGTGTAAAATATATAATAAATATATATTGACTAACTTGATAATTAGAATATATTCTAATATATGGCGAATGGAGGTGTCGTACTCAGGAACTACGGGAACAATGGTGGGCGTGGGATTTGCGGCCTATGCCAATTAATTAAAATCGAATTAGTATCGAATTAATATCGAATTAATATCGAATTAGTATCGAATTATAATCGAATTATAATCGAATTATAATCGGTAACACGGTCGGTAATGAAGAACCCTACGAAAAAATATGACCAGTTAATGAAATGTTATGTTCATTATTAGAACCCTAATTAATAACTCACTTGTGATAAAATCAAACTGTAATAATGAAAATCATCCCAAAAGCATTTAAAATTTAGTACGTTTGATGTGAAATTTCGGAATTTGTGTAAATTTACGTAACATGATTTAGATATTAGGAATAAAAATCGTCTGCTATGTGTATATATGTCTTATGTGACGACATTGAGACATCATTCATTTTCCTTGGATTAAGCAGTGACATTTAAATTGTTAATTTTCTGAAGAAAAGTTATTTGTCAATAGCTGTGAGACGGATCGCTGAAAGAAAAACTATAAAGATGGTAAAATAATGAAAAAGAAGGGTCGAATATTTAAAGAAGGCGTACATTGAATTCGACGGATTTTACTTTAAACAGAGGTTATATTGATCATCAGCATGACTTTCCACTTTCAGTTTGGGTTTAACATGTTTCCGGAGATTCCACGGCCCTTTAACACGCAGTACAAATGCTTCTCTGTCTCGATGCTACCAGGAATTTATAGGCAAGATGTGGAACGTGGTGGAAAAAGTTAGTCGGTGATGGATTTTGTTCTATTTGGATTGAATGTCATCAATTTCATGATGTCTTATACTAATGTCTATTGTGTCAATATTTCTTAATCATTTTTCTTTTTAGTAATTATGCCTCCATCAGCTCTAGAACAACTTACTAGATTAAATATTAATTATCCAATGTTGTTCAAATTAACGAATAAGAAAACTAATAGAATTACTCACTGCGGAGTATTAGAATTTGTAGCGGATGAAGGAAAAGTCTATTTGCCTTATTGGATGATGCACAATCTTCTTTTGGAAGAAGGAGAATTGTTAAACATTGAAAGTGTATCTCTTCCCATTGCCAAATTTTCACGTTTTCAGCCACAATCGGAAGACTTTTTAGATATTACTAATCCAAAAGCAGTATTAGAAAATGGTTTAAGAAGTTTTGCGTGTCTTACTACAGGAGATGTTATTGCAATAAAATATAATCAAAGAATATATGAGATGTGTGTATTAGAAACTAAACCTGGTCCAGCAGTTAGCATTATCGAATGCGATATGAATGTTGAATTTGCTCCACCTCTTGGATATAAAGAACCAGAAAGAGAAGCGAAAAACAATGAGACGGATGTAGATCCATCTGAATTAATGCCAACACCTACTGGTTTTGTACCATTTAAAGGACAAGGTAACAGATTAGATGGTAAAAAGCGTAAGGACTCGTCTCAACTTGATACGCTGACGAATAAAGTGGCCTATGTAAGAGGTATACCTGATTATGATTATAAAATAGGAACACTGAGGTTTCTAAGAAACATGAAGCCTATTAACAGCAAAGAAGTAAGTTTTATTTCATTTCTTCCTACGTATGACGTTTCATATTTTTTTTTTTTTTTTTTTTTTTTTCATTATTATAATAACTCTATTAATAACTCTTTATAGGTAAAAGAGCAAGACGAATTCAAAGCATTCACTGGAGAAGGCTTCTCCCTTAGAAAGTCAAGAAAATGATAATGCAAGAAAATTCTAAATAAATATTTCTATTGTAATTCGATCACTTGGTCACGATCATTTATCATTATAATATTATGTATGTTATCCTTAAAATGTATTTGTTAGTATAATCACCCGTTGACAGTATACTTCTATCTTTGTACCCCTTAAGTCAACAAAAAAACATTTTTTAAATTTATAATATTGTTCTTTATAATGTTGAACCTGTTAAACAGTATAAGTAATACTTATATAATATAAAATGCATGAAATATATTAAAAACAAAATATACATATATATATATATATATTTGTATAATTTTAAAACAGCTTTTTTTTTACAATAAATGTATAATATATTTTTCAGAGTTTTGCAGAATTTCTTAAATATTTCGATCAAATACAAATCTACGTATGACGTACAAATGTATGATTCTCAATCTTACGATATTCAAATACGAGTGTAAAGTTCAATATAAACCATATTTTTTCTACTATACTTGATCAAGCAATCGTCGCTAATGATTTCATTTCACTTTGATAATTAATTCATTTTTATACAATCATAGATAGTACTTAACTCTTTTTATATTCGATCCTCTCTACTTTGACATCATCTCCAACTAACTGATATACATAGGTTACAACTGTGGAACTTTGTATATCCATTAAAACAAAAGATGGAATGACAGATCTGTAAATGATTTAATAGCAAGGTGTCAATATTTACAAATATTAACATATTAAAGATCGATAAATAATAAGTAATTCAATCTTTGTCACCAATCATGTAACTTTTTTTTCAAATATATTATAATTTAACAAGATTAGAGCTTACGTATCCAAGGGATTATATGCTCCCGTTGCTGATCCAGGATTAATGTAAAATTTATTTTCATGCTCATAAGCTTCAAATTTATGAGTATGACCCGATATTAAAATATCAACATCCAATTGTCTTTGAATCAAGGCTAAGGCTTCCGGATCTCCCCACGGTACAACTTGATGACCATGTGATAATCCTATTCTAAATTGTCCAACGGTAACAACCTTTTGTTCTGGATAATTTAAATTCTGCAATATAATCAAAATAAGGTATTAATATGATAGCCAAGTTGAATGAAAATGGTTAGAAAAAGAAATGCATACCTCGTCAAAATCTCCTCGTACTACATGTACATCGCTGGCCAGCGTTTTTAAATAATCATATGATTCTTTTGTACAAAGATTACCTGTACATAATATATGTTGTATTCTACCTGGTACTAAAAGCTTTTTAAATTTACTTGGAAGACTACTACACCTATGTGGAATGTGCAGATCTCCCAATACTAAAACAAGCTGTACAAACAATGTTAAATTATTGTAGCATAAATAGACATTATTTTCTTTCAATTCTTATTTATTTATTAATTAATAATAATAATATGTTTAATATGTTAATATGATTAAGATAGTAAGAGATAGAGAGATAGATATACAATAAATAATAAACTGGTTTTATGGTACTATGGAATATAACAAATTTAGAGGTTAAGACATTATTGATTAATCAATATATGATCTCACCATGATTCTATTGTGGTAAAGTTTTTATAAAAGTACACTTATTAACAGATGCCTTTTAACGTACTGCATTTATTAACAACTAATAAAACGTTATAATAAACTGTCAAACTAAGCTTATGGGTGTAGTTGACAATGACATGCAACGATGTCTCGATTTTTCATTTCGATTAACTTCGATTAATTTCGATTAATCGAACATTGAAAATATAGCCTTGCTTACTAATACTAAAGAGTCGAACGTTTATTTTATTAACTAATGAGTAGTGATTGTTTCGAATAAATTTTGAAATTAATCAAAGCAATAAAGGAATACAATATTACCAACACGAAAGATACAATTTGCGATGTATAATGTATATAACATACGTATATATGAATCTCGAACGTTAAATGGCGGGAATATTTTCGAGTTCTCTCGTCCGTTACAGCAAATTTATTTCTTATTTTGATTGAAATATTATTTTTTCTAATTATACAAAATAAATTTATCAATTAAATCATGAAGTGCGTCATACCTGGGGGAAATGTCAAAAGTATATTTATAACGAATATTTTTTATCTCTCTAGGTTATGTTACATTATAAATGTAATATAAAACATTATATTATAACAATGTCATGTGTTTACAATTGCAGTTTTAGCTAAAGCTATCCATGCCCTAGCAAAGATTGGTGATGAAATGTATGTACAATCGCAATCAAATAATTTATCCTTTCGTGCAGTTAACATGGCCAGTTCTGCTTACGCTCATTTTACATTTTATGAAAATTATTTCTCCTATTATGATATTGATGATCTTGAAGAAGACGAAGCTCTCAAATGTAAAATTTCTATGAGGGTAATTTCATTGAAACATTTATTAATGTGTTATTAATTTGTTGTTAAAGTTTTATTTCATTACATTATGTCCATTTGACAGAGTGCTATGACCGTTTTTAAAACTCCAAATGTAATAGATAAACAAGTAGAAACTTGTCATATTGAGTTAAAGCCAAATGCAGATTTTCTTTTTATTACCTTAAATTATAAAAATAGCATCATAAAAAGACACATTTTACCTATCATAGATGGTGAGACAATGCAAGTAAGTTTTATCAAGTAATGTTATCTCTCTCTCTCTCTCTCTCTCTCTCTCTCTCTCTTTTCTCTATTATGATGATTATTATTTATTTGATTTATATTTCTTTCTAGGCTAAATATGTAATAGACGGTGCCGCTAACCAGTTATCCGCACAATCTACTGTATTTGTAGATGCTATACAAAATTTTCAACAAAATTTAATCGAAATAACTTTGGAAATACTTCAGCAAAAAGTTTTGCTTAGAAATTATGCAGAAGATACATCTAGTAAGTCTTTTATTCAATTATTTTCTTTAAAGCTTACTAATAAATCAGATCTCTTAATGTAGGCATAACTAACATAACAAGGACACAATTGGTATTATTTAGAGGTGAATTTGATAAATATTCAGTTAATACAGAGACAGTTATTACATTTTGTATGAAAGAATTAAAAGCAATTCTTAATTTTGCTGAATTGGTTAAATTACCAATTAATATATATTTAGAAACTGCAGGAAGGTAAGTATTAACACTATGCCGTCCAGCACGTGTAATAGATGTTCATTGATTCATTTGTTTGTCAATTGACAAACCCCCGGGGGTCGGGGCATCCATTGATATCATTCGGACGACATAATGTTCATTACTTTTACTTTATGCTATTGTTCCATTATTTTTATTGACTTTTTCTTTTCTCTCTTTCTTTGTTTCTTCTGGCAGACCTGTTGTGTTTGTGATCAAAAATTCAACATTTGAAGCAAATTTGGTATTGTCTACTTTAAATCCTGATGTAAATAGCCAATCTGAAACAATTGTTACTAGTAAATCAGTCAAATCTGTACAAAAAAAGAGTACAGTTAAAAGATCGAAAAAACGATCAAATAAATCTTCAAGTAGAAAAAATAATGCATCCATTTCACCAGAAAAAGAAACAAGTTGCATAGAAATAGGACGGGAAGCGAAAGACAATGATATCCATGCATTACCAAAAGAATATAATCAAAATGATATTCCAGCAAATGTGAGTGTATCGACTACGGGAAATATGTTCGCAAACCCGAGTGCATCTAGTAGCGATGATAAGAAATCAGTGTGTAGTGTATTTTCAAACGTATTGAAAAGAAAGTCTAGCGAAAGTGATACAATAGAAGTGTTCAAAAATGAGAATGTCATTAAAAAAGATGATGATGACAATGACATTACAAATATTTTCCCTAGATCACCATCACCTCCATCTAAGAAAGCACGCTTTATCTTTAAAAGATGTTTTCAAACAACATTTGATCTGAGTATGCTTCCTGGTCACGATGTAATCTTAGTTGAAGATTCAGATGAAAATAGTGAATAAATCTATTATTTATTTCAAATATTTACTTACAAATTATTATTTCATTATTGATATAATTAAATTGTTTCTATAATTTAGTCTTAGTCTTTCTCAGTGGACAATACACTAGGAAACAACACATTATTACTCTCCTTATATTATTCGTACGTAAGGACTTCTTTTCCTGATGTGCCATATATAGTATTATATATATATATATATATACAGTATTCAACATTAATTTGTTATCAATAGATTTAAAAAATTATATAGATTTTATTTGAAGACAATTGGTGCAATTGATAATTAAAAGATACGATTATTTTGTTCGTCATATAAGTAACATTGTATTACTCTAATCATAAAATATTCTGTAATAAAATTGAAATCAAAATTTGTCATTATATTTCAAACAAAAATATTAATTATTGACAATTTCTAGTGGAAGCGTGTATGACTTTTACTATACACGTTTAACGTTAGTTCAGTATTCAGCCAATGAGTGGCGCAAGTATAATCGGCCACATGTAATGAATACAAAAAAAAAAGAAAAAAAAATAATGTTATTATAGTGTAGTTAAAGTTAATAATTTGTAATTTGAATAATCTTAACAATAAATGATGAAGAAAGTTAACTTAGCATTAGGATTATCCGTAATAAGTGGCATAGGTGGTTGGTATGCTGGAAAATATTCAGAACGAGGAAAATCTTCTGATATTGTGGAAAACAATGGAAGAAATATTTTTCAAAAGATTAATCGTATGTTCAGTGATTTACCATTATTTGGCACAGTATTTGGAGCTACTTTATCAAGACCTGCAGATATTGAATCGAATATGGGCTCAAAATTATCTACGACTGCAACAAGAGTATCAGAGGTAATGTGAAAAAATGTTAATGTATAATCTATTATTGTTAGTCAACTCTTTGACAATTAATGAATGATACATTGTGTTAACTTGAACAGATTATGAAATTTGGTTTCCCCGGTTATGATAATATCAGATCATATGAAGATTTTGTATTATCTTATGACAGAAGAAATCGTGTCGCTCATTGGGTATTTGAACACTTAACGAAAGAAAGATTACAATATAATGAAACCGTAGATCGTTCAAAGTGTGAATTTAAGCCAGATACTAGTATACATCCTTATTTTAGGTATTTATTTGTATATATTTGTTCCTCGATGAATTCATAAATAACTGCTATGATTTATACATCAATGAAGATCGGATAACAGCGATTACAAAGGAAGTGGTTATGATCGTGGCCATTTAGCTGCTGCTGGAAATCATAAAATGCACCAAGGGCTTATAGAAGAAACATTTTTTCTTTCAAATATGGCACCACAAGTTGGCAATGGTTTTAATCGTCACTCTTGGAATAGATTAGAAAAATATGTAAGAAAATTAACTAAAGTTTATAAAGATGTCTATGTTTGTACAGGTCCATTATATATTCCAAAGTAAGTATATTAATGTGATATGAATAGACAAGATATGAATAGAAAATCAAAGTTATAAGATCTTTTTTTAAGAAAAGAGGGTACAGATGGTAAATTGTATGTACGCTATGAAGTTATTGGTGCAAATCATGTCGCAGTACCAACACATTTTTATAAAGTAATCGTTGGGACAAATGATAACTCTAATTTTGAAATGGAGGCTTATGTAATGCCAAATATGCCTATTGATGACAATACTCCTCTAACAAGTTTTCAGGTAAATTTTCTTTAAATACCAAATAATATATTATTACATATATATAGAGTATTATTATTTGAGATTCGTGTGATGCGATTGTAAAGAAATTTCACATATAATAATAGGTACCACCGGAAACTATTGAAAGAGCTGCAGGTCTTTTATTTTTTGATAAATTATCTCGTGAAAAATTAACAAAAATCAATGGGAAAAGTATAGCTTAATTTTATTTCAAATCTACAATGAAGTAGTAGCTAATTTTTATAGAGTCAACTTTGAACTTTTTTATAATAGCAGCATATAATAGCACAGTCAGAAGCGATTATCAATTCAAAGTATTAATCATGTCGGTTGTTGATGCAAATGTAAGAATAAGAAATGAAATAATAAAATGTATTATTATTATTTATATTTTTTGAGATTTTATTGCTTTTTGTACAATTGATGATTGAAACTTTTGCATTTTACCGATCACGAAATGATTTAATATCCACATTTCATCAGTCTAATAAGAAATCAAATTATTTCCTTTCATCTTCCTTCCTTCTTCTTCCTAAAATTGTTCGATTCATTTTGTAAAATTTCATTCTTTTCATTCCAATATGCTCATAGCATATAGAAAGAAATTATGATGATATTTTTCTAACATCAAAATATTTTGCATAGCACGTCGTGTTATACCGGTTGTCGTTACCAGTGTTTTTTATAGTAACTAGTATAATAGTAGATAGATATAATATTATATCATTAGACTTTTGATGAAAGATTATTATTTTCCATGTCGCATCATGTCTAAAATGCGCAGTATATCATACCGATGATTCTCTTTTACTTGTCTCTATTAAGTCTATGGGAAAGTTCTGCCTCATACAATATACTGAGATGATGAAACACTATTGTTTCAGTAAATTTAGAAATGCAATGATAAAACACTGTGAAGAGACAAAAAAGAATGACATCATCGTAGGACAGAATTTTTCCTAGACCTAATAATATAGTTTACTATTTAATAAGAAGTATTTTGAACGCATTATTCTTGGTCGAGTTAATTCTCGCCGTTACTTTGGTCACAGTAGTAATATTACATACCAAAGAGTACATTTTTTGTTAAAGTACTATGTTAATTTTTAAATACAGTATTAATTCATATAAAATCCTATTGACAAAATCATTAATATAAATTTGATGTCTTATAAACTATTTTTTTCTATTTACATTAAATGAACAACAGATATATGATAACATAGCGAAGCAGCTTTCGCTAAAATGTTTTCATATATTCTTTGTTATTCATTTATTCATTCTTATATTCTACTTTGACCAATGTTGGTACATATTCAATGTTACAAAATTCCAGAATTTTTCTCTATTTATTTATAATAATTTAGGCACTAATATATGGACGGGTTTCGTTATTTGAATGCTGCAATTATGTATCACTTATACATATAATATAGTAAGGACACTTATTACAGCCTTAAGTACACTTTGTGTGATAATTATCATTAATTATCTTTAAACAAATAGAAAAGCAAGGCTTTTCATTATTTTAGCAAAGTTTACATTTAAAGTTTCCAATTTTAACAATGATTATATATATATATATATATATATTACAATTTGATTATTACAATCTCCTCGCCACTCGCGTTGTACTTATATTGTCGTGAGTTGAGTTCTATCTTCTTGTTAAAAAATCTAATTTCAGTAATATATTTATAACAACATTGCATAAACTAAATTAATATGTAATCTGTAAAATACTGCACACCTTTAATTATCGGCGCACCCTTCTCTTCCTATTTTTTCTTTGCCTCATTTTTCTATGTTTTTCTTGCTCTTTCGTATTTTTTTGTACTATTCCTATATACCTTCTATGAGAAGTGACTTTGTATTTTTTTGCTTTTTTTTTTTTGTTATTCTGTTTGTCTCGTTTCTCTTTTTTCTTTTTCTATGTTTAACAGCTTATGAAGAATTTCAACATGTTTATACCATTATAGCATGATATTAATTACCAATGAAATAATTAAGCAGCATAGACTAGAAAACGCAATGAAACGTTTGATGATATGCCACTTGAAGATTCGTTATCATCCAATTTCTTTTGTAAATGTAACAATAACGACTTACGCACTCGATAGACTAGGTTGCGTATATCATGGTGTGATCACTTATTATTATTATTATCATCATCATCATCATCAAATCATATATAAGCTCTTCAAATCAGTCTTTCCTCCGGTGGAGGTTTCATCACGTTGTCCATTTCTACTCGTGGATTGCTAAATTCCTGAGCACTCGGACTGTACGTACCGCGAGTGGCACGTTTCTTTCTGGCCATCATAAATAAGGCTATAAGTGAACCCGCCGCAATAAGAAATAAACAACCAACGATGGGTCCTACGATAATAGCAATATTGAATGCTTGACTTCCAAGCTGATGTCCAGACTGAAAAATTGAACAAGTTTTCTTAACAATGTTTTGTTCAAATTTCTTCTTGAAAATTCAAATAATCAAATGTCATTATTTTTCTTACCTCTGTACAATTTTGTCCAGTATAATCTAGAGTACACAAACATCGATAACCACCATCACTTGTGCACCGACACATGCCTCCATTTTTGCAGTGATTCTATTAACAAAATAAGTGTTATAATATTATGTTGAAATATTTGGAAAAAAAGGAACACGTTTGAATGCTTACTTCTATACAAGGGTCATCCATTCTACAATTATATCCGCAGTATCCAGGATTACAAATACATTGATAAGTACCGGGCAAGTTTTCACACTTTCCGTATCCACAGTCGGTCAATGGATCTTGACATTCATTTACGTCTATAGAACAATCTGGTCCCGTATAACCGGTGCCTGAGCAATCGCATGTAAATTCATTCACCTCATCGTAACATTTACCATCATTTTTACACGGCACGTTACCATCCGCGTCTGCTGCACAATCGTCTATATTTATTTCACAGTAAAGTCCTGTATAACCAAGGGGACATCTACATTGAGGAGTCTAGAAAAGATAGAAATATGTTTTTTCAACAAAATCATTGAAAGTCAAGGATCACAAGGTTAACATTAAGATAGATAGATAAATCAATAAAATAATACCTGATTTAACAAATCACATGTGCCACCATTTTGACATTCCTGAACGTGGCAATAAGGCAGATCACATTGGGTGCCCTCAAAACCAGACATGCAAGTACATGTGAAATTATCGCCTGTTTTTGAATTAACGATATCCGTACAAGTTGAACCATTCTTGCAAGGTTCGCTTTGACAAGTGATCAATCGAAAATGTTCGCAATGTTTGCCAACAAATTGATCGGGACATTCGCAACGGAAAGATCCAGGTTCGTTAACGCAAACGCCGTTATGCTGGCACGGACTGTGATTCGACATACATTCGTTAATATCGTTGTCGCACCTAAAACATACAAAATGATGATAAGATTTAGATAAGTTAAAAGAGACATCATACTGAATCAGTATCTCATTATCAGTAATCCTTATCAATCAAAAGCTATATTTATTATGATATTGTTGCAGTATTATCAATCATGATTAAATGATGATCAAATGATAAAATCAAATTTTTCAAATATTTTTTTTTACTAGGTATAAGTATTAATATGCTGTATGCATGTAGGGGTGGAGTATACTTACAACCGACCTTGCCAGCCATTGTTACAAATACAACTATAATTAGCAATCTCATCGACGCAAGTTGCATTGTTTTGGCATTTATTGTCGATACATTCGTCGATATTGGTAGAACAATCATCTTCTGCATAGCCTGCTAGGCATTCGCATGCATAACTATTTTCTTTGTCACGACAGTGACCATCATTCATACAATCGATACGATCGAAACATAATTGGCAACCGATATTGTTACTCAAATTATGATTTTGTAGAGATAAATATTCAAAAGGTGTAAAGTTAGCGTTTTGATATACCTCTTCGTTAGTAAAATAATGCAATAACATGCTACCGATTCTCACTTCGCCCAGGCAACCTTTAAATGCTTCTTCTCCTATAAGAGGATATAAGTAATTATGAGCTCTATAATATTTGTTTATATAATAATTAATTATTATAGTAGTAATTGTAGGAATATACTATAATTGTAGGAAAATACCTGATATCGCCATTTCATGAAGTGGCGTTTCAGTAGTAAGAACGTAATCAACAATATTTTGTTTAATAGCTTTCCTGTTTGTAGCTTGATTATTATTCTTCAGGGTAAAATAGGCATTTCGAGTAGAAAAAGTGTTACCTAATCCACCTAAAGTTACTGTACCGTTGAACAACAATTTATACCATAGTGCAAAGCTAAAATTTGGACTAACTTGCGGTGCGTTTTCGTCGTTGTTGTTTTCATAAGTGCACTCCATGGAATTGTTATTTAGTCGTAATATTATGGACGTCCAATTTCCATCGGGTTCATTTTTACCAAAACTCAAGATACCATAATTCTGATCATCTAATAGCCAAGAAACAGTAATTTTGTCTTTATAAACGGACACTGTAAAGTGTTGATCACCTAGGTGAGGTGCCATGTGCATCAAAGTGCCACCGGTATTCGATCGATATGTTATTCGAATAGTATCGATAGTAGTGTCTGATTCGTTTCTTTCTTCCATTTCCATTCGACCGTAAACATAAGTGAATGAAGTAGCGTTGCCATCGAATGTAGCATTAGCGATACACTCATAACCGTCGTCGAGATTCTGACACTTGGAACCAGCTGGGCAATCTTGTAGTTGACAAAATTCCATTTCTTGGCAAGTTTTGCCGGTATAACCGCGGGGACATTGACACCAGAAATCGTTCCAGGTAACGTGACAAGTACCACTGTGGTTACAGGGATTGCTAATACACACGTTGTCGGATAAAACTCCTTCTAGCACTTTGTCATGGTCGAAGGTAACGTTGCCGAATTGCGTCGGTGTCGGTATATCTTTTGCCTTTGTATACAAATGAATGAATAGAAATGAATGATTTATTATTTTAGAATAATATTCCTTTCCATAAATGATTCCATAAATGATTAGACAAAAATAAGAGATACCTTTAAAGGGAAAAATTCCACAACCATGATCTCGTTGCCATTAGATATCTGTACATCCTGTATGATTCCTTTGAAATTAATTTGCGGCACTTGTTGAATTTCCATTTGACGACTGTCGACTTGTCGTATATATCTGGATGCTTGTGGTAGACCTCCCAAATAAAGCACAGTAACGTTTAATTGTCCCGAAGCGCTAATGGTCTTGCGAAAGTATTCGGTGCCGTTGATCTTAACTTGGACCAACGTCACGTTCCTGATAACTTGTATCAGATGGTTGTTTCCGTCGTTTAATTTAACACCACCTACCGTATACGCTTCGGTACCATTAAATTGGATTCTAACGAGTAATTCTCCTCCTTCCAATTGTGCCGCAATATAAGTCTTGTCTTGAGACTTTGAATCCATTTGAGGAGCCGGTTCAGATCCTAAATAGAATATGTCACCCATATCTTGTCTCGTCCGTATGAACATTGAAATATCTACGATCGATCTAACAGCTTTTCTTGCCATATCGGAAACTTTAACAGTGACGTAACCATTAGTGATGTTCTCAAAACCAAATGTGGCAGCTGTCATATTGTACTGGCACGTGTGACCTAAATACGGTCGCTCACACTTGCAAGAGAAATCCCGCCAACCGTCTGTACAATGACCTCCGTTTTTACACGGATTAGGTTCACATTGTTCTTCACGCGGACACCCTGGCTCGATACCTTCCATATATATTGTCTTAGACGTTGTTCCTGAATAAACCTAAAATGTACACAAAATCTATTTATTATTTTGTCTAACAATAAGTAAAACATTGATTTTAATGATCACAATTTATTAAGATTTATTAAATTAATCACCCATTCTCCATTAATAACGACGTCCTCGGTACAGCCTATAAAAAAAGCCGGGCCATGTGTAAGTCCTCGAAGAGAGTAAATAGTACCACCGACGTATGTCATTGGGAAAGATGTGTGATTAGAATTAGATCCTTCGTTTAGACTAATTGGATATATCGTTTGTTCTTCGTTGGCCGATAAAACTAAATGCGTTGTATTGATAGCTACGAAAACTTTTTGCCAAGATGAATTGTTTAATCCACTACCGATGAAAACACCTTCCCATTTATTTAGCAAGCTCGAATGTAAATTGAGTTTGCCATTAACGAGCTCGAGAATGTAAAACGTTAAACCTTTGCCAATAGCCAATAGACCATTTGGTAACGTTGTTCGGAAACGAAATTGAATGTCGTATCCTTCCTCACGAGTAGTGTTGACCAGAACATATGAACTACCGTTCAACGACATGGTAGTCACCTGAAAAATAATGACATAACTAAGTCATGTCTCTTTTTATAATACACAAGACTTATTCATTTAAATAAAGATCACCACCTTACGTACCTTTCTCTTTTTCGAAAACATTGTGAAACAAGTATGAATAACTTATATTAATAGTGTGTTTACTTATCTACATGTACGAACAAAATAAAAAATGTATGATACGCGTGAATATGTCAACAAAAGTACAATCAAAATATGATTGACGAAATAAAAATAACCAACCAACCAACCAACCAACCAAATAAGGCCGAATAAGGCCGAATTTTGTCAATTATTCTCTTAGCACATGTAATTTAATAAACATATAAGTCTTACTTACATAATTACATATTTCACCGTGGAAACCATTTGGACAGGTACAGTTGAATCTGTGTATCTTTTCATCGACGAGATATGGCCAACAAGTACCGTTATTTTGGCAGGCATTACCCATACAGCCCTTTAATTCAACGGAACAATTTTTTCCGCCATATTCGGGTTCGCAAGTACAAAAATAATCAGCTCTACCATCAGTACAAACACCGTGAACGCAAGGAGTATATCTTTTGCATTCGTCGATATCATGCTGACAGTGATCACCTTCGAAACCTTCGTCACATTCGCAAGTAAATCCACCGATGCGATCGATGCAGCTACCAGCTAAGCAAGGATTACTCTCGCATTCGTTTATGTTTACTTCACAATTTTTACCAATTACTCCTTGCACACATAAACATTCGTATCTAAATAATAGAATTAATAAGATAATAGATATAGATTTTGTTATATATGATATATACATACACACATATATATATATATATTATATATAATAAAGGAATATATGTAGTACTAACCCACTAGCATTAGCATAACTAAAGTCTTGCGTGAATATAGATGGTAAATTGAACGCCTCGCTTTTGTACAATTCTTTATTGGATCTTTCGAGGCAAGTACCGTTAAATTGACAAGGTGAACTTTCGCATTCATTTATATCTATTTCACAATTTTTCCCAGTGTAACCAGGATAACATTGGCATTTGTAATTCTTAATATCGTCGATGCAAATGGCATCGTTGACACAAGGAGCGGATAGACAATCGTCTATGTTTATTTCACATCTGGATCCTTCAAAACCAGTGTCAGTACAATCGCACGTATAATCATTGACACCGTCCATGCATTTGCCGTAATTGAAACACGGCGGTGGTACGCAATCGTCGATATTGATTTCACAATTAGTTCCACGAAAACCAGGTGCACAATTACAAGTGTAAGCTGCTACTTCATCTATACATGTTGCACCGTTCAAGCAAGGATCACTCTCGCACTCGTTCACATCTATGTCGCATATCTTCCCGGAGTAACCAGGTGGACATTTACATTCGAACGTATTGATTCCATCGATGCATGTTGCATTATTTAAGCAAGGCCCTCCAAGACATTCGTCAATATCAATGTCACAGTAATCACCGGAGTAGCCGGGTACGCAGAAACATTTGTAACTCCCTTCGGTATTCCAGCATATACCATGATTACACAAGGAGTTACCTTTAATCTCACATTCATTGATATCTTGATCGCAAAATGAACCTGAAATTAACAGCAAATCAAATGTTTCACAACAGCAATTGTCAATAATCAATTTAGAAAATTTCCAATTTAGTTTAACAATGTCATTAGTCTAGACAAATGATATATACAATACATACATACCTTGAAAACCAGGGTGACATTTGCATTCGAAACCGTCGTCTCCTAGATCGATGCAAGTTCCATTGTTACACGGATTTCTAGCACAGTGATAAACGATAAGAGTACAATTTGGATCTCTGTATCCTTCACGGCATTTGCATTCATGACTATCGATACCGTCGACGCATACCTTGTCATTTGGACATATCACGTCTACACAATCATCTACGTTTACGTCACAGACTTTGCCTTCGAATCCTCTCGGACATTCGCAAACGAATTCTCTTCTTGTTCTTGGTATTAATGTACAACTTCCATTATTTTGACAAGGATTCAAGGAACAAGCATCGAATTCTTCTTCACAATTTTCTCCCATGAAATCTTTCGTACAATTACACGTGTATCCGTTTACTCGGTCGATGCATGTGCCACCATTTTGACATGGTTGTGAAAGACAATCGTCCACGTTGATTGTACAATTTTTTCCTATTTGTAATATTAAATTGAAATAGTATTAAAATTCTAATACAATACATTTTTGCTAACGAATTACAATAAGTATTTCTAATTATAAGTGAAAGGTGAACAAGAACAGAGATTGTACCAGTGTAACCAGGCAAACATTGGCAGTAATAACTGTTGAATTGATCGATGCATATACCACCATTTCGGCAAGGCTCGTTAGAGCATTCGTCCATGTCAATGGAACACTCTGGTCCTGTCCATCCTGGTTCACAGGTGCAAAAATATCCTCCAAGCTGTTATAACGATAAAACGAGTAACACATAAAGCAAAGAAAGCTTACACGTAATATGATACATAGAAGAGGGAGAGAGAGAGAGAGAGAGAGAGAGGAGTGTGTGTGTGTGTTTTGCAGTATTGTCAATATTGTATATTAACATAAGCAAAATGTCAATAAATCACACTCACGTAATCGTGACAAGCAGAAGCTTGTTTACAAGGTAGATTACGACAGGTAATCTGTTCCTTGCATTGCGTTCCTGTCCAAAATCGTGGACACTGGCACATAATGCCATAAACTGTTTCAATACATGTACCACCATTATGACATATTGTACACCAATCGGAAACTGATGTTGAACACCTAACACCTGATAAATCGACACGTACCACGATGTAAGGAAAAACACAAGACAGATTGCATTTGACTTTATGCAAGAAGCGAGAATAAATTTGGGACAAAAGCAAATAACTGCATAAGCAAATATCCGAATAAGTTTCAATAATAATAATAATAATAATAATAATAATACAATATATACATATGTTAGATAAGTCAATGTTTGTTAATATTTCTTAACAGCAAATTAAAGCAAACATACAAACAAAAAAGCTTAAGAAGCAACAAAGTTAAGAATATGATTAGCGATTAATTGACCAAAATTATATGTATATAATATTAATAATTACATATAAATGTTGAATCAATGCATAAGCGAGATAAATAAAAATTATTGTTTGTTGACTAATTAATTACCTTTCCATTCGGACGTACAGGTGCAGTTGTATCCATCTTTAGTACTGATGCAGGTACCACCATTAACGCAAGGATTACTAGCACAATAGTTGATAGTACAATTTGGTGGAATACCCATATAACCAGGATTGCAAACGCACTGTTCTCCGTGGGAATCCCTAACGCAGATACTATTTAATGGACACGGATCAATTTCACAAGTACTCCTTGAATCACAATGACGACCAGTGTAACCGGCTGGACAGACGCAATGATAGGAACCAACGTCATCGATGCATTCACCTCCGTTTGCACATGGATTCGTTAGACACTCGTTCAAGTTTAGCTCACAATTCTGGCCCTCGAAACCGCTTGGACAGTGACACACATAGCCACCGTAATTATCATAACATACGCCGTTGTTAAGACACGGTTTTGCGAGGCATTCGTCGATGTCTATCTGGCAATGTGATCCTTCATATCTGAACAAACAATTTGAGAGAATATGCTTTTTATATACATATTTTATATACAATATTATATTATATAAGTATGTCTCTTTTTTCAACTGATTATATTATCTGGCTACAGTTGAATCCGTACTACTACGCGAAAACGTTCACATGTTTTATCTATTATTATTATTATTCTATTTCTTGTTTTCTTTTTTTTTCTTTTATACAATTATTATTTATTAAAAAGGGATCCTGAGGAAATCCACAATGTGATCGTTTTCTTATAAACTGACTTGTAAAAAGGTACCCTGTTCTATCGCATACGCAGGTGTAGTTATTGATCCCATCTACACAACGTCCACCGTGTTTGCAAGGATGAGACGAACACTCGTTGATGTTAGTCTCACAATTTTTTCCTGCCCATCCTGGTAAACATTCGCATTTGTATTCGTTGTCAGCGAGCGCTAAACAAACGCCTTTATTTTGGCAAGGACTTTCTTCGCAAAATCGGACACCTAATTCCGAATCGCAGGATGCACCTGTGTATTCAGGCGGACAGTTGCATGCGAAGTCACCCTTTTTATCTTCGATACAAATTCCACCGTTCCGGCACGGATTAACCAAGCATGGCGAACCTACAAAATGGCAGACATATCAAAATATATATTTATTCAATCAATTTCATATAATAATATGGAAATGTTATTAGAAATATCATTGGTATGATATTCTCGGTTTGTTTGCCTGAAAAGTTTGTGCCGAAATATTTTAGTTCTTCAAGAAGATCTAAATTATCAACAATTATATTTAACAATTTGGATTAATTTAATAAATAACAAAATCTCATCTTACGTTTTATCTACGTTCATATAAAGCCTACATGTTAACATATAATACTTCAAAATGTTATACTAGCAAAGTCGGTATATACTACACATGCATATTTACGAGCTATGCAATGAAATTGTTTAGAAAATTATTTTCTAAACAATTTCTATCATACATTAGTAGGAGAGGTGAACAGGACATGCGTGCTATAACACAAAGGTGTCATGCTACTTGATAAAAAATATCAAATGTAATGAACTGTAACATATTTATAGGTCAATAGCGCAATTCCTCACGGTTTCTATTGGTTTTTTTTGTATTTTTTTGTATTTTTTTGTATTTTTTTTTTTTTTTATTTTATCCATTCTGTTTCTGTTAGTGTGGATAAATTCTTATAGCATATTTATTATTGTGATCTACCATTATCGATTTGACAGTTGTTGCCGGAATATCGTGCGTAACAGTGACACTCGTAACGGTCCTTTCGTGCTACGCATTTACCATGCATCATGCATGGTTCGTTGCGGCAAATGTCTGCAGTGGAAGAAGCTGTAGCTGATGCTATGCTGCTTCCAAGACCATTTGGACCACCTGAAAGTTGTACAAAAGAAAATCTACGATAGGGACTACACGGTGCACTACGTAGAAAACCGTTGAGAAATAAGAAAGGATCAAAATAAAAGTACAATACATCATACAAATAAATTCCTACTTTTTTTTTTTTTTTTTTTTTTTTTTTTTTTACTAATTATAATTGTATACTTATAAGTCGAACACTTTCTTGTTTATATTTTCTAGCAGAAAATATATTTTTAACCAATTTTCATCGTACCTCTAAATATGTGTTGATAAGTGAACGACGTAAATCTAGCGAAATATTCCGCTCCTGCAAAAGTATTAATCGTAGGAATACTATAATACTGTGATTATCTAGTTTTACAGTATCCAACGCAATGTTAAAAACACTGACATACTATAACCAGATCTTACATAATACAAATTGGAAACGGCTAAACATTCATACAAACAAAGTAGATGGAAATTGTATACAGATGACGTACCGATGACGTACCTATTACCTACCGATTACGTACCATTGATCTATAGATTCCGTTTCATCATCCTTTTACTTATTTTACATTAGTTAGATATTAACCCTTTGCACTCGAGATGTTACTCTCGGTAGATAATATATTATATTTCTGTTAACAAAATAATATATCGATGCAATAATAAAAGGCAATAAAAGACCTCGAGTGCAAAGAGTATTAACATTTTCTCTTTCTTGCGTAGAAATCAATTTCAAAGCATATTACTTACGTAAGTATTATAAATAATCTGTAATTTGGACAAGGTCATTTTTAATACGTAATATTATATAATGTTGTACTCACATCCTTTACTGTCTGATGGACATGGTCCGAATACAGCTCCATTGTTGATAGATTCATTAAAAAGTATACCAGGACCCTGTAGTATACATCCTCGAAAATTTTCACCAACGACCAGTGAGTTGTTAACATTGTAATCGGGTAGAGTTAAAATTGCAGAATTGTATGTAGCATTAGCAATAACCTAGAAATAAAATGCTTTCTTTTTGGATTGTTTTCTCTAAACAATTGTGAATATGTTGTATATACAATACATATGTTATATGTGCGTTAGTAATAATATATCAGCAAAAAAATGAGGTTTATCGTTAACTTCAACAAATAATACACCGTTATGTATATATATATATAATGCATATTATATTAACCTGCGTATGCCCAGCTGCACTCAAAGTAAGATTTCCAAGTCTGAAGAAAAGATTGACATTATGCCAGGCGTTGTTCAATAATCTGGCGTTGAGCCTTGCTTCGTAAACCTGCTGATTTACGATAGCAACGAAGAGAAGTCCATCGTGGGTGACCTCGAGACTTATGGAGTCATCTTTGTACCTTTGAATAAAGAGTCTCCCACCTTCGCAAGTTCGAAAACTCAAGCCGCTATGCCTATGTACGGAGACGAAGGAATTTAACTTGAGAAAAGATGAACCATTAAAGTATGCCTCTCTCGGATGATCTTCGGCATCCTTTCGACGAATGTCCTGTGGTGCTTCGTGTGTGATCACCAATAGGCTGGTTAATACTACAACAAAACGTATAAAATTAATTGGATCAAATTAAAATGATGGCCATCTTGTTGTGCCATTGTGTCTTGTTTCAAGCTGGCAAAGAGCAAGGGGCAAGACCCTCTTCAATAAAGAAGGAGTACAATATAGTAAGAAGTATGGAGAGGGAAAAGCCAAGTACCCCATTTGGGTTTGACGTAACGGGTCTTCTTCTTCTGCCATGACCAATAGACGCACACACTAACATACATACATATATGATCATCAAAGATCGTTGTCTTCCAAGTACGAAAGGAGAGAGAGAGAGAGAGAGAGAGAGAGAGAGAGACTTTCGATATTCCGCATAGAGAACGTTTGAGTCACGCCATAGAGATAAATGATAACAAAATGGAAACCGAAAGAAACTTCCAACTACAGTCTAAACCGGTTATAATGCATTCTTTGTCCGACTACGTTGTTGCAATAAATTCCTACTGCGAGTTCTCGCAACAATATTGTGTTGCTTGTTGCTTTTATATATAGATAAATAATATAAACAGTACAAAAGTCAAACATCCAAATGTATGTAAATATATAAATGAATTGTCACCACCACGACTAACCCTAATTTTAATTAATTTGGACAACACAAAAAACGTATAATATAAACATTTTCTTATTGTTAAATCTTTCATTTCAATAAAAAGTATAGAAGATCTATAGAAGGTATGAGTCATCGGGTCCTAAGACACATCGAAAACGACGTTCCGTAATCATGATTCATAACGTGTGAGCGTTTGAGTTTCCGTATCCTTTTTGCATGAGCGCACGCGATACGTTCAAGGATGGTCATGGGAGAAACGACGACATCACCTGTCTAGCATACAAAACATTTGATGATAGAAACTATGTATGTATGTGTAATAGGTAAGCAGTATGCACATATCTGGTCTGACCAACGTTGGATTATGACAATTATCACTGCTACTTCCCGTCAAATCACCAAAGATCAAAGTATAGTCAAAAATTATATATACTATATATGTTGTATATAGGTGTACAAAAAAGTAAGGATGAAAAATGCTTGACATGATTCGAAGACATGACTCGAGTACCTAGAAGCATTGAACTCTCCGTTCGAACGAAGCACACAAACAAACCGTAGAGAAATGATTGTGTCGCATATTATAGCAAATCGAAAGAAAAAAAAAAAAAAAAGAAAAAAGAAAAAATACAAAGTGTTGATACAATAAAAAAAAAAAATGCATATAAATCTTTCTCCATACTTTGATTTTTGTTTATTTTGAAACGTAAGTAAAACAGGTTCCACCACATGCCAACGCCCTTGTGCCAATATTCGTTGTTATGGAATCGTACTTCTACAATATATACGTACTATATACTCGTCGTATATTATACATGAGGAGATTACGAAAATTTGTGCATTCGTGATAATTTGGTAAACAATGCTGCTGTCAATCGCGACTAGACTTGTCACGCATAATCCATTCCTCTTTCGCATTAGCATGAAATAAAAGGAATGATAAATTGACTAATTGTAAATATTTAATTGTTATTTTTCGATTTATAATTTCGAGCTAGACGAATTCCTGAAATCTTACCTTCCGGGATACGCCCCCATTTAAATGGAAGAAAATTTCTATGAGAATGTAAAATACCGGTTCTTTGATCGGCTTATGAATCAGTGAATGGATCTTCCATTCATTTCGACAGTGGTTCTCACGGGTTTTCAATGTTTCAACTTTTTTTAACGATCTACGAAAGATATTTTCTTCTATAGAAAATATTGACACTATCAATAAAGGTGATAGAATTGAATAGGGATTTGATAAGAAGGCTGTTTGCGTTCCAATTGAAATCTCTTATTCTGCATTGTAAACGTTACTTTTATTCTTTCTTTTTTCTCACTAGGCTTCTCATTAGGCTTCTCATTAGGCTTTTTATCAGCTACCGAGTAATAGAATAATAATATATTGATAGTAAGAGCGTGCCGCCTGCCTGAGTGCAGCATCATTCAATTTCTCTATGTCTCGCCTCTACGCTGCTAACAAGATTAATTTCACAAGGTAATCGTATAGTCGACTTGCGTAATGAGATGAACAGTGAAAGCGCATCTTCTTCTTTTTTTCAAAACGATCAAAGTAATATGTCAAATAGTTGTTAAGCGTCATGCCCGTCATGCGAACAAAAATCTTTGTTAATTAGCTAAATTCAAGGATAAGCCGTTATACGCTGACATAATCGATAATAATGCAGGTGAAATGACTAATGACCGAGGGTGGTGATTTGCTGTTTAACTAAGTTCTAACTTCACAAAAGAATTATTTTTATCGATCTCGTATATGAATATTGATTATTCATTAGATCGAAAAGACATGGATCTAAACGAAGTTGCGAAGTTGCGAAAAGCTTTGCACGCCTTTTTTATGGCTTCTTCTCCTCCCTATATACTTTGTTATCTCTAACTAAAATATCTTTCAAGCAGTAGAATTTAATAACAAGTAGCGAAAGAATGTTCTTTATTCGTTTTTCTTCCTAAAGAAAAACTACTACTTTAATAGATTTTTGGTACGAACAAAATATGATTATTATTGAAGGACATTGTGAATATAATGACATAATGAAATTGTAAGTATTTAATTATGATAAACATTGAAATACTCAAAATATACTTTTCACAACATTGCTTTGTGCTTTACACATTATTTACAAATAAATTGATCATTTTTTTCAGATAAAATATTTTATTTCATACAGGAATAATTGTGGGTATTTATTATTGATCCCACCTAATATAATAATTGGTTCGAATTATATTCCATTTAATTTAATCTGTGGAAATTTGATAGTGTCCACTCGAGGAAGATAAGAAGAGAGACTAGGGATCTTTCTCACGATCAGGTCAAAAGCGATTCGAGAAAGAGGAAGGCAAATAAACGTAAAGAAAAAAAAATGAAAGGAAGAGAGAAAGACCGATTATTTTTCATTGTAAGAGCGGTACGTATACTATACGAGACGAAAGCACTCGAGTGCCTGATGCAGATCTGGCAAGTGTCAACAACAGCAAGTTCTACCACTAGTACTCTCCATTCAATGACTTTCCACTTTCCTATAAGAAAAAACATCTAAATGGAATTAAAAAAAAAAAAAAAAAAAAGAAAATGAAATATTTTTTCAAATAATAATCTATCATTGGATAGCACTACATTCTTTTTCACTTCCTCCTCGAATAGCTTCAAGATAGCTTCGTGTGTTTAATGAACCACGTTTTAACTATGTTTTTTTTCTTCTTTTAAATTGTTAACTTTTTAAATGAAACTCTCTAACTCTCTTTCTCTCTTTCTCTCTCTTTATTAGACAAGACGCCGCTCGTCTCATCGAAGCGAAAAATTAATGCTTTCAAGGAAAGGAACATTTCTCGGTAATCATTGACTCCGACATAGAACACATGTCCACAATGAATGACCCTGTTGTGTCAGTTTTTCCATGAATTTCTTTTCTAAAGAAAAATTAAACAGAAAAACGTTTCGTTGTATTAATTGGAACAACACATTATTGAATATGAAGATATAAAATAATGATGAGCGTCCCATAATCGATGTGATTAGGCACAACATTAAAAATTTGTCCTGTCGCAAAATATGCACACGTTGTTCTAACCATCTAACTATCTTTTATCTGGAATAACGGAAATTGATAAAGTTTATCAACGCTTCGACAATCATTATTGACGATTAGGTTTTTTTGTTCTTTGCTTATTAAATGGGCAAAAAAGAAAAAAAAAGCGAAGTAATTTTATGAAATAATTTATAAACGTTACTTGGAACAAACTTCTTCTTGGATGGTCGAAACAAAAATTCAGTAGTTTCCTTTTTCGCTGATTGAGAGAAACAAAAGGCGGTTAGGAGTCGTTAAGAGAAAAACGGGAAAAGAATAAAAAGACTCGCTGATTAACTAATTCTTACTTTCTCCCTCTCTTTCACCAACTTCATCATCAGGAATACGTATCCATATGCATTTTTATCTACGTATATTTGATGTTTTTGTATTAGTGTGTTTGTATGTTCGTCTGTGTGAGTACGCTGCCTTTCGGGGGGGCTTTGTCCTGTGCACCTGTTGCACCCGTGTCCTCACAAAATTTAACCAAATAGAAATTAATTAAAAAGAAAAATAGAAGAGAATTTATATTTATTGAGTGTAAGATCAAAATGAATTTAATGTTCATTACTAATTACTATAGATATTAGTCCTACTTAATCGCGAAGTAATCTCGATTTCGATGAATATTATCAATATTGACCAATCAAACATTTGAAATATGTATTATCTCTATGTTTAACCATAAAAAGAATAATGTAATAATCCTTGTTGTCGTCGTTCGTTTGTCGTCGTTCGTTGTTGTGTTAAACTTTAGTTGCTCCTCGGTTCGGTGAAGATAATTAATTTTCTCGCAATTACATAGGTGGGCGAAATAAATAATATTCTCTTGGTTGCTGCATATTGTGCATTTTTGAATTATGTATGTAGTATTATTACGTACAGTACTACGCCTTACTACCTACGCTATATGAATGTTTCGCTATACGATAATATACGGATTTTACACTGATTGTAAAATCAAGAAATATGCGGAAAAAACGTCTCGAGTTGTTGGTTCGCCCTGTTGAAATTGGAGAATAATTTGGAATCATGAAAATTTTGTAAAAAGCCAACTAATGAGCTCACAAAGTATGACGACGACCGTCGTTGAGGTTCATCCAAAGAAAAATGCTATTACAAGATTTACAACAATCAATATCTGCCGAGTTCGACGGACTGTGAACGCAGCCTATCGCGTGATCGAAAGAAACTTTCCAGTTTCCTGCCTGTAAATATGTCGAACGTACATACACGCGTGTGTAATACCTACACCACGTACAGCACAATAACTTAAAATAATACAAATAGTCTATCTCTACTTTCCAAATTGTTCAAATCGTTATTATAAACGAAACGAATGACGTTTCATAATGAAAACTTATTATCTCTCTATCTCTCTAATTATCCTTTATATTTCGATAATATATTATTGTATTATGTGTATCTATATGTTATTTTAATTGTTATTCATTGTATTTCATAATGTCCAATAGTCTTTATTACTTAGCCCACTATCAATATAGAAATCGTACGTTATTCATCAAATATATTTTCTTTCAAAAACTTTCCGTCACATTTCAACGATCGATATAACTCGCTAGAATAAAGTTTAGAATTAAGTCACCGAGGAGATTTCAATGAAAGATCGTCCAAACGTCGTCTAAGCCACTTCTCTCACAATCAGTTACACTCGAAGATGCTATTTATTTGCATCATAATAATTATTTTAGCTTATAATAATTGCAAAACTATATAATGAAATAATTCCAAAGAAGAATTGCATTCAAGGATGGGAATTTCATTTATGTCAATAAATTTGACATAAAACAGTTTTTCGTATTGAAAACGTTTTAAGATAGGGCGGAACAATCGAGCATATGTGATAAGTTATGCATATATGTATAATACATTGATTATTAGCATATACGGTACAGCACGTATTAAACCGATCGATGTGAATAATGAAGGAAATTTCATTTTAATAACAAATCGAATCAAATCATGTACAATTTTTCTTATTGTATATGAAAGGACAATAAAAAAAAAACAAAAAACAAAAAACAAAAAACAATAAATCTCTATATAGATTGAGTTCGTTGACCGTAGATATATCGGTTAAAAAAGAAATACCTTAGATGCATTGTGATCAAATCAATCGGAATGAGAAAAAAATCCTTTGCACGCAAGCACGCACGTACGCACGCACGCACGCACGCACGCACGCACGCACGCAAGAATACGTCAAAATTTTACGCGCGTCGTATTCGAACGAAAGAAAAGGAAGGTTCAACAAAATGGTGAGAGTGAAGGCATGGAAAGAGAGGGGAAAGGTGCACGGTACGATGTGTAATATCTACCTGGACTAAAGCATTCACAGGAAAGACGTTCCTATTGAATAAGGAAAAAAGGAAAGAAAAGAAAAGAACAAAATAGAATAGGTAGAAAAGGAAAAGGACGATTCACACAGCAGGTAGAAGGGATCTGACAATGTAGAAATACCTGTTACTGTTTAATGTACAACATAGAAACTTATTTCTATCTTACCTGCCACGATGTATCGTGCCTGCATTTTCTTCTTCCGCCGACGCCGCCGCCACCTTTCGTCCCTGTTGTCTCTGTTGTCGTCGTCTTCGTCGTCGTCGTCGTTCTTACACAGGTAACACGCGATCGAAAAATTATTCGATTTGATTTTCAACAGCGTAACATATCGTTTTTTATATTAGTATCACGGCAAATATTATTTCCCTATAATCGTGTTTTTTTAATTATACGCTTTTTCTAAAGAAGATCGCAAACACTGATTCACGCATAGATAATGCAAGTTCCCCTCCAGTTGTTGTTGTCGTTGTCGTTGTCGTTGTCGTTGTTGTTGTCGTCGTCGTCCTCGTCATATAGGTATATATTCCTCACAGCTGCTTTATTCTTTTCCAAGCAAAACTACGAACCAAGAGTAACAACAGTCACGCGTTGCAATACCCATAAACCCGCAAGGTATACGCATCAAAGGAGACTGCAGCACTCTTCCGGAGAACGCCGCCGGTTTACCTTCCCGCGACGAATACGATCCACCCCCACTCCTGCCTTCGACCCCTCTTCGCTTACCTATCCCTTCTACTCTAACTGACTTACGGCCCCGCTCACGACTTTACCGTACACTTCAGTGGTTCTCAAATTCTTTCGAAAGAAAAACCATTTTCAATCGAAATTTGTCGATTATCGATGATTTTTTCAATTTTCTCATACTTACTTTTTCTTTCTTTTTTGTTCTTTATCTTTTTCATATTTCGATTATTTTGAAAATTTTCTTATGTAAAGAAAAGAAATTTTAAAACAGGAGAAAGGATATTTTAAGAAAGCAAGAGAGAGTACATCGGCACCAATGCCTCATATTATACATGACGTGCGATTATTTCGAATGGATCTAAAAGTATATGTAGTTCGATGTCCTATTGAATAGAATATTTCTTAATATATTATATATACAAGTATAACGGTGTTAATAAAGCTTAAAAATAAAAAAATAAAAGAATTTACTTCTATCCTAAAATCCTATCGTATACCATAAATATACCACACATATTCCACAAATAAATATTGAAAATTTTAAATTACTTGAGGAAAAAGTTTAAAGTTTAAAATATACAACATTTATTATTATAGTAAATATAAGTACTTTATGTAATTTTGTAAAAAAAATGTATTACAAAAGTATTCCTTTGCCGTGACCAGGATTCGAACCTGGGTTACTACGGCCACAACGTAGGGTCCTAACCACTAGACGATCACGGCTATTGAAGGAATTGAGAACCTCGAACAAATTTTTAATTTTATACATTTATATTAATTAAAAAAAAAAAAAAAAAACGTTAATGACGCGTTTATCGTAAGTTATTACAAAAAGATTGCTTTTAAAAATAATAATAAATAAATAAAGGGAAATAAAGAATATCGATCACTTTGACAGAAACATTTAGTTATTGAGTGACTCGTACTGTCATCTGGCGGAAGAAAAATAAACACTTATATGTTCATTTGGCTCTCATATGATAAATGTATACATATAAAATTTATATCAGAATAATAAATATTATAATACATGTGTATAATATATTTTAAATATATATATATATATATTAAATATAAAAGATAACCATACTCGATCATACTTGATGATATTTGAAAAAGGAAATATGCATAATGCAATGCAATGGAAAATATGTGTTAATATGCCTTATTAAATTATGGTGATTAAATACCGAAATAATTCACTAATGAAAGGTTAAGATTAATATAACGTGCTTCTATTTTCATTTCTCGGCGCGGTTTATCTTGCATTTCCGTTTCCTTCCCTCTTCAGATTACCTTCCTTTTAAAAAGCCCACTACCAATGATCGTTGCAAACCCTCTCTCGTGTCTATCATTCTCTCTCTCTCTCTCTCTCTCTCTCTCTACTCACTCTCTCTCTTATTATTCTCTCGTACTCGCCCTTTTCCTTCCTCTTTAACAAAAGCCTTTATTTATAGACTTTGGCAAGTTTATCTTCCTATTCTATACGTGGATGTTTATTAAAAAAGAAGTCGTTAGTAATTGTTTCTCTTGCATAGAAAGTGTAAAAAAAATAAAACTAGTGGTGTGAAAAAATAAAGAGAAAGAAAAGAAAAAGTGAGGAAATAAGAATAGAAGTAAACGCTTTGAAAAGAAAATCTATCGCATTTTTGTCTGCCATTCGTGTGACGGTAGTGTGAAAATGTCAGACTACTGGTGATTCATTCCTTCATTAACTCGTCTTTCATTCGTTTCTCCGAGACGTTCTGTTTGACGAGTAGGTGAGTGTTTTCGCGCTTTTTTTTTAATCCTACATTATGGTTTCTACTTATCGAAATAGTTATTTACCTGAATATATCGCTAATTAGTATTCATTTTTAATAGGAATATTTATTTTTGTATATTAAGGATATATCGTGTTTTGAAGGTTAAGTAACATTCGAAATTGTACGTTGATTCGTCACCGATGGAAGCCCTTTAATTTTAAATACCCCAGTAATTATTTTCATTTATTTTCTTCATTTATCCTTCGCTGATGATGATAATAATAATAATAATAATAATAATATAGAATCGTTAATGAAACGTTTAATGAATATAGTGTGTAGTGTGATATTTCTCCAATAACGAGATATGTCTTCTTTGTATCTAACGCATGTTAGTTATGTATTACATTTGTTGAAAAATGGAAACATATTTTTGGAAAGTGATAACTAAAAATGGCGAGTGCTTGTGTGGGATTGTTAATCTAATTTATTTCTATAAGGTCTTATAGAATTTTTCATAAGGTACGAATATTATGTTAGAGAATAACCTTCTCCAGTTATTCTCAAATAGTATATAGAGAGTTATTTTTGATTAGCTATTAGAGCTTAACGTATCAAAGTTATTATTTGAAATTTGGATTGAGTTGATTAAAAAGTAATTTAACACAACACAACAATTTCTTTGGCTAGAATTGTTTTACTACTTGTTTAAATAACAAATTGCACCTATTTTTGACCCTATTTTTGACCCTATTTTTGACCCTATCATTGAATTTAATCTTTTCATTTCTTATCGCGTGTTATTTATTCATATGATATTTTTCTTTCATTTAGGATGATGGAGGAAGTATTGAATCGTGGCAGTACGCCATCCAAAGAAACTTGTTTTCCAGATAATAATTCAACAGATATCAATTCTACGCCTACATCTAATTCGGATGAAAGAATATCAGATGGCAATGTACGACAGTCACTGAATGCCAGAACTCCATCTACTAAAAAGGCTAAAAGAGTGAGATTTTTTAGAAATGGTGACAAGTTTTATACCGGTGTTGTTATGGCAGTAACGCATGAAAGATATCGTAGCTTTGATAGTTTAGCTTCTGACTTAACAAGAGCCTTAGTATCAAGTGTGACATTACCTAATGGAGTTCGAGCTATTTATACCATGGATGGAAGAAAGATACAAAATATTTCCGAATTAGAAGATGGTAAATGCTATGTAGTTTCTGGACAAGGAGAAATTTTTAAAAAGGTCGAATATTCATCGTCAAAAGTAAAAAGAGGAAGCTCTCTTTCCGGCTTACCTCAAACTGCAGCTGCTACTGGTAGACAAATAAGCGCTATTCCTTTGTGCGTAAAAGCAAGAATAGTAACATTGATAAGACATGGTACTAAACCAAGAAAGGTAGTACGTCTTTTATTAAATAAGAGAAATGCACCAAGTTTGGAACACGTAATGGAAGCTATTACGGAAGTGGTAAAGCTTGATTCTGGAGCTGTAAGAAAAGTATATACTTCATCTGGTCAGCAAGTTACTTCTTTGGAACAATTTTTTGAAAATGACGATATCTTTTTGGCATATGGAACGGAAAAATCAAATCAAGAAGATTTTGAATTAGATTTTGAAGAATCCAAATGCGTCCAAAGTTTTCGTAGATGTCCATGGATTTCAAATAGGCAAAATGGTCCAATGCCAAGAATGCCACGAAAATCTGGGAAAAAGGTTCTTACTACTCCTCAAGTCAGAACACCAAGTCCATCTTCATTAATTTTACCTCAACCACTACGTTTACATTATGCCGTGGGACATGTAATCGGAGATGGAAATTTTGCTATAGTAAGACATTGCATTCATAAGTAAGTGATATTTTTCTAATGATTTTATTTAATGTTGACTATTATTTTCTATAAATAAATTCGTATATTTTTAGAGCTACAGGGGCAGAGTATGCTATGAAAATAGTCGATAAGTATAAGTGTCAAGGAAAAGAAACAATGTTAGCGAGTGAAGTTGCAATTTTGCGTCAGGTATGTCATCCAAACATAATTAGTTTGGTTGCAGAACAAGAAACAATGGATCAGTTGTTTTTGGTCATGGAACTTGTCAAGGTAAAATGAATTATTTCAAGAGCATAATATAATATTACTGTACTATATGTTTCTATATAATAAAATGTTTCTATTGAAATAAATCGTATTTATTATAGGGTGGTGATTTATTTGATGCAATAGCCGCTGCAACCAAATTTTCAGAAGCCGAAGCCAGTGTAATGATAGGACATTTAACATCTGCTTTAGCATATTTACACTCTCATCATATTGTACATCGTGATGTTAAGCCTGAAAATCTTTTAGTTGAAATGGAGGGTAGTCATGTACGGTGTTTAAAATTAGGAGATTTTGGACTCGCACAAATAGTGAGAGAAAATCTTTATACTGTTTGCGGAACGCCGACATATGTAGCACCTGAGATACTTGCCGAAACTGGATATGGATTAAAAGTATATAATATTTGTTATATTGATTTTTAAGAAATAAAATCGCGCGCCGCGATGATTTATGGTCGATGATTTATTGCAGATTGATGTCTGGGCAGCTGGAGTGATTTTATACATTTTATTATGTGGTTTTCCACCATTTGTTTCGCCAGAAAATGAACAGGAAGAATTATTTGAACGTATTTTAAGTGGTCAATATGAGTTCACCTCACCTTACTGGGATACAATCTCGAATTCTGCTAAACAATTGATCACAAATATGCTTCAAGCGCAACCAGAACTAAGGTTCAGTGCAGAAGATGTACTTGATCATCCATGGTTAGCGGTAAATATCATTTCTGATAATTTCCTAGTAGAAGATCTTTAAGTACACACCTGCATGGCTTACCTTTGTTTATATGATAATGTGATTTTTAATCCTAATAGCAGCCTCCCTTGTTAACTGATTATTATTTTTTACATTGCTTTTATTCATTACGTTTATTTATTTTTCCTTGTCGGAATCGCGCTATTGTCGAAGAAATATTGTATTGTACAACAGTGTAAAAATATTGTTTTTATTTAGATTGCTTTGAGTATTAAATATCATTCGCATACCACGCACAGCTATATTCAATTGATGAATAATATGGTATTAGACATGCTTCAGTAGTAGTTTGCTGTATCTGTAGCCAGTGCTTTTTTTCTCTTTTGTCCTGCCTCTGTATATCAGCAGAGCTTTCTAGGAGGCAAGCAGACCTCAACAACATCTACCGACTCGACGGAGCAATACGGGGATCAGCAGTGTAAGCCGATAAGGCTAGCCACATTTGAGTTTGATTATAAGAAGCAACGAAAGCACAATGATTCTCAAGAAAAAGCGAATAATATTGATAATAGTGAAAGACCTAATCAAAATAATATACCATCATCCTTAGATGATAATTTCATTATTTATATGAATCGTTATCAACTAAGAGCTTTGGATAGTAAAGATGATGAAATAGATTTGATCGGCGTCGATGGCGTTGATGGCGTTGATGGCGAAAATGGACCTATGTCTCTTAGTGCTGATTGTTTGCAAGATATTCATACTCTTGATCAATCTTTGCACAATCTTATAAATACTCTTAACAAAAATGAACATCTTGAAGATCCTTTAAGATTATCACATAGTACAACTTCTTCAATGAGCAGTATTCCTAAGAATATTAATTTATCTTTACACAAAGATAATTCCACATCATTGATATGCGATTATCATAATAGTTCTTCCTTTCGCATTAATACACCTCCTAATAAAAGTGTTTCCTTAGCGAGGATAACTACTTTAAATAAGAGAAATGGAAATTCTTTAAGCGATATCAATTTTAAAGAAGATACACAAGGCGTTCAAATTTTTCAGATAAATAAGAAAACAGATAGTAAACGACAAAATAAAAAATATACACGATTTTGTAAAAACTCTAATCTATCATCTAATACCAAGTTAATGTATAAAAGTGATGATCTCAAGAATTGTAATGCAGTGTCGTCTTCGACTGACAGTTTTACTGGTAGTTCCAGTAATGATATAGAAACATCTGACAGTTTTGTTAATATTCAATTCGCTCAATCAGCATATAATCGAAAATCAAGTTCAATTCAAAGTATGGAGTCTACTGATAGCTTCGAAAATATAAGAATTTCTCTTAATCAAGATGATGTCAAATGCAGCAATAATAAGAACGATCCAAATCAAAACAATTGTAAAAAAGTTGAAAACATTAACGATGAAATATTGAAAAAAAAGATTAATCTAAGAAATAATACGTCTAAACTACCTACTAAAGCGCGAAATTTTCATGCTGATGACAAGAATAATTCTGTCAATAATATGACGAAAGGACAAGATGCAGTAAGACATTTAAAAAATGGTTTATCATATTACGGCGATGATAATCCATCGAGGATAAAAACCTGTACCAAAAGTTCGGTGAAAATGAAAAGATTTAGTTATATTCCTCAATACTCTACAAAGAAATCCATTGAGTGCGTTGATATTAGCAATTCATCTAATTATACAGGTAGAAAGGATGGACGAAAATTTCGTTCTACCGATGAATTAAGAAATGAAAAACAAAAACAAGTTAAACCAAAACGATTTAGTCTTTATTATACGCCGCAACCTTCGAGGAAAACATACGAGACAGAATCGAAAGAAATTAAGAATATTTATAAAACTTCTAGCATAGATAATAACGAACGTCACAGTAATGTTAAATTAGTTGATGGTAACAAGAAAAAAGATGATACACCGAAATACGACGAACAGAAAAATATAAGAAATCGAAGATCTGTTATAGATGCATCGACAGTTGCTAGCAGAGGTAAAATAAATAAATAAAATATAGTTGATATTATATTATATCATTAATAATAACATTAAATGTTATGGGACAACAAGTCAGACAAAATCTGTGGGAAATGTATAGATTGAAAAATGTATTATTAAGATGGGTTCGGTGCCCAAAAAAAGTCCAAAGGCGTAATGACTAAGTAAACATAGTACTATTAACGGTGAAACGGTGAAACGGTATTAAAAAGTGACATTATTTGTTTTCAGCTTTGAAATAAATAACTGTGATTAGAACAGATGAGACACAAATAATACAAACGAGACATGCCAAATGCATTTAAATAGAATATTTTCTATTTGTGATAGGTGTATGTAGTTTGAGTAATATATAAGCAACATGGTAGAGATTTAAGCTTTCCAAGAAATATAAGTGCGTAGGTAATTGAAGTTATATTAGTGCATAATTAGATAACGTAATTTTGACTGAAATCAACTGTTTTTATCCTACGACGTTAGTAAGAAAAGAGTCAAAAATTATGAAGCATGTTTCCCTTCTAGAATATATTTATATAAATGATTATTAGAGTAACAGAATTTGTCTCTATATGGAATCGCCAACCAATATAACATACAACGTTAACTTTTCAAGCCAAAATAGAAAATGTATTATAGACAAGATTTAAAATATCCAACAATACTAAATATATGAGTATACACATTAATAAACTGTCTGTTTCCAATTAGTAATACATTCACAGTTCTTAAAGACAAAAAGTCTTTTTTTCTTTAATAGGTTTATGTTCCTGCGACTCAACGCTAGAACGAGTTTGACAATCGAAATGGCTAGGAAACATTTAAAATAAACTGCAAGAAAATATTCTTGTATTTCTTTGTCCTTGCTATTTTTACTTTTTTTTAATTGTAAAAATTGCATATCGATACGTATCAATACTACTATCCAGTACGGTAAGAAGATAAATTATTAAAACAAAAAAATAAATTAAAAAAGAGCAAAAAAATATTGGACAAATGCTATCGCGTTTTTGTAATATCAATTAATCATTACTTAGGGACAATTATTTGAAATTTTTTACGTTATTTGTTTTGTTTTTCTTACAAATTATTTAACACTTGTTTCAAAAAATCATTAAAATAATAGTTATTTGAAGAACCTGTCTGTGTGTGTGTGTGTGTATGTTTTTGTGTATATATCATTTTTACCATGCCAAAAATGTATTGGAGGAAATCCATATGGAAACTCGATCTTTATCATATGAGCTTGAATAACATACAAGTATTACAAAAATGTAAATATTATTTATATAATATATTTTATAATTTTTTTTAATATTTCATTGATATAGACAAATCGAAGAATTAATTAATTGCAAGTTGCTGAATATATGTTCATTTAATTGATTAGCTTTGATTAGCTTTGATTAGCTTTGATACATATTGATACCTAATTGTCTTATTTTAATTCTTGCTTTAAGCAAGATTATTGTATTATTAAGATATTTATATATAAAAAAGAAATAATCAATATCTATTCAAACTATTTTTGATTTAGTTAGAAATTGTTGATTACATTAGTAAAGGTAGATGTTATGCATTTAATATGTGGGAATTTTTCTTCTCTTTTTGATGGCATAAAATTCATGTTATTTAAACGTATAGATTTATGTGATAAAATTCATATTTTTCTAAAGTATTATGGTAATATATCAAACAATTATGTGAACAATGTGGAAAGACTATGTATAAAATAAAAAGTCTTGCGCGATATATTTGTAGCAAGTAGATATATTTGTGTAAGTTTTAAAATGTTATTTAAGTTAAAGAACTTTTAGTCTGAAATTATTTTTGCAGAGTAAATGGCACAAATAAAATAGGTACCATTTCTGTTGTCGCTTGCGCTCTGGCTTGTGATTATACAATTTTGCTAGAAAATTTTTGTATTTTATAATGTGAATAATGATATTTCTTCATTATCTTGTATATACACAGTAAGAAATACGTAAATATTATCATTTTTTCGAATGTTCATAAATCATGTGCAATGAAAATTCATCAATTATTCATTTTTATATAAAATCATTCATACCAAATATTGAAATACATTGTTTATATATTTATATTATATAATATTATTATTCTACATATAGGTATATACGTGTATTTACATAATATATTTTATAAATCTATATTATATTTCCATTAATAATAAATATCGCATATACATACGATGTATAATTTGCATTGTATATTATACATCATTTGTGTATGCTATAATTAACATATTATATATACAGTAAATATAAATGTACGTTTATTCATAAATAGTATATCATATATTGATTGCAATTTACATTCAAGTGTTTAACAGCATCGTGGTGTATTTTATTACGTAATAATTCTTATCAAATATCATTTGTATTTATTTTACTAAAATTATAATGTTATAATATCAACAACAACAACAAATAAGGAAGATCAAATTTAAGCCGATTTATAATGAATTTGTAATATTCTATAATGTAGAATCTTGATAAATCAAATTGATTCGATGTTTTAGTCATTCCTTAGTATTTTTCTAAGATAAAAAAACTACATTAAAGTTTGAGTTGATATTATGGTATATTGAAATATACTTTTGTATTTATAAGATTATATCACAGTATTATATTAATATATAAACATATTAATTATAATATAATCATTTCTTTTGTATAGAAGATGGAGTTTTAAAACTTTTTAACTATAAAACTATGATAAATTAATAAAATTGTTCACCTTCCTTGCAAGTACAATATTAAAATGCTCTATGTATTTGTATGATTACTGTCAATTTACAAGTAAACACATGAGATACATCACGAGATCGAAGTAAAGGATTCGAATTTGACATAGTTACAGGCAGAAATTATTTAAGAGTTTTATAATTAAAATCTAATATAATTTTCACTAAAAATCGTTTGTAGCAAAATGTAACATTTTAATTTAAAAATAAAGAAATTTAAAACACATACAGTTGCTTATTTAGTGATATCAAAGTAAACTTATGTACGTCAATATTATATCAGTATTGAGTTTTATCTTGTAAAGAAAGTACATCCTTGCTTAAATATTAATTCTACAATACTTTTTACGAATTTGTAAAATGGAAAATACTTTTATCAATGCAATTATGAAGTATATCCCTTGAGTAGTGATAGGTTATCACTTGAAATCACATAATGTATTTTTCCAAATAGGATGCAGCTGTTCTGACTAAAAATAATCTAGACAATAATATGTTAAGAGGTAAATATTATAATTTAGTTAAAAGAAGAAGTAAATAATTTAATACTATTAAAATAAACTTACTTTATTCATATACAAATTGATTTAGGTTGCATTTATTTTTAATCAATTAATAAAAATCTTGTGTGTGTGGGTAATCTGTATTTTATTACCGACTGGTAAAATATACTTCGCCATCTATCGGCACAAGATATTACTTCACTGTACCGACTAGTAAATTTAGGCTGCCATCTAGCGGAAGTAAATGTTACTATGTCTTACCGATTAGTAGAATATGTTTCGCCATCTAGACAAAAGATAAAACATCACTAGAATAAAATCAAGATGGCTACCTGTCAATGTACTTTGAATACCGTAAATACTGGCTATGTGCAATGTAAAGTATTTAATTAAAAAAATCCTTAGAGTGGTGCAATAATCAAGTGAATAATATCTATTATTTATAATAATTCGTTTCATATTCTTTATTTAGTGATCGCCAATTCTGGATGAAAATAATTAAACTGGATAAAGTGCTGTGGGACAGTGTTATGTTATAACCTAAGAAAAATGATTTTCTTAATTAAATCCGAGAATGCAGATGAATTCCAGACGATCTCTTTATCAAATTATTATAACAAATACTAGTAAGTAAAGTATACATTTTGTTATACGATATTCTACTGATTATTAAAGTATATGGATTGTTTTGTTTTTTAACTTTATGCATTATGTAAAATTTTTCTCTCTTCAAACTTATTTTGATATACATATAAAAACTACTTTTAAAAATATTTTTAGATCAGATCAGCATGCAGATCTATATTTTAAATTCCAATCCAAGAACGTTATACTCAAAAGAAGAGGAGTCCATTACACCATTGGATCAATGGATATATATTTCATTTTCTTACGGCTAACGATTAGAAGATTTGCATTGATTATGTAATCCGAAAAAGAGTTTTATTCTATAATATTATGTAAATAGAATGCAGCTGCAGTAGCAAAGAATAATCAAGACAAGAATGTGTCAAAAGGTAAGCATTGCAATCTTGTATTTGTAAAAAACAAACCTATATCAAACTAATTGATAAACTGATTCATTTAACAGGATAGGTAAATAATTTGACTAGAAATGCCTAATCATTATTATCAAGATTAATAAGAAGAATTCAACAATAGTGCAACTAACATTATTATATTAAACACTTATATGTCTATTTTGCACCCCACAATAATACACATGCACATACACAAAAAAGGATTTCTTGTATAAACTGTTGTGCTGCGACTTATCATCGTCGACTGTATCGACATATAATTTTATATAAATGAACGGGGTGATTAATTGGATCAAAGAAAATGTAAAATCAGAAAGGAATTTGCCTCGACTGTGTCTTTTATGTTAGATCATCATCATCATCAGCAGCAGCATCATCATTAATATATACTCTATATATACACATACATATTTCAATTCTCTTGCGTGACCATAAGAGTATAATTTCATGGAAAATTAATTATTATATAACAAAATATTTCGATGCATGTACAATTATATGTAGTAGTAGTAATTCATGTTACAGTAATCGACTTTTATTAACTGAACAACAAAAGAAAGTGACATATTTATGAATTATTTTTAAAAGATTACATAAACACACTTGCAAAATAAATATTGTTTCAGATAATAAAAGTATTATTATTATTATTATTATTATTATAATTAATTTTGTGGTTATGGATTAATGATAAAAAAACATTTCTTATTATTTGAATTTTCGCGGGCAACACATTGCTGAGGAAAAAATCAAGATGGCTGCCGTGTCGTGTACTACCACGTGCACTATTAAATATTTAATTAAAGAAATGCAATAGTGATGCAATCATAATCAAAAGAATAATATTTTGTATTTAGAATAATTCTTTTCATATTCTCTTCTCTTTTTAGTGATTAGTGATTGCCAATTCTGGATGAAAATAGTTACAAATGGGATGTATTGGTGTGTGTGGTACAATAGTATTACGTCATAACCAAAGGAAAATAATTTTCTTTATTAAATCCGAGTATATATAGATGAATTCAGGATGTTCTCATTATATCAATTTATTTTAACAAATATTAGTTACTACTAAGGTACATCTATATGTATTTTGTTATACGAAATTTTACTAATTATTAAAATATATGTGTGGATTAGTTTGTCTCTTAACTTTATGCATTATCTAAACATTTCTATCCCTTTTCTTAGCAAAACAACTTTACATGCAATTCCATCACACCAACTTTCCACGCACACCAATGACACCATTCAAAAGGAGAGACTCCACACGATCATGAGGGTTTTTTAAACCAACACTTCAACTTTCCACGCAATCCTATGACTCCATCCATAACCAAATATCCCATACAGTCATGAGGGATTTTTTAACCATCACTTCAATTCTGCACGCAATTCCAGTTTAATGCACTCTGTGTTCTTATCATACTTGCACTGCGAGAAAATAATCATTCAATTCATGTCAAAATTTTTTATCAAGTTTTATGTACACACGGTAATAGAAGATATTTCTTTTTTTCCATTGGCTGATAAGAAAAATTGATGTATTTGTTAATAAATATCTTCTTTTGCAGGGAATTTCATTTCATTATTATTATGGAAAAAGAATATGCAGCTGATATTGTTAAAAACTAATGTAGACTAAAATATGTAAAGAGGTAAATATTATAAAATTATTCAAATACATTTATTTTTGGTTATCATATAGTATAAATGATTGGGATTTTATTAACTTTTTAATCAATTAATAAAAATGTTTATTAGGAAATTAGTCTTTTATCACCGACTGGTAAAGAGAATATGTATCGCCATCTAGCAGCGGTACTAGCTATTACTTCATTGTACCGACTGGTAAAATTATGCTGTTATCATCAAATGATGGAAATATTTAATTCACTTACCGACAAGTACAATATGTTTCTTCATCTAGACAAAAGAAAATACATAGCGCTTGGACACAATCAAGATGGCCACCTGCCATTGTATACTGCCACGTGCAATAAAGTTAAGTATTTAATTACAAAAAATTCAATAGTGATGCTTTAATTAAGTGAATAATATTGTTTTTATTTACAATAATAATTAAGTGTTCATATTCTATTCTTTTTTTTTAGTGATTAGTGCTCGGCAATTCAGCTTAAGAAGAAAACCATTGGACTTGATGTGTGATATCTTGTGAAGAAAAAAAACCCATTGGACTTGAAGTGTGATATCTTGTGAAGAAGAAAAAACCATTGGACTTGATGTGTGATATCTTGTGAAGAAAAAAAAGACCATTGGACTTGATGTTAGATATCAATGCTTAAGAAGAAAACCATTGGATTTATGTTTGTGATTTAAAAAAGAAAACCATTATACTTATTATTATTATTATTATTATGTTCAGTTAAAAGGAATATCATTGTACTATCTATTATTATGTAAATGTAAAAAGAATATTATTGCACTGTACAGGTGGATAGGTCGACAGGAAAAGTATACCATTGCACTTTAAAGGTTACTTGTCGACTTACAAAGTATACCATTGCACACTTTAGGTTACTTTGGATTACCACGTTTCGTGTCAAATTTTATTTCTTTTTTGTCACCTATCCTATCATCCAAGCCATTTAATTTTCCTTTAATAAAATCAACCATTACATGTAAGTATTAATTATTGTAAATGTTACAAGTTAAGAAACTTATATTTTTTTTTTGGTCGTATAAGGTATTTTTTTTTTTATTTATAATGCATGAACATTTTAATAGAAATATTTTAGTAGACAATTGAATTTATTATTAACATATATACATTTTAGCATATTAATGAAATATTTTTGAAATAGAAAGTTTAGAATAGCATTGAATTTGAAGTTATGTTTACTGAAATAGAAAATCATTGCAGTTGTGGTTATGTCACTGTTTATACTTGCACTAGAAGCAAACCATATATAGAGTAGTAATATTTTATGAAAAGAATATTAGATAGAAAAAATGTTTCCTAGTTATCACAAATTAAGAAAAGAAATGGTTAATTACATTGTAATGTTTGCAGTTCTTACTATATGTACTAAATTTATTAATGTACACTTATTTTATTGGGAATAGACTAAGAGCATAAAAATGTATATATTTGTATGAATTCATTTGTGTTTTTTTTTGTAGAAATACCATCATGTATTTTATAATGGAAATAGGATATTGTTTAAAGAAGTAAGTATTATAATATTGTTTAAAATACATTTATTTTTGTCATATAAAACGTGAATTAATATAATATAATTAATTTTTGTATAAGTTTACATAAATTTTTACTTTAGTTACCGACTGGTAGAGAGAATATGTATCGCCATCTAGACGACGAAAGAAAACATCTCTAGGACAAATTCAAGATGGCTACCTGCTGTCACATTGTACTTTTGTGTAAAGTATTGTGTAGTAAAGTGTAAAGTATTTAATTAACAAAATTTCTTACAGTGATGCAATCATAATTAAGTGAATAATATTGTTTTTATTTATAATAATTCTTTTCTTATTCTCTTCTCTTTTTTTGCAGTGATCACCAATTCACCTTTTGGAAGAAACCCATTGGACTTGATGTTTGATATCTTGTGAAGAAAAAAAAACCATTGGACTTGACGTTTGATATTTCCTTAAGAAGAAATCCATTTAACTTGATGTTAGATATCTGTTTAAGAAGAAAGCCATTGGATTTGTGTTTGTGATCTACAAAAGAAAACCATTGTACTTATTATTATTATTATTATGTTAAGTTAAAAGGAATATCATTGTACTTACTATTATTATGTAAATGTAAAAAGAATATTATTGCACTGTACAGGTGGACAGGTCGACAGGAAAAGTATACCATTGCACTTTAAAGAAGGTTACTTGTCGACTTACAAAGTATACCATTGCACACTTTAGGTTACTTTGGATTACCACGTTTTGTGTCAAATTTTATTTCTTTTTTATAACCTATCCTATCATCCAAGCCATTGAAATTTTCCTTTAATGAAATCAAACATTATATGTCATTATTAATTATTGTAAAATTTAATTATGAAACAAATTTATGTGTTTTTTGTCGTATAAGGAATTTTTTTTTTAATGCATGAACATTTTAATAGAGAATTGAATTTATTATAAACACAAACCTTTTAGTATATTAAATAATTATGTAATAACCACGTGAGTTGTACATATAATGAACGGAACGTGTTAATTTAATAACCATTGCACTAAAGGTTATGTAAAAAGTTAAATAGAAAACCATTGCACTTGAGAGAGGTTATATGTAATTAAAATAGCAAACCATTTCACTAAGTATGGATATGTTAGCATAAGAAAAATACCACTTTACTTGTAGATATATGTGTAATAACGTATAATGAAAATTATTAATTTTTTTTTTTAATAGGCAATGTCACGTCTGGTGGTTATGTTACTTTAAGAAGAAATAAATCATTACACATGATAATAGATTTTTATTATATTATAATAAGTAGACGACCACTGCACATTAGTTTATAAAATATTTTAAACAACAACAACAACAAGAATATTTGCACTTGTGTATATAATAAGATAGAATAAAAAAAAATAAAAGGCAATGTTATTTTAAAGTAAAGTAATGGATGTCATGCGAGATTGACAAGAGGGAGAAGCCATTACAACTTGATGTATGTCAGCTGTACAGTTCATTTGCATATATAATTACGAGATGGCGTCTTGAACTCGGTAGCGTTGGGATAGCCGATTTAGTATAAAGGGAGGTGCAAAGCGCATGAATTTCAACGCATCGGGGTGCGATCCCGACTCTGCAGAAGCAGAGTACTCCTGTGGCTGCGCTCGGGAGCAGGTTGTAATACACGCTTAGGCCTGAGCGTTGTATTCAGCTTGCTCCTGAGAATGACAGCCTTTGGAAAATGGGATGATGAGGAGTAGTAGTAGTAGTTGCATGTAGTAGTAGCTTGAAATAGTAGTAGTAGTAGTAGTAGAAGCATGAAATAGTAGTAGTAGTAGAAGTATGAAATAGTAGAAGCATGAAATAATAGTAGTAGTAGTAGTAAAGAATTAGAATAAGAAAATTGGGGGTCTTCTAGTATTAGAGGGGGCCTGGTCTCTAGTTAATGGGGTGGCAATCAATCGTGAGGCCGTGCCTGTAGCCGATTTTACAGGTCAAGGTCATCGAAGGTCAAGGACATCCAGGGCAAGGTCGCGCGCGAGTTTCATTCATTATGTGGGTCAAGGTCACGCGCAAAGGTTCACTCATTATGTGTGTGTGCGTGTCAATATTCACGCGCGCGAGGATTAAGTCAGTATGTGTGTATCAATTTATTTATTAATTTTTTTTTTTTTTTATTAGGTTTATTACGAGTTTGTGTGTTTATGTTTTTTTTTGGGTGTAGTTAGAATTTGTGTATATGTTTTTTTGTGGGTTTTTAAGAGTTTGTGTATATGTTTTTTTTGGTATTTTAAAAGTTTGTGTATATGTTTTTTTGGGTTTTTTCAGAGTTTGTGTATATGTTTTTTTGGGTATTTTAAAAGTTTGTGTATGTGTTTTTTTGGGTATTTTAAAAGTTTGTGTATATGTTTTTTTTGGTTTTTTCAGAGTTTCTGTATATGTTTTTTTGGGTATTTTAAAAGTTTGTGTATATGTTTTTTTGAGTTTTTTAAGAGTTTGTGTATATGTTTTTTTGGGTATTTTAAAAGTTTGTGTATATGTTTTTTTGGGTATTTTAAAAGTTTGTGTATATGTTTTTTTGGGTATTTTAAAAGTTTGTGTATATGTTTTTTTTGGTTTTTTCAGAGTTTCTGTATATGTTTTTTTGGGTTTTTTAAGAGTTTGTGTATATGTTTTTTTGGGTATTTTAAGAGTTTGTGTATATGTTTTTTTGGGTATTTTAAAAGTTTGTGTATATGTTTTTTTGGGTATTTTAAGAGTTTGTGTATATGTTTTTTTGGGTATTTTAAAAGTTTGTGTATATGTTTTTTTGGGTTTTTTAAGAGTTTGTGTATATGTTTTTTTTGGTATTTTAAGAGTTTGTGTATATGTTTTTTTGGGTTTTTTCAGAGTTTGTGTATATGTTTTTTTGGGTATTTTAAGAGTTTGTGTATATGTTTTTTTTGGTATTTTAAGAGTTTGTGTATATGTTTTTTTGGGTTTTTTCAGAGTTTGTGTATATTTTTTTTGGGTTTTTTAAGAGTTTGTGTATATGTTTTTTTGGGTATTTTAAAAGTTTGTGTATATATTTTTTTGTTGTTTAATCTGAGTTTGTGTATATGTTTTTTTGTTGTTTTTTAAGAGTTTGTGTATATGTTTTTTTGGGTTTTTTCAAAGTTTGTGTATATGTTTTTTTGGGTATTTTAAAAGTTTGTGTATATATTTTTTTGTTGTTTAATCTGAGTTTGTGTATATGTTTTTTTAAGGTTTTTTCAGAGTTTGAGTATATGTTTTTTTAGGTTTTTTTTTTTTTTGTTTAGTCAGAGTTTGTGTAAGGGTTTAGTCAGAGTTTGTGTAAGGGTTGCGTCAGGGTTGCGTCAGGGTTGCGTCAGGGTTGCGTCAGGGTTGCGTCAGGGTTGCGTCAGGGTTGCGTCAGGGTTGCGTCAGGGTTGCGTCAGGGTTGCGTCAGGGTTGCGTCAGGGTTGCGTCAGGGTTGCGTCAGGGTTGCGTCAGGGTTGCGTCAGGGTTGCGTCAGGGTTGCGTCAGGGTTGCGTCAGGGTTGCGTCAGGGTTGCGTCAGGGTTGCGTCAGGTTGCGTCAGGGTTGCGTCAGGGTTGCGTCAGGGTTGCGTCAGGGTTGCGTCAGGGTTGCGTCAGGGTTGCGTCAGGGTTGCGTCAGGGTTGCGTCAGGGTTGCGTCAGGGTTGCGTCAGGGTTGCGTCAGGGTTGCGTCAGGGTTGCGTCAGGGTTGCGTCAGGGTTGCGTCAGGGTTGCGTCAGGGTTGCGTCAGGGTTGCGTCAGGGTTGCGTCAGGGTTGCGTCAGGGTTGCGTCAGGGTTGCGTCAGGGTTGCGTCAGGGTTGCGTCAGGGTTGCGTCAGGGTTGCGTCAGGGTTGCGTCAGGGTTGCGTCAGGGTTGCGTCAGGGTTGCGTCAGGGTTGCGTCAGGGTTGCGTCAGGGTTGCGTCAGGGTTGCGTCAGGGTTGCGTCAGGGTTGCGTCAGGGTTGCGTCAGGGTTGCGTCAGGGTTGCGTCAGGGTTGCGTCAGGGTTGCGTCAGGGTTGCGTCAGGGTTGCGTCAGGGTTGCGTCAGGGTTGCGTCAGGGTTGCGTCAGGGTTGCGTCAGGGTTGCGTCAGGGTTGCGTCAGGGTTGCGTCAGGGTTGCGTCAGGGTTGCGTCAGGGTTGCGTCAGGGTTGCGTCAGGGTTGCGTCAGGGTTGCGTCAGGGTTGCGTCAGGGTTGCGTCAGGGTTGCGTCAGGGTTGCGTCAGGGTTGCGTCAGGGTTGCGTCAGGGTTGCGTCAGGGTTGCGTCAGGGTTGCGTCAGGGTTGCGTCAGGGTTGCGTCAGGGTTGCGTCAGGGTTGCGTCAGGGTTGCGTCAGGGTTGCGTCAGGGTTGCGTCAGGGTTGCGTCAGGGTTGCGTCAGGGTTGCGTCAGGGTTGCGTCAGGGTTGCGTCAGGGTTGCGTCAGGGTTGCGTCAGGGTTGCGTCAGGGTTGCGTCAGGGTTGCGTCAGGGTTGCGTCAGGGTTGCGTCAGGGTTGCGTCAGGGTTGCGTCAGGGTTGCGTCAGGGTTGCGTCAGGGTTGCGTCAGGGTTGCGTCAGGGTTGCGTCAGGGTTGCGTCAGGGTTGCGTCAGGGTTGCGTCAGGGTTGCGTCAGGGTTGCGTCAGGGTTGCGTCAGGGTTGCGTCAGGGTTGCGTCAGGGTTGCGTCAGGGTTGCGTCAGGGTTGCGTCAGGGTTGCGTCAGGTTGCGTCAGGGTTGCGTCAGGGTTGCGTCAGGGTTGCGTCAGGGTTGCGTCAGGGTTGCGTCAGGTTGCGTCAGGGTTGCGTCAGGGTTGCGTCAGGGTTGCGTCAGGGTTGCGTCAGGGTTGCGTCAGGGTTGCGTCAGGGTTGCGTCAGGGTTGCGTCAGGTTGCGTCAGGGTTGCGTCAGGGTTGCGTCAGGGTTGCGTCAGGGTTGCGTCAGGGTTGCGTCAGGGTTGCGTCAGGGTTGCGTCAGGGTTGCGTCAGGGTTGCGTCAGGGTTGCGTCAGGTTGCGTCAGGGTTGCGTCAGGGTTGCGTCAGGGTTGCGTCAGGGTTGCGTCAGGGTTGCGTCAGGGTTGCGTCAGGGTTGCGTCAGGGTTGCGTCAGGGTTGCGTCAGGGTTGCGTCAGGGTTGCGTCAGGGTTGCGTCAGGGTTGCGTCAGGGTTGCGTCAGGGTTGCGTCAGGGTTGCGTCAGGGTTGCGTCAGGGTTGCGTCAGGGTTGCGTCAGGGTTGCGTCAGGGTTGCGTCAGGGTTGCGTCAGGGTTGCGTCAGGGTTGCGTCAGGGTTGCGTCAGGGTTGCGTCAGGGTTGCGTCAGGGTTGCGTCAGGGTTGCGTCAGGGTTGCGTCAGGGTTGCGTCAGGGTTGCGTCAGGGTTGCGTCAGGGTTGCGTCAGGGTTGCGTCAGGGTTGCGTCAGGGTTGCGTCAGGGTTGCGTCAGGGTTGCGTCAGGTTGCGTCAGGGTTGCGTCAGGGTTGCGTCAGGGTTGCGTCAGGGTTGCGTCAGGGTTGCGTCAGGGTTGCGTCAGGGTTGCGTCAGGGTTGCGTCAGGGTTGCGTCAGGGTTGCGTCAGGGTTGCGTCAGGGTTGCGTCAGGGTTGCGTCAGGGTTGCGTCAGGGTTGCGTCAGGTTGCGTCAGGGTTGCGTCAGGGTTGCGTCAGGGTTGCGTCAGGGTTGCGTCAGGGTTGCGTCAGGGTTGCGTCAGGGTTGCGTCAGGGTTGCGTCAGGGTTGCGTCAGGGTTGCGTCAGGGTTGCGTCAGGGTTGCGTCAGGGTTGCGTCAGGGTTGCGTCAGGGTTGCGTCAGGGTTGCGTCAGGGTTGCGTCAGGGTTGCGTCAGGGTTGCGTCAGGGTTGCGTCAGGGTTGCGTCAGGGTTGCGTCAGGGTTGCGTCAGGGTTGCGTCAGGGTTGCGTCAGGGTTGCGTCAGGTTGCGTCAGGGTTGCGTCAGGGTTGCGTCAGGGTTGCGTCAGGGTTGCGTCAGGGTTGCGTCAGGGTTGCGTCAGGGTTGCGTCAGGGTTGCGTCAGGGTTGCGTCAGGGTTGCGTCAGGGTTGCGTCAGGGTTGCGTCAGGGTTGCGTCAGGGTTGCGTCAGGGTTGCGTCAGGGTTGCGTCAGGGTTGCGTCAGGGTTGCGTCAGGGTTGCGTCAGGGTTGCGTCAGGGTTGCGTCAGGGTTGCGTCAGGGTTGCGTCAGGGTTGCGTCAGGGTTGCGTCAGGGTTGCGTCAGGGTTGCGTCAGGGTTGCGTCAGGGTTGCGTCAGGTTGCGTCAGGGTTGCGTCAGGGTTGCGTCAGGGTTGCGTCAGGGTTGCGTCAGGGTTGCGTCAGGGTTGCGTCAGGGTTGCGTCAGGGTTGCGTCAGGGTTGCGTCAGGGTTGCGTCAGGGTTGCGTCAGGTTGCGTCAGGGTTGCGTCAGGGTTGCGTCAGGGTTGCGTCAGGGTTGCGTCAGGGTTGCGTCAGGGTTGCGTCAGGGTTGCGTCAGGGTTGCGTCAGGGTTGCGTCAGGGTTGCGTCAGGGTTGCGTCAGGGTTGCGTCAGGGTTGCGTCAGGGTTGCGTCAGGGTTGCGTCAGGGTTGCGTCAGGGTTGCGTCAGGGTTGCGTCAGGGTTGCGTCAGGGTTGCGTCAGGGTTGCGTCAGGGTTGCGTCAGGGTTGCGTCAGGGGTTGCGTCAGGGTTGCGTCAGGGTTGCGTCAGGGTTGCGTCAGGGTTGCGTCAGGGTTGCGTCAGGGTTGCGTCAGGGTTGCGTCAGGGTTGCGTCAGGGTTGCGTCAGGGTTGCGTCAGGGTTGCGTCAGGGTTGCGTCAGGGTTGCGTCAGGGTTGCGTCAGGGTTGCGTCAGGGTTGCGTCAGGGTTGCGTCAGGGTTGCGTCAGGGTTGCGTCAGGGTTGCGTCAGGGTTGCGTCA